>NC_056623.2:1197500-1567500 GCF_002870075.4 Lactuca sativa | reverse complement strand
AAGTAAGAGTGTGAACAAGTATAAGCGTCTAGCAGGTATAAGTGTATCACGAAGTGGAAACGTTATCGAGTAGGAGTTTAAACTAGGTATAAACGAAGCAGCGATATCTAACAAGTAAGAGTAAAAGTATCCGACATGAAAGAGAACTTTGATTTAAAACCTTGGAAAAACCTTTATACTTAGGAAAATCACAACTTGGTATTTGTTTGAAAACCTTTAGAAATTCTTTGGAAACCTTTCATAAATAAGTTGAAATGAAACTTTGAATAAACGGTATAAGTAAGAGTTTTGAACAAGTGAAAACATTTTAGAAAACCATTTATAGTCATCCTACTCGATAAAACAGTTTACAGTGTGGTAAATCCTTGTGCATGCGGCTTATCAATCACATATGATTGTTATGATAACTGGCATGTTTAACTTGTATTCCCCCTATAAAACGTATAAAAACATTTAAAAGGTTCATTCAGGGGTATGAACTCACCTGGTGTAAGTGGATCCGACGGGGGTGCCGGTTGGGTGCTCGGTGTCAAGTAAAGACTTGAACACACTTAGTGACCTATTTAACATATGATAACATATGTTTACATACAATTAGTACATATAATACTAATTAAACAAGTATACACACTCCAAGGAGCGGAAAACACTTTGGTTAAGTGTTTGGGGTGTCCCGGGTAACATTTAAGGGCTCAAATGGCTTAGGAATGGAGTTTACTCTTCAAGAGTAAACTCACCTTATGGTGTTTACGGCCCAGGGACAACTCCCCATGAGTTTACGGCCGTAGACTCATGGTGAGGGGTTCTAGGGTGTTTTAAGGGCTCTATCTTGTTCGTGGATTTTTTCTAGGTTCAAAACTAAATTGTATGAAGGGATTTAAAGTGTTTTAAGGGGCTATATGGGAGTTTACGGCCCATGAACCACCCCTATGGGAGTTCACGGCCGTGAACTCCTATCCTTTGATTTTATGGAAGTTTAAAGCCCCTAGTTCAATTCTAGTAATTTGTAATAAAGGTCTAAGGCCATTTGAGGGGCAAAAACCATCTTTTGGCATAGTTTGGGGGTGTTTACGGCCTAGGCACTTGTTTGGGCCATAAACTCAAAGTTAACCCATATTTCCTTGTGTTTAAATGTTCCAAACCCTAAATAGCAAGCCCCTAATTTATGTATTAAGCCTAAGGGTGATTTGGGAGTGTTTTGGGGGCATTTTCACAAGTTTAAGAGGTGTTTACGGCCTAAGCATGTGCTTGGGCCGTAAACTCTCTTTTATGCCCTAAAATCTTGTGTTTTGATGATAAAACACTCCTAGACAAATTCCTTAATTGGTTCCTAGGCTCAACGGGAAAAGTTTGGGTCATTTTGGCCACTTTTTGGGTGTTTACGGCCTAAGGAGGCTCTTAGGCCATAAACTCCTTTTTCATGTCTCAATCATGTGATTTTTAGGCTAAAAAGACGATAATTCACGCATAGAACAAGTTAGGGTTGATGGTCTTACGTTCAGGAGTCGGAAGTCGCGGTTTTGGAGTCGGAAACGAGCCAAGAGAGAGAGTATAGAGAGAGAGTGAAAAGGGGTGGAATGAAGTCCATTCCCCCTTATATATGGGTTGGAGTTGGAGCTCAGTGGAAATCTACCCGATACTGCCGTTATACGGGGCTTTTGGTCGCACCCGATTTAGTGGTCGTGATAATAAAAACTAACTTTTTCCAATTAAATGGAAATGTAATTTAAGTGTTTTCATTTACTTTATTACGGCTATCACGACATAAAACATAAATAAATAAAACATTTATTTATCTGACGACCTCTTATTAACGGAACTTTTATACAGTGGAATATTCCGTTAACGGTAACGGGGTAATGTAACGGAATAACTTTGGGTTTTCACAGTGAAGACACATATGGTGGATGTGTTAGAGGTAGTGGTAGTGGTGGCAGAAGTGATGGTGGTTGTGTAATACGCAAAATCAGGAAGGCCAAGAAAGGATAGGAAACCTAAGTTAAAGGGCCGAATCGTCGAGTCCAAGGAGGAACTCGACGAGTTCGAGCGGGATCCGGGTCAAGGAGTAAGTGACCGACTCGACGAGTCGGCTAAGGGGACTCGGCGAGTCTGGTCTGAACGAGGAAAACCCTAATCTCGGGAGTTGTATCCTATATAAGTCCCTCCCTCAACCTCCATATCATCCTAGAGAACCTGTAAACCCTAGATTTCGTGTGAGCTTCCATCATTTGAGAGAAATAGCTTTGGAGGAAGGAAACTTTGGAAAGGAACTTGAAGATTAAGAAGGTTGCTTCAAAGGGGAGGTGTAGATCCGAGATCTACTTCAGTTTGTGTTCATCTTGGAGGTAATAAGCTGCTATCTTCCCTCCTTTGCATCTAGATCTATTTTTGTTATGAGATTTGGGGGTTTTATGGTTGTTTGAGACCCAATTCGAGTTTGGGGCTTAGATATGTTGTTTCCACTACAGATTTAGTGTTGGGATGGTCCAATATGTCGTAAAGCATCAGAAGATGAGAAGTCGGTGAAGCTCTTTTGTCCTTAAACCTAGCCCTTGAGTGTTTTGAGCCTAGATCTCTTTAGTTATACGTAAAGTTTGCAACTTTACGTGAGGATTGAGCTTTGGAAGTATGGATCTATGATTTGGAGCCCCTGCATGGCTTGAAAAGCCACTGTATGGATTAAGAACTGGAGCGACTCGGCGAGTCACATGGGTGGACTCGGCGAGTTGGTTGAAGTTGGGCAGGAACTCGGCGAGTTGGAAGAACAACTCGGCGAGTCTGTTGAAGATTGCCTTGGACTCGGCGAGTCAAGTCACGAAACCCCAAACCCTTCGAGTGAAGACTCGGATCAGTGTGTTGAGTGGGGACTCGGTGAGTTGGACAGGTCAGGACTCGGCAATCGGTGGACTCGGCGAGTCATGGACTGACTCGGCGAGTCGAGTCGCGAATGGAAGGACTCTGAGCATATGAACTCGGCGAGTCAGTAGGCAGACTCGGCGAGTAGGGTTGACCTGGAAGGTTGACTTTGACCAGGAATTTGACGTGGACCAGAGTTGACTTAGTTGACTTTCGGGGGACAGTTAGACTAAGTGTTGCATTGATATTGGTAGCTCAGGGAGCTAGTGGAGTAGGAGTTTAGAGAGTTGCCAGGCAGCAGCTAGAGGGGTTATCAGCAAGTTCAACAAGTGCAGGTGAGTTTCCCTTTGTGTGAATGGGTCTAAGGCCATAATGTCGGCCCATGTAGTTATGAGTAGAAGACCCGGGGGTTAGCCCTAGGTACAATATGCTAGTATGATATTCAGGACGAGGTCCAATGATAGCGGGCGGGTGCCCAAGGAATGGTTTATATGATAATTTATACTTGTTGTCTGTGTGATACATGTATGTGCCTGGTAGGGAGGTGAGTGTGGGCGAGGTCCCATACCTCACCAATAGCAGAGTGTGGATGGTGTTCCACATCTCATTAGCAGTAGAACAGAGGCGAGGCCCAAGTTAGGGAAAGAGTGAGTGTGGGCTGGGCCCGTATCTCACTACCAGTAGGAGTGTGGACGGGGTTCCATGACTCACCAGTTGCAGGACATGGGCGAGGCCCAAGATAGGCGAGGCCTTTAGAACAAGATTCGGTAGTGTATGCTTAGTGTGTATCTGTTGCGATATGTTTATGTGTTAGTATTTGTTGGCGGGCGAGGCCTAAGTGAAACAGATCTGCATCCGAGCGGGGCTCGAAGCCAGGTGAGGCCTGGAGCGACGGGGCCGTTGTAGCGGGCGAGGCCCGAGGCAGGGGGCGAGGCCCAAAATAGTGGGCGTGGCCCAGTATGTGCAGTATGTGGTTATGAATGGTATGTGGTAGGTTGGGGAACTAAATAAGCTTCGTGCTTATGGTTTTCAGTTTTGGTTTCAGGTACTTCCGGTAGTGGAGGGAAGAGCTCGGGGTGATCGCATGACACACACCATAGATTAGACAGCCTGGGAATGTTTTACTCTGATAACGAACATGTGTTTTGGAAATCAATACTCTGATTATGTTTTGGATTGATGATTTTGCTTTAAGTAATGTTTTATTAAAAGAAATTTTTAGTCTTGAATTTTGGGACATTACAGGTTGAGAGGGCGACGACATAGATATTGATAATGGAGGTTGTGATGGCGGAATGGGTGTAGGTGGTAGTAGAGGTGGTGGTGACGATGATGGTTGTAGAGGTAGTGGTGGTGTGGTAGCAAAAACGATGAAAAAGACGCTAGTGGTGGTGATGGCAGTGGGGCGTAGGTGGTAGAGGTGGTACTAGTAAATTTATAACTAAAATTCGGCCGCTAAATGTTTCATTCAAATTAATATACGTTACTAATTCATTTTGATATATGGTATTTATTACTAAATAATATGTCTCAAGGACTAAAATTCATTTTCTAATAAGTTTCTTAAAAAACAAAACTAGCATATGATTATCTAAGACTAAAATTCAGTCCCTAATGTTTTTTTTAATCCAAAGTCAAAATTGGGCTACCCTATCCGATACTAAACTTGAGTCCCTAATAAGTTTAGTTCCAAATAGTATTTGTGACTAATGAATCAGTCTCTAATATATGGTATTTATGACTAAATAATTAGTCTCATATACTAATTCTAGTCCGTTATAAGTGCCCATTTAAATGTAAAATAATGAATGTCTATTAAAGACTTAAATTTAGTCTTTAGAAAGTTTCCCTTCAAATGCCAAATTGGTGCAATAATATCAAAGATTGAAATCCAGTTCCAAAGAAGTTCCTTAATTAAAAATCAAAATGGCCACAAATTTATTAGAGATTAAAATTTAGTCCATAATAAGTTCCCTCCAAAGTAAAAATTGGTGCCAATCTATTAGAGAGTGAAATTTAGTATTTGGAAATTTCCCTCCAATTATCAAACTGTAGCAATTCTATCAAAGACCGAAATTCAGTCCCTAATAAGTTCCCTCCAAAGTCAAAATTGGCACTAGGCCTAGTAAATTCAGTCCCTAATAAGTTCCCTCCAAAGTCAAAATTGGCACTAGGCCTAGTAAATTCAGTCACTAATAAATTTATTCCAAAGTGAAAATTAGACCTAGTTTATTCGAGACAAAAATTCAGTCCTTGATGTGTTTCCCTCCAAACCTAAATTGACGCAAACATATCAGGGACTAAATTTTAGTCTCAAATAGGTCTAGCCAGTCTCAGATTATTTGTAACACCCCAATCTTCAAGTAATTTCAAATTCATCCCTTGGGTTGTATTTATGTTATTTTTATTCCTTGGATCGGAAAGGAGTCACCATGGGAAGCCCTAGTAGTAAAATGGTAATTTTGGAGCATAAGTAGTACGATGGGTGTACATGTGAGTATGCTAAGCGTACCAGGGCATGCCCTAGTACGTTGGGCGTACTATTGTCTGGGTGAAACCCTAGCTTTTAGGGTTTGTTGAGTATTTAAGCATCCTTATGGCCCTTTTCCCCCATATCTACAGCCTTCGAGTTCTGAAATCGTTTTTGGAAAACCCTAAATCCTCTAGTGTGTGTATGGGTTAAGGGTGTGTTTCTTGTATGGTTGAAGGAGAAGTTAGTGCATCAAAGGAGTCAAGGAAGGAAGCTGTAACACCGTAAATTTTCAAACAAAATTTTCATTTTAAAAATCACTTAATTCTCATAAACACATTTCACTAAATCCCAAGTGTCAAATCATCAAAACACAACTCCATAATTGTTTGGTTAAAAATCCAAGATCCTCAGAACATAACTCTCTCTCTCTCTCTCTCTCTCGTGTGTACAATCGAGTCGGCGCCTTCCCGCGATCCTGAGAAGTACCTGAAACACATATCACACAACACGGTAAATGCAAAGCTTAGTGAGTTCCCCAAAATACCACACATATCTCATTAGCCTCTCATGGCTACGCTCGAATAAGACCCTCCGGTCAATGTGTCTCAGTGGGACCCTCCAGTCCCACAACAGGGTGGGCCCTCTAGTCCTAACTCAGTAAGCTTAGAATAATACACATCGTAACTCACAAAGGCATAATGTAGGATATCACAATACTCAATATAAACACATAAGACCCTCCGGTCATACACAAATTACCACTCTAGGTAAGTACAATGAAAAGACTCACCTCGTAAGCAAGTAAACAAATAATATCGTACACGAATCTTCGAACTAGCCTCCGCCTAACACATAGGATAATTATCTCTAATTCATACTCTATTCACAACTCTAATAAACCAAAAGTTATTCTCTCTCTCTCTCTCTCTCTCTCTCTCTCTCTTTTTCTCTAACTCTTGGAATGGGTAAAAGACCATTTTACCCCTCCATGGTTCCCATAGTCCCTGTCTTGACCAAATCCTAAAGTCAACAGAAGTTAACACTTGAGTCAACAATCAATGTTGACCCGAATCGCCGAGTGCATATATGTGACTCGTCGAGTCCCCTCGTTTCCTCTAAAATATCATGAAAATCCCCCTAACTCGTCTAGTTGTCTCATAAAGTCGCCGAGTTACCCATGTCCAGACTCATCGAGGAAAACCCTAGCCGACTCGTCGAGTCAACTCATTGACTAGACGAGTTCATTCAGTCTGTATTCAGATTTAGACGTTTTAAGGCAGATGTATAACTCCAAACTCTAGATCTAGTCCCCCATGGCTCGAATGTCACGTAAAGCTTCGATCTTTATGTTCATGCATGGCATATTTCTGTAATGCCAATACAAGCTCCAAAATGGGTTTGGTGCTCATAGGCTTGCCTCTAGCTCCATAAAGCTTGGGTCTTTGGGCTCACAAGACCTCTTACTACCCAGATCTGAGGTTTCAACCTAAAGATATGCTCAAGGGACTCATAACACAAGAAGGATGGGGAAAAAGCCCTAGGACTCCCCAAACTAAGATCTCACAAGGAAGAATGATCAAGACAACATATTTTTACCTCAAACAGAAGCTATCCACTGAGAATATCTAGATCCAAACGTCCCTCCTTGCTCCAATCCTTGATGCTTTCCTCTTCTTCTCTCACAATGAACCAAAATGCTCAAGATAGCCTCTCCTTCTCACACAACCAGATAAAACTCAATTAGGGTTCTTCACAGTGCTCAAGGGTGATGAGGGAGGCGGAAATGAGGGCTTAAGCCCCTTTAAATAGGACTCAACCCCGGAAAATTAGGGTTTCCTCACGCAACGCCAACTCGGCTAGTCGGCTCTCTGACTCGTCGAGTTGGTTATTAAACCCACGTGGCCAATTCGACTCTACTCGACGAGTTGGTCACACAACTCGTCGAGTCACTCAGTAAACCCCAAAAATAAATATATAAATATTATGTCTAGGAGTCGGGAGGTTACAATTCTCCTCCACTAGAATTAGACTTCGCCCTCGAAGTGATGCTCCAGAAACAACTCGGGGTATTGCTCTCGCATTGCGGACTCTAGCTCCCAAGTCCACTCGCATCCTCTGCGGTTCTCCCACTGCACCTTAACTAGATGCACCTCCTTGTTCCTCATGGTCTTTACTTTTCTATCCAAAATCGCAACCGGCCTCTCAATATAGTTCAGGCGGTCATCAACCTGAATATCCTCCAATGGCACCACTGCCGGCTCATGTCATACAACAATCTCTTTCCCAAGACACCCAACATATACAGGAACTCCCACAACAAGACGAATCCCTCTGCTGTTGCGGTTCCAGTTTTGACTATTTAGAACCTGTAAACTCTAGTGGTCGGACTCCCTGCACGGCCGCCCATGCAAGATATCATCATGTCATTCGCTCATCGAATGACCGATCTCAAAATCATACCTCCAACTCTACTTATTTTGATGCGACTGAAGAAATCAGATTATTGACCATAACAACTGCCAAACACTCATACCTGACATATCAGTCAATCCAGATCGTACTCCAAAGGAATGAAAGGGTCACATCTCACCAGAGATCCATCAACTACACTGCTATCATAAACCATTTGAATAAAACGAATCCCAATACTCTGTTCTCAACACAAGAAAATGATTATATTCGCTCAGAAGTATCCTCAGACCTCTATGAACATAAGCCCCAACTTCCTCTCATATATCCCTTCCAACACTGAACACTAGGTCAAATCTCGACCTAGTAGTCAAACCTCCAAAGGTTACCCATTGCACTTCCAATAAAATGACTTTACATGCTTCCTTATTACAATAACTATCTCGGCCCATCGTGACACACAAGTCATGAATTTCGCTTTATCTCAAGCGAAAACTACAACCCCACCTGAAGTCGCCTCACCTCCGACCTCTGTCGTCTACTACTCCCTAGTTCCATGCGTCTTGTGGTCCTTCTCATACCAACGAACTGACCCACTCAGGTCTATGACATCATATGGAAATCAATACCCCTCAATATGAATCCCATCTATGAATCCGGAATCTTGTCCTGCCTACTCAATACACAAATTGATCCAAACTCAAACTCGAGAGTCTGATTCAACAGCAAAATTGGAACCACTCATTTCCAATATGATACTCAACCCATGACCCGAGATTCGCGAATTCATGCACACACCATCTCTACAATTCCTTTCGATTTCGATAACCCCTCCTCAACTCGGGATATAACGATTCCCGACCGTCACGGAGACCCCAGTCTCGCCCCTGGTCCAGCTATCAGGTTCACGAAGACGCAGTTGGTAAGGCTACCCAAGCCTAAGAACTCCTCTGCATCATGCTCTGACTAGTGAATACTATAGCTCCCCGTAGTTATAATATTCTCTCTTATTGACTACTGAGTGCTACGGTTCCCCCGTAGTCTTAAGACACTCCTTCATTAACTCATGGATGCTACGACTCCTCGCAGACATACGACACCCTCTCACTGACTCGTGAATTCTACGGCTCCCCGCAGTATCACAACACTCTCTCGCTAACCAGTGAATACTACGGTTATCCGCCGTATCACGACACTCTCTCTCAGACTAGTGAGTACTATGGCTCCCTGTAGTATCACGACACTCTCTCGCTGACTAGTGAGTACTACGGCTCCCCACAGTATCACGACACTCTCTTGCTAACCAGTGAATACTACAGCTCCCCATAGTATCAAGACACTCTCTCGCTGACTAGTGAATACTACGGCTCTCCGTAATATTACAATACTCTCTTATCACTCCACCATCTCATCCTCAGGTCATCACCACACTGCGTTCACTAAATCATACTCCGCGGCCAACATAGATAGGTGTACACACCTCCCCAGATTATGCACCACCACTTGTGACATCCCCATTTCCACGGCCATAAAATACCGATTTTGTTTATGCTTTGTTTAAAAATCAGAGTAACATTTTAAATAAAAGTGTTGCGGAATTTGTTCCCAAAATAAAATATGATAAAGATTTACCAAAGCATTTTCGTAGGAATGTATTTCATTAAAAACATAGGGAAGTCATGTTCGATACATATCAAAAGCATAAACGGTACAATATAATCCTTACTACATTTATTCATATCTACAGGCCTATATCCGTAATCCCTCATCCAAAACATTACATCTATGCTCGAACGCCATTACCTGTAATACATGAAACTGAGTGGGTCAGGCTTGGGAGCCTGGTGAGCACATATGGTTTTCAACCCACAATAAATAAGTTATTTAATTTCATCAACCAACAATAACCCGATTACCCGTTCCCGTTGTCCTTACTTTACTTCCCTAAACACCTAGCCTAAGGATCATCATCGACCTAGCCTAAGGATCATCATCGGGATGGACACTACTGCTAAGGGGATTCCTCAATAATAAATGTCCTTAAGGCAACCATGAGGGGGATGGAGTACACCGGTGAACACATCGTTCACAAACACCTATAGGTTGCGAGCCTGCTAATGTTCCACTGGACTGTCTAGAAGAGTCTATGGTCGTCATCCATACTCCGCTAGATGACAGAAACAACAACAACAACATCGAGGTCTCTCATCATTTTATCACACATCGTCTATTACATCTACCCATGTTTTACCCCAACATTTTTGTAGATATAAAATACATATACAATTTAAATCATTTAAAACATGTATAAAAATCGTTCATCCAGCATAGATAGCAAGTATAACGATAATATGCACACATAGCACGCAATTTATATAAAATACTTCATGTCTATGTGTAAGATGAAAGTAACTAAGCCCTCACCTAAAAAGGTAGTGATTCTGAACTCGGACAACGATTTGCTTCTTAAAAATAATTTCTTTCGACGAAACCTAGTATTATTACCACTAGATTTTAGTCTAATATTACCGTGACTAATTATTATTATTATTATTATTATTATTATTATTATTATTATTATTATTATTATTATTATTATTATTATTATTATTATTATTATTATTATTATTATTATTATTATTATTATTATTATATAAGCGTTTAAACAATATTTTCCAACCACTATGTATAGACAGGGGCCATACATAAAACACCGGAGGGCAGGACCATTTTGGCATATAACACTTTTGAAATCCAACAACCCTATGCGGCCCTTTAAATCAGATTCCCTGTACCGCGAGTAATTAAAAAGATATTATAATGACACTTATATAACTCATAATAATAGCCCAAGTAATTATTATAAGGTCCTAATAACGTTACTATAATTAATTAAAAGCTATATTAAAAATAGCATAGACGTAGCTCACTTACAACGGGTTTTCTCGAAAACCAGGCTTCACTTGGAGCAATGTTCCCGAGCCTAAAAGCACTTCTTCTCGGAGCGGTTGAGCACTCTGGGGCTTTCTTCTAGCGCTAGGGGAGTTCCCTAGGGCTTAGGGGGTTTTGGGAGGTTTAGAGAGAGAGAGAGAGTAGAGAGAAGAAAGAATGAGAAAGGCGTGAAGAAAATGAGGGTGGGAGAGGTTCTATTTATAGGGTGAAATATGGCTGAACTTGTTGCCACATGTCACCATCTGGTAGCAAGACTTGGGGAGAAAGCATTGGCCAAGATTGTGCCACGTCACCCATTTTCGCACAATACACTTCCGACTTTTAAAATCCGTAACTTTCACATACGAGCTCCGTTTTTGACGCTCTTTATATCCACGCGTAGGTAAAATAAGATCTACAACTATCATTTTGACTCTGTCGGCTAATTCTCGACCGATATTAAATTTAACAGTACGAGGAGATTATACCGTTAAATGTCCGCGTAAAATTCATAACTTCTACATACGGAACCCGTTTCCATCTGTATTTTTACCATTGAGTTCCTATTAATGAGATATTCAATTCTTATTTAGGTCGCGTAGGCCAAAAACCGCTCGATCTGAAATTCGAGTTTCGGGCCGTGCATTCTAAGCCAAATCTTAGAAAATTCATAACTTCCTCATACGAAGTCAGATTTGGGCGTTCTTTTTATGCACACTCTCGGTTTAACATATACTACAACTTTGGCTTAGATTACTAAGGCTAAAAAGTCCTCTATTGTAAATTCTCTATCTACGTCACACAACGTCGTGCCGGTTTTTTCGTGAAACTTCGACAGGTCATAACTTCTTCGTTATAACTCGGATTTCGGAGTTCTTTATATGTCTGGAATCCTTGTCACGACCAATACAACTTTCTTCATAGATATTGGGTTTATCTAACACTTTATTTTTGACGCTTATTTTATCCTTTATTTATTATATCATTATAAACAAGTAATAAGCACATAAATTCACATAATTCACGTATTACTCAAATAATTCATCTTTATTACTTCAAAATAGGTTACAATGGTTGAATTGACTATTACATCACTATACTAATGCTTAACCCAGAAACACGGGCGTTACACCACTCTTGATGTAAATTCTTGTAGACAAGGCACTTCTCTCAGCACAGTCACACCCTTGGACAATCCCCGTATGGCGACAATTAACTGATGACCTCTTACTCCGAAATATAGTCACCACATGTTCCACTTGCCGTCTGACAAACCCAGATCTCATAATGATCCAACAATCTAGGGCATCATACTCGGATACCCAGGTACAACATTTCATAATCTCATGATGTCTTGCTTCACCCATTGATCTTCCACTCATGACATCACACTCGGACACCACGATACACCATCTCAGAATATCATAACATCTTGATACGACCACTGATCCCCCTCTCGCACAACTCGTAACCTCAAAATACTCCAACCAACGATTTGAAACACGGAGGAGTCGCCAATGACTAAGAAAACATTGAAGACAATTCGAAACCCATCCTTTACTGCTCAAAACTCATGCGAGAATACTCATACCGACTCTGAAGTTGTTTGCCAAATCAAGTATTTCCCTTCCTGGAGTGCATATAAAAATCCATACATCAAACTAGAAATTCTCTACAATCGAAACTGGACCTCGCGAGCCAACCGCCTCGAACTCAACCACTGCAACTCGAAGAATTCCTAACCACGATAGGGTCCCTGACCAACGGTTACACGTTGCAGATACACTCATCCTTTCCTGAACACGTAAAACATGCATCATTTTTCCCTGCACCTTGCCTCATCCACCAATAACCCAAATCTCATGTGTCCGTACCGCAGATCTCTTGTCACACCCCCAAACCGGAACGGCAGAAACGTTCGGGGGCGGATGACTTCATGTGGTAGCGTAACAAATGAATACATAGTAAAGAAAGCAATACAACCATCATATATATAATTGAAAGTTTACATTGTTAAAAGGTACATGTTCAAAACCAATTACAATATGATGCCAAAATATGAATTTAAACTGGCGCCGCAACGTCCCTTCTTCAAAAGTTGTTGTTACCTGTAATTACTGAATCCCTGGGACATACAAGTAGTTTTGAAAGAGTAGATCAGCATTTAAGCTGGTGAGTTTCATAAGTATTAAATGAAAACGTTTGTATGAAATGAAATGTTTTGTTTTTGTTTGTTCCTAGAAAATCCCATATTTTCTACTAGCATAAATGTAGCCTTCTATCAAGACCAATGTTTGTTTCTAGAAAATGTATGTACGTATAAAATTTCCAATACGTCTGAAAAACCCCGTAAATCAATGTATTTTTAATACCCCATGTGAGTTTTTATAATCATGCTATTGACTAGGAATGCCTATATGCAACGTTCTTCAGGCGTTGGAATGTTCTACGTTTGTCACCCCGAATGGTGTACTGTAGCTAACAGTCAGGGCGCGGGGTTGTCAAGCCCGTATAGATCTATACACAAACACCATGCTCCCCTCCAAGGGATTCTGGTATATAATACAGGACTTGAAATGTGTACTCGAACGTACGTGAAGTTAATGTCTCACAAAACTTAGTATAAAAACAGATTTACGTGTAAAAATGTTCGTTTTTTCTTGTATGTGAAAGCGACTTCTTGAAAATAGTGTTTCTAGTATGTAAAAGTTAGTAATGTTCTCGTAAAACTATACCTATTATAGTTTTCTTTAAGTGTGTCTCGTTTGTATAGTAATCCCTAGTAAAATGCTCACTTGTTATGAAAAGTATAATTTTTATAGTGTCTGAGATGGACACATATACATACAGTATAAGTAGAGTGTTTGATTTATACATATATAACAACATTTTTCATTTCAAAAGATATGATGTTATCGTGATATATTTTGCATATGAAAGTTTCCCTATAATAGTTATAAATCACTTATGATTCCGTTGATAAAAAGTGTATAATGAAACTTTATATAACACATGATAATAATCGTGTGTTTTACTTGTATTTCCCCCCTTAAAAGCATATAAAAGCATTTATAAAACATTTAAAAGTGCGGATTATAAGGGTATGAACTCACTTGGAAGATCGAAAAAGGCGAGATAAAAACCGAGCAGAATTTCGACTCGAGAAAGCGGATTTTCTCGGGATTCTCGGGAATCTCGGGAGCACAAACGACCTTTGGGACTTGAGCAAGGAAACCGGTGCTTCGGGTTAGCACGGGCACGGAAAACGAGGCAAGAACGCAAGAAAGCTGAGAGAAATTGAGCCCTTTCTTCGGAACCCTCGCATCCCTTTTATAGGGGGTGGGAACCGCCTTGGTACGCTGGGCGTACGCGTGCGTCATGCGTGACTGCCTCCTCGACTGCCTTGGAGCTTCGGATGGGACGGGTATAGTCTCGCATAGGGGCGACGTGGACGATCCGAGGCCTAGTCCTCAAGTACGCTGGGCGTACGAGCGTACGCTGGGTGTAACTCGGCTCGACTTGGTGACTCCTCCTTCGGATAATACCAAGGTTAAATAATAAAATTTATATTTTAATTATTTAATAAACTTCAAAAATTCATATCTTCTTCATACGAACTCCGTTTTCGACGTTCTTTATATCCATGCGTAGGTGAGACTACACTCTACGACTTTCGTTTAGATTCCGTCGGCAAATTTTGAAATTATTTTTATTATTTATTTTTAAAAGGTCGTGGTAAGAAAATTTCATTAGAAATTCATAACTTCATTATCTGACGTCTGTTTTTGCCATACTTTTTACCGTTGCAAAACCATTGTCGAGACCTTCAATTCTCATTTGGGTCATTCCGGCCAAAAGTCGCTCGATCTCCGTTTCGAGTTTTTAGCTGTCTGTCGCTAAGGCGAACTTGGAAAAATCATAACTTCTTTATACGAAGTCATATTTTAGCGTTCTTTTTATGTACGATCATGGTTTAATGTCATCTAACATAGTAGGTAATTAATTTGAGATTTTTGGACATTTTATTTTCGAAGTTTATTTCCTTATATCAAAAGTGGTTACAATACTTGACTTTTTAGGTCATTACATAGAGTTGAAATATCGGGTTGTCACATCTCTATAACCAGTTCTCTAACTGCACTTGAACAGACCACTGATCTTTCTCAATAAAATACCCAGTTCTCCCCCACTTAGGGTTTGACCCATCACCAGTTGGCATACCAACAGTCTACTCCACAGACTGTTCCACTAGGTACATCACACTTGACTCTTGGAACGTACACCGTAACGCTCGATGTTCTTCCCGGTAGAGACTAAAAAACTCCAAATATCTTGAACCTCAGATGAAATTATCGGAATCATCCCCACGTGACTGTCTCTAGTCATCTTGAAATCCCATACCGACACATCGCCGAATATCCCAACTGTCCCGAATTAGTCACGACTCTCGATCTGGAAATAATGCACTATCACACACCTCGTCTCCGATCCCTCAACCAATATTCCATCGCGTGGATCATCATAGAAGCAAGAGACCTCACTCTCACAGTCGATACACAACACGACAATGAGGGCTGCTGCCCCGGTATACTCCCTTGATCACCTGGAACTGCTGCTAAAAAGTATGCCTTACTCAACTAAGGCATCTCCTTGTCATTATCCACCTCGGTTCTTACAAATAGCTCTCTCACGAAATAGGAAATACCTCGCAGCGAACATACCACAATTATTTTGGTGAAAATATTGCAATTATGTGCTACCCCTCGGGGTTACCTCCAAACTCTGGAACCGAAAACTTGTTATCTCGTTCGCTTCACATGAGAAGCGGAATACTGTAATTCTCATCACAGGATGTGGCATCTCAACCATCGGACCATCACTCAATTCAATCTGCAATCCTCCTCAACGTATCACCTACATTTTTCCTCAAGTCCTGCGTCTCCAACTGGTAGCCCACCAGTCAACTCCCCGGGATCTGAACTCGATCTCCTCACAAGGTACACTCTATCGAAGCTCAACCGACATGGCCCTCTGGCCCCACAGTTTACTAAATTTATTCTTAGTCTGAACACCCATCGTCGGATAACTGGTAAAAAAATGGCAACACACTCTGCTACGAATCATGGTACTCGAACCATGTTATCTCCCTACTACCTGCTATATAGAACCTCTGGAATCCTCCTCGTTTCGAGTATGGGACCTCTGATTTCAGTAGTACGGGCCCATACTACCTGCCACATATACCCATACTTTCCACACGGATCATCCCATATTTTCTAAGTAGTTGCTCAACCTTCTCGACCACACATCCCATCACACATGGTTGCTCTCCAGGGAATACTCTCCTCTATCAACGTACTCCTCTGAATAAGGTATCTCTCCCTAGGTTCTCACACTTCTCTACCATCAGCTGCTGAAGAACTCCTCATGATGCCAACCATCTACCTCCTGAATATCGTCATATTCACTTAGTAGCTGTCTCCCATTATCAAGAGTTCCACAAATCACAAAGCAAGCAACATTCGGGCATCGAATCACCTCCACTAACACATAAAACCCCTCTAGCTCACAACTCCACTCGCTCTATCCGCGACTCTAGTAGGAATTACCGACTCAAGAAACCCTACCTCTCGTAGGTATCTCACTACTCCCTCAGTGGATTCCTCAAATGCACATCTAGGTATCTCCCCTAGATTACTCCTCTACTCAGTGCCCTCTCTAAAAGATTCTTGCTAGATACTCTTACTTACCACATACACAGCAAATAACAGATAATATCAATCAATAACATTCCCTAACTAAGGTATCACAAATCAGACAACTCTAGCCCTAAATATGAAATACCTGTCCTATCCTCTAGCATGCGTCCCTAACATCTCATAAATATCTCATGACACAAAAAAGTAAGGGTATTTTGGGAAATCACCGTTCGAGCTCTAGCTGATTATACACACTGCTCTGACTCGTTTTCTCTTTAAGCTCTTACTCGTTTTAGAAAAATCATTTATTTTTGAAATTTTTTCTCAAATCCTCAGTTTGAGTCCAGACATACCCAAGAGTACATCCGAATCCCTCAAACCAAGGCTATAATACCAACTTGTAACACCATAAATTTTCAAACAAAATTTTCATTTTAAAAATCACTTAATTCTCATAAAAACATTTCACCAAATCCCAAGTGTCAAATCATCAAAACACAACTCCATAATTGTTTGGTTAAAAATACAGGATCCTCATAACATAACTCTCTATTTCTCTCTCTCTCTCTCTCTCTCATGTGTACAATCGAGCCAACGCCTTCCTACGATCCTGAGAAGTACGTGAAATACATATCACACAACACGGTAAACACAAAGCTTAGTGAGTGCCCCAAAATACCACACATATCTCATTATCCTCTCATGGCTACGCTCGAATAAGACCCTTCGGTCAATGTCTCAATGGGACCCTCCAATCCCATAACTCGGGTGGACCCTCCGGTCCTAACTCAGTAAGCTCAGAATAATACACATCATAAATCACAAAGGTATAATGCATGATATCACAATACTCAATATAAGCACATAAGACCATCCAATCACACACACAAATTACCACTCTAGGTAAGTATAGTGAGAAGACTCACCTCGTAAGCAAGTAAACGAATAATCTCGTACACGAATCTCCGAACTAGCCTCCGCCTAACACATAGGATAATTATCTCTAGTTAATACTCTATTCACAACTCTAATAAACCAAAAGTTATTCTCTCTCTCTCTCTCTCTCTCTCTGTCTCTCTCTGTCTCTCTAACTCTTGGAATGGGTAAAAGACCATTTTACCCCTCCATGGTCCCCATAGTCCCTGTCTTGACCAAACCCTAAACTCAATAGAAGTCAACACTCGAGTCAACAGTCCATGTTGACCCGAATCGCTGAGTGCATCTATGTGACTCATCGAGTCCCCTCGTTTCCTCTGAAATATTGAGAAAATCCCCCTTAACTCATCGAGTTTTCTCATCTACTCGCCGAGTTACACATGTCCAGACTCATCGAGGAAAACCCTAGCCGACTCGTTGAGTCAGCTTAGTGACTCGGCGAGTCCATTCAATGTGTATTCTCATTTAGACATTTTAAGGCAGATCTATAACTCCAAACTCTAGATCTAGTCCCTTAAGGCACGAATGTCACGTAATACTTCAGTCTTTACGTTCATGCATGGCATATTTGTTCTATAATGCCAATACAAGCTCCAAAAAGGGTTTGGTGCTCATAGGCTTGCCTCTAGCTCCATAAAGCTTGGGTCTTTGGGCTCACAAGACCTCCTACTACTCAGATCTGAGGTTTCAACCTCAAGACATGCTTAAGGGACTCAATAACACAATAAGGATGGGGAAAAAGCCCTAGAACTCCCTGAACTAAGATCTTACAAGGAAGAATGATCAAGACATCATCTTTTTACCTCAAATAGAAGCTATCCATTGAGAATCCCTAGATAAAAACGTCCCTCTTTATCCAATCCTTGATTCTTTCCTTTTCTTCTCTCAAAGTGCACGAAAATGCTCAAGATAACCTATCCTTCTCATACAGCCAACTAAAACTTGATTAGGGTTCTTCACAGTGCTTAAGGGTGACGAGGGAGGCAGAAATGAGGGCTTAAGGCCCTTTAAATAGGACTCAACCCTGAAAAATTAGGGTTTCCTCACACATAGCCAACTCAGCGAGTCGGCTCTCTGACTCGTCGAGTTGGTTATTAAACCCACGTGGCCAATTCGACTCTACTCGATGAGTTGGTCACACAACTCATCGAGTCACTCACTAAACCCCAAAAATAAAAATATAAATATTATACCTGGGAGTCAGGATGTTACTGAAGCAAGCTTGTATATATGGGATTATCAACTTCTTGGAAAGCGTTAGGAGGTACAAAGCTTCTACCTATATGCACGGATTGTTTAGATCTTGTTTTGGTAGCTTTTTGGTTTTCTTCTTGTCCCAAAAGTCCCATTGTTATGCATGCTTTGTTTTGGACGTTTTGGGCTATCCTTTCAGACCCTAGGATGGGTCCTAAGGCATAAAAATGAGGTCCCTTGAGCTAGTTTGGTCCCTTGTTCTTTGTGTGAGGTCTTAATGGATTAAGACCATGTATTAAGCCCTTTTTGGACATCTAAAGTGTTAAAAATTAAGACATTATGATTTGCGAGTACTTTTGAGTCATGGATATGAAGTTTGAGCTTAGGTGCTTAATCTATTAAGCACTTATAAGGATTTTAAGGCATGCGAGGGTATGCCCCACGTAAGTTGATGTACGCCCTGCGTATTGAGTCAACCACACCGATGGTGGTCAATGCGAGGCGAGGTACGCCCAACGTACTAAAGGGGTACGCCCCTCGTACGCCTTTGTTGGGTTTCAGACTTTGAGCTTCGGGTTTGGGCCATCTGTTTAGGCTTTGATTCTTGGGCCCTAATGGACTATCTAGATAAGTGTGTTTTGGGCTAATTAGAGGATCAGACCTTGGATAAGGCCATTAAGGAATTGGGCCTAATTTGGAAAATTGGGCGAAGTGTGGGCCTTGAGGTAATTTGAGCCTTTTTGGATCAAAATTCAGGTTTGGTTTGCATTGGGTTCTGTTGGGCTGTCTGGGATTTTATGGTTTGGGCATTTGGCTTGCTGGATCTTCTTGAGTGAAGGCCCAATTTGGAAAATTGGGCCATAATTGGACTTAAAGAGTTTATTTTGATATTGGGCCTTTTGTCATCTAGTTTAGGCCTTAGCTTTGGGCTAATTTTGAGGAAGGGTAAAAAGGTCTTTTACCCTGAACTGGACTCGCATAATGAGTCAGCAACTAGATGTTGATGGAGTGTCATTTTGATATTGGTTAGCGCGTGGGTGATAGTGGATCTGCAGCTATAGGTTATTCATGGAATTAACTATTGATGGGGTGTTGTGTTGATACGAAAGTTCAGAATCTGGCAACCAACAGCCAAGGATCATCTGTATGATCGGCAGTGCGAGGTGAATTTTCCTCACTAAACTTCCGGGTCGAAGGTTACCAAGGCGCTAGTAGTTGATTTCGTTTTGTTCATGTCTGTCGTTACCATTGTTTCGGTAATGAATGAGAAGATGATTGTTGTTCTGACCCTAGTGGTCATATCAAATCGATTCCTACTAAGATAAGTATGTTATGTGGTTTAGAGAACTAAGTTCGATGTAGTATCCGACTTAAGCCAAAAGATTTAAGTGAGAGATAATCGAAACGATCAATAGAAGTATCGCGATCACCGTTAAAGTAAGAGCTTGTAGCTAGAAGTTCTACACACTAGAATGTGATTATATCACATTAGAACATGAAGGAATGTATCTTTCATTATGGAATTTGACTCTAAAAGACCCGAGTCCAAGCATTACATCATACGATGAGATGTCATTAGAGTATGATCCATCGATCTATTACAATAATCGAAGTATAAAACTCATCTTAACTTAAGTCTATTTACGAAGGAGCAAGAGTCTCCAATAAGGATCGAGTTTGTAACTCTAATGTTACAATTGAAAGTCCAACATAGTATGAAGAGCGGGTGCAAGATTGAGCACCACTAGCAGTCAAGAAATCCAAGAGTTCGATACTCATTTGAAAGGATATAAGAGTTACTGTTATTATCTAGGATGAAAATATAACGTATGGAGTCATTATACAAGCCCTGTTTCGTTGATGATATCGGGACGTAATCTTCATAAGGGAGAGATAATTGTAATGCCCGCAAATTCAGGCTAGTGAGATTAGAGATAATAAGTGTTAAAAATGACTTTTTAATAGAAGATTATTTAGTATAAATAATCTTAACCAAAGTTATAGTATATGTCACAAGGATTCCGTACATACAAGCTGAAATCCGACTTATAACGAAGAAGTTATGACCCGTCGAAGTTTTGCGACTAAATCGACACGACATGCGTATCGTAAAAAGTGAATTTTTGACAAAATACTTTTTATCCTTAGCGATCTAAACGAAAGTAGTATTATACGTTAAACTGAGAGCGTGCATATAGAGAACGTCCAAATCTGACTTCGTTCGATGTAGTTATGATTTTTCTAAGATTTAGCATAGCAGTACACATCCCGAAAATCAAATTTTAGATTGACTGATTTTTAGACGACACAACCTAAACAATAATTGAAGATCTCGTTAATAGGAGATCAATGATATAAAGACAGTTGAAAACGGATGTTGGATGACAAAGTTATGAAATTTTAACGAACTTTAACTATTTAAGTCTGTTAAAATAGCACTTTAAAAATAAAGTCAAAATTAGCTGACGAGTCTAAACGAAAGTTGTAGACTTTTTCAATAGCTACGTGTGGATATAAAGAACGTAAAAAACAGAGCTCGTATGCAAAAGTTATGAATTTTTTAAAATAGGGTGTTTTACCTACGTCCTACGCCACGTGTCAGCACCAGGCGAAGCCTTGGTGCCTACGCAAGTTCACAACGCGAAGGTAAATGTCACGATGCGAAGCGCCCATGGACAACCTATAAATTGAAGGCACAAATCACTCAATCCCTCATACCTTTCTAACTCATTCTCTCTCAAACACCCCAAAGCCTCTAAGCCTTTCCATAGCACCTCCTAGGTGTTAGTAGCGACCCCCGGAGCGCCAGAAGGCCCCAAGAAGAAGAGCTTTCAGCTCATAAGTTCTGCCGTTGCAGACCCCGGTTCCTCGCTAGACCCCCTTATAAGTGAGTTATGCTTACCATACTTTAAGTATAACTTATGTTTAAGTTCATTGTCGTTATTATGAACCTATAAACAAGATTTATCAGTGATTCAAAGTTGTTATACTGATTGATCTACTTACGGAAGAGGTGTCTAGAATGGTCACATTGGCTTGGTTGTTGGATTTCAGAAAGGCTATACACCGAAATGGTCCTTCCTCCCAACTGACCTACCTGGCTGATCCTTATTTGATAGATCATGAAAGTAGACTTTGAGTTAATGATGAATCTAGACTAGTAATTAGTCGCAATAAATATTAGACTAAAAATTAGAAATAATGATATTAGGTTTCGTCAAAGGAAAATACAATTGTTAGAAGCGAAGCGTTTTGATTCGTCACTATAAAATGTGAGTGCATAGTTACTTTTATCTTACTCATAGATATGAAGTATTTAATATTAATACATGCTATATGTGCTTATTATCTGTGTTCCTGATATCTATGCTAGATGAACGATTTTTACATTTTTTTTACGTGATTTAAATTGTATATGGATTTTTATACCTATAAATATATTGTATAAAGATGGGTAGGTGAATGATAAGAGATGAAAGATGATATAAATGATGAGAGTTGAAAGATGATGAGAAGACTTGCCTTTAAAGCTGATCCAATCATCTAGCAGAGTATAGATGACGACCACAGACTATTCTAGATAGTCTAGTGGAATGTTAGCAAGCTCGCAACCTGTAGGTTTTTGTGAACGACATGTTCACCAAATGTACTCTAAAAACCCTGACAGTTATGGACTTAGTGACTTACAAATAAACATTGGCAACTGTGCCTAATAGATAACATCAGCAACTATGGACTTAGTTCCTGTTGGATAAACCTTGGCAACGATGGACTTCGTGCCTATTCCTTAGGACAATCCTTAGGAATAAATAAATGATGAATATATGATTTTTAGGGTAGATCCTTAAGAATAAAGAAGATAATGGAGACGAGAAATTGGGTTAATTGTTTGATGATTAAACATAATAATTATATTATTGTGGGTTGAAAACCCTATGCACTCATGAGGTTTCCAACCTGACCCACTCAGTTTATTGTATCATAGGTTGTGATGTTAAAGATACATTCTGCTGAGAGATTCAAGGAGTATTAGGTCACTAGTTTAATTACTGTAAGACTTTTAATATTTCGTTATGCTTATGTTTCTGTATTGACGATGACATCCTGATGTTTTAAATAAAAATACATTTCTTCGGAAATGCTTTGATAACATCTTTATCATGTTTTCTGAGTAAAATGATACTCTGATTTTTAAATAAGCATAAACAAATCGGTATTTTCTGGCCGTGAAAATGGGAATGTCACATTTTCTCTCAACAATATATATATATATATATATATATATATATATATATATATATATATATATATATATATATATATATATATATATATATATATATATAATAAATTAACTAACCTAAAAATGGTCACTAATATTGACAACAAATGAATTAAGGATGGGTTTAACAATACCCGTCTGCCATTGTGTTGTATTTGAAGAACCTTCAACTTGGTCCTGAAGCAGAAGTATGAGCAACCCATAGTCGGAATGAGGTGGGAGACCAAGTGTGAGATCAGGCTGTGGGCATGTAGGGTAACATTTCACGATGATAAGCTGATTACCATCTTTCTAAATCATTTTCTCATCGTTAATCCCAAGGCTTTCGAGTATTGCATCCATCACCCTTTCATACAAATATCTTGTTTTCATTAAGTACTCACCCACTGCTTCCCTCTTAGAATATAAATATCATTAGAACTAAGACTATCAAAGCATATTGAACTGGTTAAATTTTTATGGACTAATGAGAGCTTAGCAAACACAATGAAAATTAGATAAATATCCAAGTGACCTAATTGGAGTTATATATAAGGAGTCAACTGAAAGACAGTTTGGGTGTAACTATCAGGCCTAAATTCATTCGCTTAGAGCTCTAAATTCAAAAGTTTTGGTTTTTATCAAGATTTCAAGTTTAACTATTTCTGTTTTATTTTTGTGTACAAGTAGAGTTTTACCTCAAATCAACAAGGGAAGAAGGCCAAAGAGGAGCAAAATCTTGCATGGTTGGGGGCAATAAGTTATGATCTTTGTCCTCATAAGCAGATTTAGCCAAGGTCTTGAACTGGCCTAATAATGTTTGTGCAATTAATAAATGAGGTACCATCCTTTGAAGTTTCCAAGAGATTGAGCGTTTTTTATATTTGCCTACTTGAGAGAGAATCCCAATCTGTTTTGACACTCACGTCGTGTGAAGCTTGCAGTGCCGAAGGAAAAAGATGAAGACTGCAACGCCAAATGAGGAAGAACAAACACATAATTTGGAAACAATTCCATGGGATATTTCTCTCTTCAATATCTTTATCTTTAAAGGAAGGGTATATTTGTTATTATATTAATTTTTTAGTGGAAATAGTAAAAGCTTCAGTGAAATAATCAGCATCCTTAAACCATGCATTAAAATTTGGAATGCGAATCAAGATATCAACGAACCATTATTATTATTATTATTTTGGCAAAAATACATGCGACATCCTTTTTATTGAAGTGGATATCATAATCATGTTTTGTGATGATGATCCAAGGGACAAATGTGTAATTAAGAAATTGTTTTCATTTTTGGAAGGATTTTTTTAGTACCAAGGACATTCAGAGTATATTGAATTTTATAAAATGTTTTGTATTGTTACATTATTATTTTATTTTATTTTTATATAAAGACGACAAACCACATCAATCATAGGAGGGCTAACTAGATATTTCTCTCCCTCTTCTTTTTTATAGCAGACCAACGAAAAGAAATGGAAAAGAATTGAAATTGTTTGAAGAGACCCTCTTCCGACGAAAAACAACACACTTCCTTTTGTCTTTATTTTCGATCTTGGATTCTTTATTTTACCATTTAATCAGTGTTTTAAAAACCGGTTCGAACCGGACGGTTGAACCGGTCGAACCGGGAACCGAAGGTAAGGGCTGTTCGATTTGGACCGGTTTTATAATGATATCCTGACCGGATTGAACCGGCCGGTTTTGGTAAAAAACCGGTTCAACCGGCTGAATTGAACCGGAATGGACCGGGTTGAACCGAACATTCTTGAATTTTTGTGTTTGTTTTGGGCTTCTTTGTTTGATTTTGACTTTTATAATGATTGTTTTTATATGTTGCATTCTATTTACATTTGTAATACTAAAAATATTAAAAGTTTTGTAATCAATATATGCAGGATAATTAAAAACATATAAAAATATAGAACCGGTTAAACCAGAAAACGTCCCCCGACCGATTCAATTAAAAAACCGATTTTTAAAACATTGCATTTAATTGCTACAATGGATTGAATTCTATAAAGTTTAAACCAAACGAAACATAATTCAAAAAAAAGTTTTCCAATAAATAGTTAAAAGGTCGACAATTGAATATCAACTTTGCATTTTAATATATTTGAATTTAATAAATTAAAACGTATTACTTCTACAAAATTTGATAGATTGTCACTTAAGCTTTATTTTTTTTTTCACATGATTTTACCAATTAATTGCTATAATGGATTAAAAAAAGTTTAATAAAAATTGAAAATTTTGTGGAATTTTCAATCAGCAAGTTAATTAGCTATTGACATTAAATACGTTATTTGCATCCACTATACTTAATTCACTAATATCAACTACACATTCTAATCCACAAATGTATTAAAATCTATAAAATTTAATATTAATATTTTCCTATGATCCATTGACTCTATAAAAATTGATATGGAACATTAGCAAACTAATTTATAAATATTTTAAGTTTTTCATTGAAGTCTAAATTGATATTGAACTCTATGATTCATTTTATTGAATGCTATAGAATTTGAAAGACAACTAGACATGCCATGCTAATTATTGAAAGACAACGACATGGTGCGAGTTAGACCATTATGATGCAACTATGCTGATTCTCTAATTACAATTCTAATTATCATAACGCAACCAATTAACGGGTGTCGAATACAATCTTCACAAAAAGGGCACTCACTGCTCTACAATTTTGTAAGGTAAAATAGTGAGTTTAGTGGTGATCAACAATGAGAGGGTGTGTTTCAAGTGAAAAACAATCTGCCTTCACCTGCAACTCAACCTCATCTTGGGTAGATATTGATATGATTTCTTCAAGATTTGGTTCCATTGAGATTTTAGCATTATCCTTGCAGCTGGTCGCTGTGAATAACGGATTAGCCGGTAAACAAGAAGAAGAAGAAGAAGGTGATGGTTTTGCCAGTTCTCTGGCTCTTTCCACTTGAACAATCCAATCCGTTGTAAAAAGAACATACAGCATGAGCAAGACACATGTTCCCTGGGCTGCAAGCAATCCCAGCCAAAATCCGGCGAATCCCATTTTCACGGCAAACCCCATCACTATAGCTACCGGCATCCCCACCAAATAAAATGATCCCAAATTAATATTAGCTCCCACGGTTGGGCGTGCACTACCTCTCAAAACACCGCAACCGGTGGTCTGAGGGCAGTTCCCGAGCTCGCATAGTCCAGCCACCGGCAATACCATCGATGTGAGCTCAAGAATCTCTGCATCTGCGGTGAAAAGTCTCCCCCACCGATCTCTCATCAATGTAGTAAACAACATTGCCGTAAAACCCATCCCGGCGGCGCAAACGAGCGAAACGATCATTGAAACACGTGCTTTGGCGGGCCGGTTAGCTCCGAGCTCGTTCCCAACTCTTGTTGAAACCCCAAGACTCAACGCCGACGGAAAAACGTAAACTAACGACGTTGTTTGAATAAGAATCCCCATTGATGCGACGGTGGCCCTAGGGCTTGACAATAATCCACATAATATTATCATCAATTCATACCACCACCACTCTAAACACACGGACACACACGTGGGAATCGCAAGTGCCAGCAACGACCACCAACCGCGTAAACAGTCAATGCTCGGCGACACCCATGAATCCCGGTGGACGCCTGTGAGGTAAACGACGGTGGTCAGAAGGAATAACAAGTTTAAATTAGTGATGACCACCGCCACCGCCACCCCAGAAACTCCCATCTGGAAGTACCCCACCAGCAAATAATTCAACGGTACATGAAGAAGCACAGAAACAGCCGAACAGCAAGTTAATGGCAGAGTAATGTTTTGTGTCCGGAGATAAACACGAAGAGGGTGTAAAAGGGACAAAACAAAGAGATCCGGGATCGCGAAAACAATGAAAGTTTGAGCCGTTTCGGAGATGTCTTCATCTTGGCCACACCATAACAAGATTGTCTTCATGTTAAGCCACATGAAAGAGATTGGAAGAGAAGTTGAGAGGAGCAAAAGAACTGTTCTCTGCAGAGTTAGACCTAAGAGTTTCATTTGTTTCGCACCATATGCTTGACCACAAATGGGTTCCATGCCCATGGCTAACCCCGAGATGACTGAGTAGCCGGTGATGTTTGCGAACCCGATAGAGAGAGACCCTCCTGCGAGCTCAAGCTCGCCGAGGTACCCAAGGAAAAGCATGGAGATCATGGCTCTTGAGTACAGTAGTAAACCAGTCATGGCTGTCGGTCCTGAGATCTTTCCAATGGCTTTCATTTCCTCTAAGGCCTGTACAAAAACTTAAAACATCGATGAAACTTAATTTTCTATGTAAAATGGAAGATGGAAATTTTGTTTTTGTGATGTGTTTGTAAAAAACGTGTATCCATGCATTTTAATTTCCAGATCGAAAGTCTTTTTTATTTTTATTTTTTATGCTTTAATTAATTTGTTATGGGAAAAGCTTGTTACCTCAAAAGGGGTTCACTAAAAGTCTAAAACCAACTAAAATTGAAACTTATCTATAAATATTCATTGAAAAAAGGATTGATAGCGGAATTAAACATTATTTTAGAAGAAACCATTACGTATATTAATTTTCAATTACCGGAAAAGGTTGTTCCGTCAAAAGGGTGGCTAATACGAATACAGAAAGAAGCTTTTCGATCGAATGATCGATCTCTAAAATTAAAATATTCAAAACGAAACTTAATTACATATGGGTTGTACCGTACAACAACTTGGTCCGTGCATTGCAATGAAATTTTTAATCATGGGAATTGAAAAATGATTGTTACCTGAGAAGGGGTTGGCCATCCCTGAAGTTGGTGATGAGGATCTTCCATAGATTTTGGGGGTTTGTTGTTGAGATTCTTGAAAAGGGTATTCTTGGAAACGACAATTTTGGATGAGGAAGATTGTGTTGGGCTACACATGGATCAAAACCGTTGTTGTTTGGTAGATGGGGAACTAAACAATATTGAAGTTGAAAACCAAAAATAAAATATGTTGGAGATAGTGTGTATGTGTTTCGTGTTTGAAGATTACACATACAAACAGAAAGAAAGGTAATATGATAAAAATGAAGTTTGTTTTGTTAAGTACAACCAGTAAGAAGCTTGTGTTTTGTCTTGGAGAGAGAGAGAGAGAGAGAGAGAGAGAGAGAGAGAGAGAGAGGAGAGAGAGAGGAGAGAGAGAGAGAGAGAGAGAGAGAGAGAGAGAGAGAGAGAGAGAGAGAGGAGAGGAGAGAGAGAGAGAGAGAGAGAGGAATAAAATAGGGAATAAAATAGGGAAACTAGGATATGGAGTTATATATATATATATATATATATATATATATATATATATATATATATATATATATATATATATATATATACACACTTGTGTGTGTGACACACACATTAGGCGAATGCCCGCGTGTTGCGCAGAAACACCTTTATAGTTGAAATCTTTACAAATATATGTTTTTAAATTTAACAATAAAATTGTTAAATTTGATATAATAATTCGTATAATAAATTGATATAATATATTAATTATTTTGAATTATATATATATATATATATATATATATATATATATATGTATATATATTATCATATAATTCAAAATAATTAATATATTATATCAATTATATATATATATATATATATATATATATATATATATTATAACTGAATCATCTCAACCATTTGAATGA
Source organism: Lactuca sativa (assembly GCF_002870075.4). Taxonomy (NCBI): domain Eukaryota; kingdom Viridiplantae; phylum Streptophyta; class Magnoliopsida; order Asterales; family Asteraceae; genus Lactuca; species Lactuca sativa. Next base: position 1,539,057 of record NC_056623.2, on the reverse strand, counting down.
CTTCTACCCGCGAATTACTTATAAATAAAATTAAATATAATATATGGTTTAATGTTATTTATAGTTGTTGTTATTTTTAATTAATTTTTTAAAATTTATTTGCTTAACTTTTTAATTTCGATCATTATAATTATTTAAAACATCAAACATTGTTTTTTGATTTTAAAGGTAACAATATAATAATTTGTATAGACTTATTTTTAACTATTGTTATTGTAAGTTATTTTAAGCTACTTATTTGAAAACTTTTAACGATTATAAAAATATCTTTAGGAAATATTTTAGTTAAATTGATATTACAATTTAGTTTTCGCATTTTGCACTACAATTTATCATTTTTTAACTATTCACAAAATATTCTTTGGGTTTTTTAAGTGGAACTGAAATTTATATTGAAGTTGACCTTGTAATATTATATTTAAATTAACAATTTAATTATTTTGTCCAAAATGTTCAAAAGTTGTAGTTTTAAATAGATAATGGTTTACATACAACAATATATTAAATCTAATAAATTAAGTATAATATATTAAAAGTTAAAGACATAACTTTATAAGTAGAAGTAAACAATATTATTTTAATATTGAAATTTAGTTTATTTATGATTACACTTTAGGTTTGATACTCATTTAATCTAATTAACTAACTTATAATCATTATTAGAAAGACACTACAATTTATAATTTTTAACTATTTACAAAATATTTTTAGGTTGTTTAGTTGAATTAAAAATTATATTTAAGTTGATTATGTAAGGTTATATTTAAATTAACAATTTAAATATTTTATACAAATTGTTCAAAAGTTGTAGTTTTAAAATGATAGAGATTTACATACAACAATATATTAGACCTAATAAATTAAGTCTAATATGTTAAAAGTTAAAAACATAACTTTATAAGTAGAAGAAAATATATTCTTTTATTATTGATACATAGTTTATATATGATTACACTTTAGGTTTTACATTTATTTAACCTTATTAACCAACTTATAATCATTATTAGAAAGAAACTGAAAAGTCATGGGAGTTTCAAATGAATGTGGTGAAAGGAAAAATGAATGAGAGTTTCAAATGAATGTGGTGAAAGGAAAAATGCTTCATTTATAAGTATAGTAGGCATAACGTTGCGCGTTGTACAAGAATGCATTTAAGTGGTTAAAATAATTATGGGAAAAAATATAAATATGTTGAAATTTATGTTTTTAGTCATGTTTTGGACATTAACCGAATTATCAAATAACATAAAAATCCATCAACTTATATTTTGATACTATCTAATATAGTCTATACCTCATAAACTTTACTTTTACTTTTATAATATCAATATATATTATAAGTTTTTGTATAACATTAATATAATCTACTTTTCTTATGTCCGATAATATTTTTTTTTGCATAAAATAAGAAATAAGTTGTTTTAAATGAGCTATTAATAAACAATATTGAACTAATAAACTTTGTATTACACTATTTATATTACACCAAAACATCTAAGGTTTCATATATGAACTTTCAAATATTAAACATTGAAATTAAGAATTAAGCCATATAAAATATATCATTATACATAAATCGTTGTGATCGATATTTTACGAGTGTATGGTTGGATCGACTGTTGTGATCGATACTTAAGTTCACATATTTGTGCATAACTCATATGCAATGTCACACATATATTTTTATGTAATAACAATTAAAACATTGCAAATAAAGAAAGAATTAAGGGTAAAAAACATAACTTTCTAAACATTCATCATGTTATCTTTCATGTTCCATTTTCAGATTATTTCCTCTTTTCAATGTCTCCTAATTAATAGATCATGAATCGATGTAATGTATATTTATCCTATGTTGCGCAGAACTCTCTCTCTCTCTCTCTTTTTTTTTTTTTTCTTCTCTCTCTCTCTCTCTATATATATATATATATATATATATATATATATATATATATATATATATATATATATATAGAGAGAGAGAGAGAGAGAGAGAGAGGGAGAGAGAGAGAAAGAGAGGAGGGTTCAATTGAGAAAAAAGGTTGAGAACGAGGGAAAATGGACAACGGATAAACATGTTTTCACAACCAAACATATTTCATTGAACTATGCTAACCATTACCTTAATATACACAAAGACATTTTTTTTTTGTTTTTTTGATTTTTAGAAAGCCATTTTATCCACAAATTCTTTTAAGTATATCAAAATTCATAATTTTTTATTCTCTATAAATATACATCCATATTGATATAATTTTAAGATAAAATAAAAAATTTAATTTTTTTTAGAGTTTCAGCTCTCGTTATTCATAAGTGAATACTATTCAGCACATTCGTTATTTACTTATGAATAAAACGTATGCTTAACTTTTTTTATAGTTTAAATATCGTTCATATATAAATATGACACTTAATAATGTTTTCTTACTTAAAATATATATTTTACACAATGTTTCGTCATATATTCTATTTATATTTGAATAAACGTTATTATTTGTCCTCATATTTTATATTCATATATGAATAAAATATTTATCAAAATTTTGTTATAGTTAATTTGTTATTCATATATGAATAACTAGTATACATGATATTTAAATTATAAAAAAATTAATTATATATTTTTATTCATAAATGAATAACGAATGTACTGTAGCAAAAATTTGGTGCATTTTTATTCACTTATGAATAACGATAGCTGAAAATATAAAAAAATAAATTTTTTATTTTATCTTAAAACTATATCAATATGGATGTCTATTTGTAGAGAATAAAAAATAATGAATTTTGGTATATTTAAAAACATTTTTCGATAAAAATAGCTTTTTATAAATTAAAAAAAACCGAAAAAAACTATGTTTTTGTATATCTTAAGAGTTTAAGAAAACATGTTTTGTTGGAAAACACATGTGTATTTCTTTCCATTTCCGCTGGTACGACGGAGGTTTTTGCGACAAAAATAAATAAGTGGCTGAGAATGATTCCTCAATTCTCAATATTTTTTATTTTCTCAATTGAACTTACCTCTTTCTCTCTCTCTCTCTCTATATATATATATATATATATATATATATATATATATATATATATATATATATTGACACACACACGGATAACCCCATAAACAATGTTGAACCCCCAAATGCGGATGCAAAAATAAATAGTAAACAAAGATGTACTTGATTTAGATTTTAGTGATATTATAAACCAATTACCTTGATAGTGGCCTTAGTATCCTCTCGAATCTTCCGAAGACGGTGACCTCCTCTACCAATTACCTTCCTAACATGAAGGTAAACATATAACAATTCTGAAATCGAGGTAAATTGTTGTGAGTAGATTTCGTGTGTGCGAGTTCAAAACACAGTGTGAGGGAGCAGAACATAAGGAAAAAATGATTTAGGGAAATGGATTAAGAAATGAGAGAATAGATAAAGTCATGATGGTTGGCGGTTGTGGAAGTAAGTTGTGATAGTGGTTGGCGATGGTCGGATGTCGAAAAGTGTATCTGTAGCATGAATGGTTAATTAGTTTCAAAATAAGGAACCAAATTAGGCTTCAAAACAGGTAATCGGGTCAGGTTTTAAAAATCGGATAGTAATTTTTTGTTAAATTGTGTAGGCTAAATTGTGTCAGAATTTCGGAGACTTATAACAGTTTACCGACGACGTCAATCTGTCGCCGTACAGTCTAAAAGTTGTTGCTAAAACCATTATAAACTACTTTTCTTAATTTGTTGGAAATCCATTAATAACCCGTGATTATTTCTAACGGATTTTTTCCGTCGCTAAAATTATGTCGTTATAGCTTTGTTTTCTAGCATAGTATTGAAACATATGTATTGCATATATTCATGAAGCTCTTAAAAAAATGTACCTCACAAAAAACAATTTCCATGAAAATGACTTTTTTAGTTTTATACATATTTAAAAGAAAATTTAGTAAAAACAAAATGAAAAAGAAACGAGGAAGTCAAATCATTGTCGCAAATTATATGTAATAATAATTGACAAGTGACAATTTTGAAAGAAAGTCTTTAAAAAAACCCTCTTATAATTTGTCATCTACTCTAAGATATATATATATATATATATATATATATATATATATATATATATATATATATATATATATATATATATAGGGTTAGGATTAAATGTGAATGATATATATTGTGTGAATGTATGACAAGTTTTGGACCATTAGATTAGATTTATAAATGACTAAGATTATATGGTGTACCATAGTTACAATGGAACACAACACACATAAACATTTCTTTTTAATAAAAAAAACCTAGAATTAATAATTATAAGGGTATAATTGACAATTTGATTAATTCTCAATATGGTAGTTGAGAGAATTAAGGAAAACATATTTATCTTTATTCAAAATAATTAATCGATAAAAATGAAATCTAATTGTTTAGATATCTAATATTTGGTAATACGAATCACACTAAATAATCGAATAATTCTCCCAATAAATAAAAAAGGAGGTCGAACAGAGAAGATCTTGAAGAAGAATACGAGTTCATTCTTTAAGAATACAAGTTCATTTAAAGAATACATGTATATATAGAATAACATATCGTGTTTTTTTAGAATACAACGTCAACACATTCAAATATTTTTCCATTTCATTTCATATACTTTTTCATTCTTAAAGAATATAACTTCATTCAATATACATTTATAGAATTAACATTCTTAAGGAATACAAATATATTTTTTAACACAAAAATATATACAACATTTTGACGAATATACACAACATTCTATACTAAATTCTTTAAGAATTTGTTTGTGATATATATACTACATTCTTTGTTTAATATACAACATTCTTGAAAAATATATACAAAAAATATAATGTATATTACATTCTTTAATAATATGTTTGTCAAATGGCCAAACTAAAATATGAAAACCCTACATTCTTCTTCATTGTCCTGTGTTTTTTATCACTTATGTTCATATTCAACCCGCCAACATTACCTGCAACATTCTTGAACATCAATCATCTTTTTTCCAACCTTTCATTCTTTAAGAATACACTGGTTTCAATCTTTCATTCTTGCAGAACAACTGTATCATAGACTAGTTTCAGTCTTCCATTATTAAGACTATGGAAACCCATGTTCATCATTGATTAGTGAACACAACCTTCAAAGAAGATTAGTAATAAAACTCAAAAACAAAAAATTTATACAAGTTTTGAGTTTTATAGCTTATTATCGAATAACTGAATAAAAAAAACTTGTTATTCTAAAAAAAGTAACTTAATAGCCCCTCAATCAACAAGGTCTTAGGTTCACATAATTTTTTTAGGAATGGAGTTGGAATCTGATCTTTCATGTTGGTTGGCTAGAAAGGAATAGAATTCAATCAAATTCCTTTTTCTATTTTTTTATTTGTAAGTTTATCAAAGAAATTGGATAGTAAACTATACAAGAGGATCATGTTTGTGTCCTAACTGGTTTATCATATGAGGACAATTTGGTCTTTTAATAAAAAACATAAAGAATCAAATTCAAGTCTTACCACCCAGACACCCACCCTAGGAATAATAACTCTCTTTGAATATATAGATTATGAAACACACCATACTTTAACCAATTTAAAGCTAATTGTTTAGACATGATCATTGATCGACAAGCCCATCAATTGTGCCCTAGTTAAAGAAAGATTATTCTTCAGTAATAGTTAAGACAACCAAACAATCATAACAACCAACCAATATAAACAATATTTTAACTAGGATTCTACACCAAATCAGGTGGCGTTTACTTAAAAATGATCCACACCAAATTAGATGATATGTCAAGGTCTATACAGAACTAAGACGAATAAAGAAAACATGTAAAGTAGGAAAGTAAGGGCAATAATATACATATCAGGTAAGAAGATGCAATGAAACAAGACTAGCAAATAAAATGTTTATCAAAACAAGAAGCAGTGAGTACAAGAAAAAGGAACAAGTAGAAAGGATAGAAAAGCTTACATAATCTCTGGAATAAAAGATAAATGTTGCAGATATTAGAAGAAAGATCCAAAAGCGCCCAAAATGGGGAAGAAAGGAATTAAAAATGAACATTGTAAATTGAGTATTTTTCTTAAAACTGATGAATAAAGATGAGTTACAAGGCCAGATTCTTCATCTTGAAATTGATGTGCGAGTCTGGAAATCAAAATCCATCCCTGTCACACAGGGCCAAGAACAAAGCAGTAGGGGAGGGAGGTCACTGCTATCAACGTGAGCAAGTTTTACAAAGAATTTACGATATAATCCAAATATAAATAGGAATATAAGCAAAAACGATGTCTTAAAAAGAGAGAGTGGGAGTGATAAGAAGAGGAACAAAACCCGAAAGAGGATCCCACCCCTTTCTTTTTCTCTACCTCATTGCGTTGTTCTCCCTCTATCACAAACCGAAACCAACACCCCTCTTCTTATCTCTTTTTCCTGATTTCAGGTGTTGTAGATGGCTGGTGAAAGGATGACATGATGATGGTACTAGTGATGGTCCAATGATGGTGTTCTGCATCTTTGGAGACGGAAAGTCGAAGGCATGAGATGTCGTTCTTCTACCTTTTCTTCTGATATGCTTGAATCCCAATTTATCCCAGAAGAACCTCCCAAAATTAGGTCGATGTTATAGCTGGAGGTTTTCAAATCAAATTCTTTTTTAAGCTCAATTACAATAATTATAGGATTATTATTAATAATTATTTAAATGACATATATGTTAAATTATCATTATACCCTTATCAATTGATTGGCTGAGAATGAGCCATACATTCACATAATAATTATTGGTAATATATGAACCTAACTCTCTCTCTCTCTCTCTCTCTCTTTATATATATATATATATATATATATATATATATATATATATATATATATATATATATATATATGTGTGTGTGTGTGTGTGTGTGTTCAATTATTCTAACTAATTATTGTACATCTATTGAATGCTATGAGAATGATAAAGAAAATATGTTGTTTGACAATAAATACGTTCAATCTTACATAACTATTGTCATTAACACACATTCTCACTAATTAAATCGTCTATAAGGTTATTATACACTTATTATTATTATTCTAATTCTCTCAGAATGTTGTCAGAATGTTTTATTGGGTCGTATTCTGTCAGAAGGAAAATAAGTGAAAAACGATGTGTGAGAAAAAAAAATAATTAACGAGAATGCATGAAAATGACGATATTTTTGTAAGGTTGAACGTATTCGCATTGCTAAACAACTTATTCTCTTAGTAATTCTCATAACAAACGATAGATGTACAATAATTAGTTTGAATAGAATAACCTAAGCCTATATATATATATATATATATATATATATATATATATATATATATATATATATATATATAGGTTCATGTGAAACGACCTAATTTTGTGAGACCGTGAGATGCAATCCTAACCACTCATTTGGTAGCATTTGGTAGATAAAAAAAATATTTTTAAAATGCAAAATAATTGGAAATTTTCGAGTATATTTTTTTCAAATATTATTTTCGGAATTTATATTTTCCAAAAAAAATTAAAAAAATACCAAAAAAAAGAAAACATTTTTTTACATATTTTAGTAGAATATTAGAATATTCTATATATTAGACAAATCTAGTATAATATTTTAATATTCTAAAAATCACATTAGAATATTATAGTGTAATATTCTATTAGAATATTTCATGAGTTTAAAAAAAACGGTAAATTTTATTTTATTTTTTTAGGTAATTTAAGTTCCAAAAATAATAATTAAAAAAAGAATTTTTGGTTTTTCCATTTATTTTTTATTTTAAAATTATTTTTAGATTTGGTCTCACAAAATTAGCATGGTTTCAAATGAACCTGAACATATATATATATATATATATATATATATATATATATATATATATATATATATATATATATATGACACATGTCAAAGTAGGGGTGTGTATGAGGCGGTTTGGTTCGGTTATTTGTCAAAACCGAACCATAACCTTTACAATTGGTTATGTATTTTGATAACCATTTGGTAGCGGTTAATATTTGTTTTGATAAACGGTTTTAATCGGTTAATGGTTAATAGATGATATGAAAATAAACATATTTTTCTATAAAAATTGAAAAACACAAAGTCTATCATTATAAAAAGCGAAAGAGTTATTAAATATATATGTATCGATAGAAGATTACTTATTCTATCTAACTCGAAATAATTATCCTTTAAAATTTCAATTTCTAATATAATTACATACCATATATTTAATATTATATTATATTAAATTTTTTTATTAATATTATTGGTTCAGTTCGGTTTGTAATGGTTCGTTTTTGATGAAAACCGTAACCGAACCATATGTATTTGGTTAATCAAAATTAGAAACTAAACCATATATTTTAGTAATGGTTTGGTTAAAATGGTTTAGTTATATCGGTTAATTTGGTTATGGTTCGGTTTTTCGATTAATATGCTCACCCCTATGTCAAATCATAAACTGGGAACTTGCATGTAATATAAACTACCAATGTGTACATGATTTTCAAACAAATTTACGTAGGTATCAGTTAAACGGAACATTTTATCAGTAATTCGTGCTCATTCTTCTGTTGTTGCACCTAGCGTACATGTTTCTTTGATGATGTCTATCTTGTTCACAAACCGTCAATAATCTTCATACATCGTAATGAGGAACATTTACATATTATACAACGATTAGTTTTTCTATGCTCCTCGGCCACATAAGGCTGTAATGGGAAATCCATTATTACTATTTGTTCTGTCGGACATTGATAATCATGAAACATATCTAACACAGTCATATCAACAAGATCCCGTTGGTCGTCCTCAACGCATAGTATTTCATACTTTGTTGACAACACATCTTCATCACTCAAGGGATCAGACCTAAAACCCTAATCGGCCAAGCCCATTAGACCATAGGCCCATGAATGGTGATAACCAATCGTATTCCGCCATGCTGCATCTTTTAGAACATTCTTCCATCTCATACAACCCATGAGCATCAACAACACACATGATGGACCACCTTGAGCATAGTGGAGCAACATGATGCACATGTGGCGCATCATGAACACTGATGGTCCAACATCCATGATGGTGGCACAACATGGTGTATTTCTTGAGCATGATAATCATCTAAGCATACGTGGATCAACATGGCACAACATGTACCAAGACGATCCATGATGGCGCAACATCTCCTCTATGGCGTAACATCTCCTTCTTCGCTTCTTTATGGCACAACATCTCCTATGTGTGGCTCAACATCCATTCCATTGCCTCAATTCCCTTTCCTTTTAGTCCAACATCTTCATGGATGGCGCAAGATGCCTCCATATGGTGTAACATACCAAGGGATGTCGCAACATCAGTCATCATGGTGCAACATATTGCTCAATGTTGCTCCAGACCACTCCGGGTTGCTTTAAGCCACTCCAAGTTGCTCCAAACCACCTTTTGGAAGATTCATTCCTTTGTCACTTGATCCGTTCCTTTGTCTGATGATCCTTTCCTTTCTCAGAAAATATGTTACTTTACCACATGCTCCATGAGCCCTAAGTGTTCCATTCAGTTCTAAGTGCTTCATTGAACCCAATTACTCTATGAGAATGTTACAAATGCTCAAGTCATACTTAACAATCTCCACCTTGACTTGAACATCCTCTGAACTGCACCTCAAACAAGAACTTCCTCTCTCATCTTGCCATCAAGACCCGAAGGGGCTTTCCTCCTGAGAACATCAACCAAGTCTAAGAAAATCTTGAACTTCTCCGTGGGCAATGAATTTGTTAACATGTGTGCTAGATTAACCTTGGTATCAATCTTCAGAATTGAGAACCGGTCTGTTTTCAGAATATCACGAATGAAACTTAATCTGATTTTAATATGCTTCGTCTTCTCATGATACATAGGATTCTATTAACCGCACTCTGACTGTCACTAAATAATATCGGTTTCTCCACATTCAGACCAAGACTCTGAATAAGACCATGTAGCCATATCTCCTCATTGATTCCTTTCGTCATAGAAATGTACTTGGAATTGATTGTAGACAAAGCAATTGTATCTTGTAACGTTGACTTCCAAATGATGGCGCATCCGAACATAGTGAAAATATAACATGTCCATACTTGCGGTTCAACAAATCACCTCCATGATCAGATTTAGCATATCCAATCAAGTCATTCTTCATATTAGCTCCATACAATAAGCAAACTTCTATCGTTCTTTTCAAGTATTGCGTGATCCACTTGACAGCTTCCCAATGAGCCTTCCCTAGATTACTCATAAACCTGCATACCATACTAACTGAATGAGCCAAATCGGGTCTGGTACAGACCATTGCCTACAGAAGACTTCCAACAACACTAGAGTAAGGAACCCTGCTCATGTACTTCCTTTCTGTATTAGTTGTGGGTATAGTATATGGACCATATTTAAAGTGAGCTAGTAAAGGAGTTCCAACTAGTTTAGACTGATCACAATTGAAAAACTTCAGAACTTTCTTAATGCGCTTTTTTTTAGAAATACACAACTGCTCTGCTCTTCTATCCCTTTTAATCTCCATCCCCAGTATCTTCTTTGCTGCTCCCAAATCCTTCATCTCAAACTCATTCTTCAGGATTGCCTTCAAGTCATTTATTCCAGCCATGTCCTTGGCTACGATGAGCATATCAACAAGATATAGAAACACGCACACACACACACACACACACACACATATATATATATATATATATATATATATATATATATATATATAGGAAACGCGTGAAAATTCCTTTGAGTAGAAACAATTATCAAACTGGTTCCGAGTGTAGGCATGCAAGATCATGAATGAATCAAATCTCTTGTACCATTGTTTTGGAGACTGCTTCAAACCATACATAGATTTCTTCAAAAAACATACATGATCCTTCTTAGATTCAAGGAACCATTCTGGTTGGGAAATATAAATATTTTCTTCTAATTTCCCATAAAGAAATGCAGTTTTCACATCAAGTTGTTCAAGATCCAGATGAAATGCACTCACTATGGCTAAAAGAACTCGAGTTGTCATGTGCTTCACCACCGGTGAGAACACTTCGTTATAATTAATTCCCGATTTCTGAGAAAAACCTTTCGCCACCAACCTTGCTTTGAATCTAGTTGGTTTAACTCCTAGTATCTCTTCCTTCTTCTTAAAGATCCATTTGCATCCCACTGATTTTGCTCCCTTTGGTAATAGAACTAGATCCCACGTTTCATTCTTCTCTAATGTTTGCATTTCTTAATTCATGGCCATCAACCAATTTGTTTCTTTATTACTCGCCACTACCTCTTTATATGATCGAGGCTCCTCAGTGTCAATGTCTTGTCCAGTTGCTAAAGAAAAAACAACAGAGTCAAGGTTACTAGAATTCACACATCCCACATATCTATCAGGTTGTCAAATAACCCTCTTGGATCTCCTCTTTGCTATAGTTTAATGCCCATTATTCTTCCTAGAACCACTACTAGACGAAGATTCCATGGATTGCTTCTTGGGTTTCATCTTGTCCAGTTTCTTCACTGTCTCCTTGATCTTTATCACTCGTCACAATTATGTCTGGAGTTTGAGATGCAAACTCCACCTTCTGGCTAACACCCTGATCTTTGTTCACATCTTTGACTTGTATCACCTCCTCCATGGTTACCCATGGCAGATTCATCAAAGGTTACCTTTATGCTCATGATAAATTTAGGATTTCTTCCTTCTTTTGTACACCACAATTGATAAACTTTGACTCCTGTCACATATCCTAGGAATATACACTTCATTTCCCTTGGCTCAAGTTTACCATCATTCACATGAGCATATAAGGGGCATCCAAATTCATAAACCAGAATAGTCAGAGGGTTTCCAGGACCATACCTCTTAAGGAGTCTTCAAGTCAATAGCAGTTGATGGGGATCTTTTCACTAGATAGTAAGCAGTGTTCACTACTTCTGCCCATAATTACTTAGATAAGTTAACAAGTATTCGCATGCACCTTGCATGCTGCATGAGTGTTTGGTTCATCCATTCTTCCACTCCATTTTTTTGTGGTGTGTGTCGTACAGTGCGGTGCCTCACTATACCTTATGCCATGCAGAAGTTATCAAATGGAGCATTGTAGAACTCCAACGCATTGTTAGTCCTTAGAGTCTTGACCTATTTTTTAGTCCTTTTCTCAACCATGGTCTTCCACTCCTTGAACTTCCCAAACACCTCATTTTTGGTCTTCAGAAAGTACAACCAAACCTTTCTTGAATAATCATCAATGAACGTCACTATATGAGCATCCTCCTTAAGACTTCACTGGTGCAGGACCCTACAAATTTGAGTGAACATATTCCAAGATTTTCTTTCTTGTGTGTTGATCGGTACCAAACTTCACTTTGCGATTCTTTCAATTAACACAAGCTTCACAAAATTTATCTTTTCAGTCACCACTCCACCAAGCAGTTCTTGTTTACTTAGAACTAACATGCCCTTTCTTACTCATGTGCCCCAACCTACGATGCCATAATGTTGTCTTGTCATCACCTTCCTTCAAGGATTAAGAGATTGCCACCATTCCCATAACCGTACTACCTTTTAGGATATTAATCCCTACACATTTAATCTTCCATTTCATTATAACTAGAGAACCTTTGGTTAATTTGACCTAGTTACCTTGACCAGCGTACCTCATCCCATTCTTAGCCAATGTTCCAAGAGAGATTAAACTCTTCCAAAGTTTTAGAAATTCGCAACAATCTAACTTCCTGACCATGTTGTCGTGCATCCATATTTGCACCATGCCACTACCCTTGATACTGCTCACCCAATCATCACCCATCTTAATTTTTCCATCCCGCTCTTTGAAGGAGCCGAACGAGTCATGATTATAAGTCATGTGATAGGATGCTCCAAAATCCAAGACCCAAGCATTACATAACTATATGTACTAACATTCAGTACATCACCATCATACCCTTCTTCATAACTTTCCTGAGCCACTGCAACAATGTTATTAATGCTTGATTCACTATTGACCTTATTCTTTAGTTATGGACAATATCTCTTGAAGTGCCCCTTCTCCTTGCTGTTATAACATTTCACATTCGATGAACCTTTAGAATTTGATTTAGAATGTGATCTCCATATTTTCCCCCTTTCCTCTCTTCTGTCCTTCTTCTCCCTGCGAACAAACTGGAATTGGACACGATCCCTAACTGAAACTTTTCTTTTCAGTTCATTGGATATCAAGTCCTTCACATCATTCATAGTGATCGTTGTCCTACCATAGAACATGGTATCAACAAAATTCTCATATGAGTTCGGAAGATAACATAAGAGAATGAGTGCCTGATCTTCATCTTACATATTCACATCAACCCCTTGTAGATCCAAGATGATGCGATTGAATTGATGTAGATGATCTTTCAATTGGGTACTTTCAAACATTTTAAGAGTGTACAAGCTTTTCTTTTGATACAACCTTTTCATCCGTTAGTTGTTCTGGTACTTGTCACAAACTTTATCCTAGAGCCCAAAAACAGTTTTTTGATCCACGACCTCCCTTGGTACTTCATATGTTAAGCTCAACAGAATGACACTATGTGCCTTCATCAGAATGTTTACCTTCTTTTCAGTTGCTATGTCATTTGGCAATTTTGTCTCCCTTTCTAGTGCCACTGCACATCCTTGTTGAACCAGAAGAGCCCTCATTTCCAACTTCCACAAGTGAAGTCATTTGAATCATTAAACTTATCCAAATCAAGCTTTGAGTAGACATCTTTAATCACAGGAATACAAACCGTAGCTCTGATACCACTTGTTTGGAAGTAAAGCGAATAACTAGTAAAGAATCAAAAGCACACATGTAACGTCCCAAAACCCAGAACACAATTTTTTTATATTAAATAAAACATCAACCAAACGTTTCTATCAAAATCATACGAAAATTAGAGTATGTTAATATTCATTGAAAAGTAAATCAGAGTCAATAAAGCAGAAATTATGGTGTGTGCAATGCGATCATCTCGAGCTCTTCCTTTTGAACCGAAAGTATCTGAAGCATAAACTAAAAACCGTAAGAACAAAGCTTAATGAGTTCCCCAAAATACTCCATACCATACATAAAATGGACCTTGCTCGACAACCATCAGGCCCCGCCTAACATCGAGCCCTGCCCATAGAAGATCTGTCAGTAACATGCAATGGGCCCCGCTCAACACACTCGTCATACATCGCCTAGCATCGGGCCCCGCCCAACATACATATAACACATACAACACATGCAAGAGTTACACATACAAGTAGCATACAAATAACAATAATCCATGGGCTGACATTGGTGTATTCGACCTGCCAAACACTGGGAAGAGACTCACCTCAATCTGCTGAAAATCAGATAAATGCTTGGACTGCTGATCCGGGAAATATCTACACTATATATGATCAAATAATACCCTAATTAATAATTACGTCATAAACCATAACTGAGATCCCAAGTCTATAATCCCGAATCTTAGGGTAAAATACCATTTTACCCCTCAAAGCTAAACCCATTCAATCAAAGCCCAAACCCTCAAAATGGCCCAAAAAGCATCCTAGGCCCACAATAGGTAGTACGCCCCGCGTACTTAACCTGTATGCCCTCCGTACTCAAGTGAACTCAATTGGGCCTCATACCCAGTACATACAATTGACTAAGAAGTACGCCCGACGTAGTGGCCAGAGTCCTGTTCATTATCTAAAAGTCTTAATCCCTGAAGACCTTAATGTCCGAACCTCATATATATATATATATATATATATATATATATATATATATGTCTAATTAAGGTCTTAATTAATAAATTTGGCAACTTTACTCCTTTCAATGCCTTAATGGGCCTTAAAACTCGTTTTTATCCATCTAAGCTCAAAATATGAACACCAACTATAGCATGCCTCATCAAAACCCATCAAGAGGACATTTTTATGCACTAAAAACATTAGAAATTCTAAGATCTAACATTCTAATATTCTGTAGTAGCTCATACTCACATGGATGACTCAAGGGACCATAATATGCCCAAAACAAGCCCTAGACTAGATCTAACACACAAATTCGTTAAGATAGAAGCTTCATACCTACAAATGCTAGCAAAATGGATGAGGACCCTAGATCTATGAGCTCCACTCCAACCAATACTTGAACGGTGACATCCCCATTTTTACGGCCAGAAAAGACCGATTTCGTTTATGCTTTTTAATAAAAATCAGAGTAACTTAAAAAAAAGTATTGCGAAATTTGTTCCCAAAACAAAATATGATATATATTTATCAAAGCATTTCTTAAAGAAATGTATTTTCATTACATTACGGAAACTCGGATGTCAATCATCGATACAGACCATAAGAATAAACCAAAAAGAAATAAACATCTTAGGCCACAAAACATAATATGGTCTCAAATCCATAATCTCTCATCAAGTCATCCAACTATGCTTTTGCCACTACCTGTAATACAAGAAAACTGAATGGGTCAGGCTGGAGAGCCTGGTGAGCATATAGGGTTTTCAACCCACAATAAATAAGTTTATTTTTTTCAACAATCTTTCACCCGATTACCCGTTCCCGTTATCCTCATATTACGTCCCTAAAGCATCTATCATAAGGGACCTATCCTAAGGAATTTCATCGGGATGGACACTATTGCTAAGGGGATTTCTCATCCATAAGTGTCCGTAAGGCAACCACGGGGGGATGGAGTACACCGGTGAACACTTCGTTCACAAACACCTACAGGTTGCGAGCTTGCTAGCGTTCCACTGGACTTCCTAGAAAAGTCTGTGGTCGTCATCCATACTCCGCTAAATGATTGGAACAACGTCAACATTGAGGCCTCTCATCATTTTATTTCACCACACACCAACTATTTCATCTACCCATGTTCTATCCAATATATTTGTAGATATAAAATACATACATGGTCTAGATCTGTAAAACAAAGCTTACATCTTTTATCCAACATAACTTTCAAAGCATAAAATACATATATAGTCTAGATCTGAAGAAAAAGTTCAGATCTAAAGGAAAGAAGTTCAGATCTTTCATCCAACATAGATCTCAAAGTATACAGTCTAGATCTGAAGAGAAAGTTTAGATCTGAGATGAGGAAGTGTAGATCTGAAGGAAAAAGTTTCAGATCTGAATGAAAGAAGTGTAGATCTTTCATCTACCAAACTTTTCAGGTAAACAGATAACATATATTTACACATAGCATATAATTTATATAAAATACTTCATATCTATGTGCAAGATAAAAGTGACTATACACTCACCTGCTACAACGTGATTCGGACAACACCACACTTCTAAAAATAATCTTCTTTGAAGAAACCGGAAAGTTTGCTTGAAGAACGAGCTCTGTGCGGGCATATATTTAGACCGAAAAACTCTCTTTCTTAGAGACTCCGGGAGCGTTGGGGCTTCCTTTGGATGCTAGGGGGTTTACCTAGGCTTAGGAGGGTGTTTGGGTGAGTTAGAAAGAGAGAGAGAGAGAAAGAGTTTAGGAATTGAGCAAAAATTTCGGCAGCCCTTGCAGCCTTTTTATAGGTGCGAGCCTCCTCGGAACGCTGGGCATACCCTCGGTGGTACGCTGCGTGTAGGGACAGGTGTCTCGCTTCGGGTGGGGCGACGTGGCGTCTCCGGAACCGCATAAAAAGTCAATACGTGGGGCGTAGGATCCTCGTACGCGGGGCGTACTTGGTACGCGAGGCATCTGAAGTCTACGCCGGGCGTAGCCTCGCATCCAGCTTCGCAATTTGGACACTTGACTTCTAAAATTCATAACTCTTGCATACAAGTTCCGTTTTCGACGTTATTTATATCCACGCGTAGGTGAGATCTACAACTTTTGTTTAGTTAGCTAAGGCTAAAATTCGCTCTAACATAAATTCACTTTTTACGTCTCCCGGTGTCGTGCCGGTTTCCTCGCGAAACTTCGACGGGTCATCAGTTCTTCGTTATAACTCGGATTTCGACATTCTATATATCCCTGGAATCCCTGTTTCGACCACTACATCATTATGTAAAGATATCTACCTGATCTCGCACTTTAATTTTGACGCTTATTTTTATTCTTTATTAATGATACCTTTATAATTAAGTATAAAACACATAAATTCACATAATTCACATACTACCCAAATATTTCATCTTTATTACTTCAAAAAGAGTTACAATAGTCGACCTAGACTATTACATCATCTAATAATGCTTAGCCCCGAAACACGGGCATTACAATTCTCTCCCCCTTAGGATGATTCCGTCCCGGAATCATGCATCAGCAAACATATATGGATAGCGAATCATCATGTCGCTTTCTGTTTCTCAAGTGAGATTCAGTCTATTCGAATGTTTCCAACGGACTAGCACTTAGTCGACCATCTTGCGTCGTAACTTCTTAGTCGTACGGTCAACTAGTCAGCCTCTTATTCTCATCTATTCTTAACTATGAGATTGGAATTATGTCGGGAACTTCTCCCGTGAATTTCCTCAAGTAACACACATGGAAGGTGTTATGAACACCGTCTAGTTCTTTGGGCAATTCGAGCTTGTAAGCTTGGTTCCCAATCTTCTGAAGAACTTTGAATGGTCCAATAAACCGTGGACTAAACTTTCCTCGTTTCCCAAGTCTTATAAGTCCCTTCCATGGTGAGACCTTGAGCAAAACTGAATCCCCAACTTCGAATGTCACCGGTCGCCTCCTCTTGTCAGCATAACTCTTTTGACAATCCTGACCTGCTAACATCCTCTCCCTGATTACTTTCAGCCTTTTAGCAGTCTGATGGACTATCTCGGGGCCCATAAACTGCTTTTCTACGGCTTCAAGACAACAAGACGGCGTGTGGCACTTTTGTCCATATAAGGCTTGATAAGGTGCCATCTTGATGCTCGAATGATAACTATTGTTGTAGGAAAACTCTACCAAAGGAAAATGTTCATCCCATTTACCTTGAAATTCCAAGGTACACACTCTTAGCATATCCTCCAACGTTTGAATCGTTCTTTCGCTCTTACCATCGGTCTGCGAATGATAAGCTGTACTTAAACACAATTATGTACCCAATTCCTCTTGTAGAATCCTCCAGAGTCTTGACATGAAACAATTATCACGATCCGATACAATCGTAAGAGGAACACCGTGAAGTCTTACTACATCCTTCACATAAGCATTTGCGAGCTTATCCATAGACCACTTCTTGTTTGCTGCTATGAAGTGTGCACTCTTAGTGAAACGATCCACGACCACCCAAATTATGTCGTGACCATGCCTTGTCCTGAGCAGTTTAGTGAAAAAATCCATGGTAATGTCTTCCCATTTACCCATGGGTACAGGTAAGGGTTCTAAACTCCCATACAATTTCTGATGTTGTGCCTTAACCCTCGCACATGTCACACACTCGGCCACACACTTCACGACATCGAGCTTCATCGTTGGCCACAAGTAGTAGGGCTTTAGGTCCCTATACATTTTAGTGCTACCGGGATGATTCGAGTAAATGGTCTTGTGCGCTTCCTCCATCAGAAGATCTCTTATTCCTCTTGTCTTAGGTACCCAAATCCTATCTTGGAATACCTTTAACCCTTGATTGTTCGTACCGAACACCAACGTTTTGCCCAAACGCTCTTCTTTTCGGTCATTTTTCTCTGAAGCGTCTTCTTGAGCTTTCTTAATACTTTCCACGATCGTTAAGACAACTTCAATTCTTAACGCTCTTGGCCTTCTCCTTTCTAGGCTCACTTTTTTAGCTCAAGGCATCAACTACGACATTTGCTTTACCAGGGTGGTAAAGTATCTCGCAATCGTAATCCTTAAGCAACTCTAGCCAGCATTATTTCCTCATATTCAAATCTTTTTGATCAAAGAGATACTGAAGACTCTTATGATCAGTGAAAAGCTTGCACTTCGTGCCGTAAAGATAATGTCTCCATATCTTTAGTGCAAATACTACCGCCGCCAACTCCAGATCATGAGTGGGGTAGTTCTTCTCATGCTCTTTCAATTGTCGAGATGCATATGCTATCACCTTTTCTCTTTGAGTTAGAACACATCCAAACCCTACTCCCGACGCAACGCTATACACTGCGACGTCTTCAACTCCATCGGGTAGAGAAAGAATCGGTGCTTCACATAATTTCTTCTTTAGCTTCTCGAATTCTTATTCGTGCTTCTCACTCCATGTACAAGTAGCTTCTTTATGGGTCAAAGCTGTCAATGGAGCAACTATCAAAGAAAAGCCTTGGATAAACCTTCAGTAATACCCGACTAATCCCAGAAAGCTTCGGATCTCTGTAGGACTCTTTGGTCGCTCCCACTTCATTACAACTTCAATCTTCGCTGGGTCAAGCATGATCCCTTCCTGATTAACCACATGACCCAAGAATTGGTCTTCTCGAATCCAAAAATCACATTTGGAGAACTTTGCGTACAACTTCTCTTTCTTCAAAACTTCTATCACTTCTCGTAGATTCTTGCCATGTTCTTGCTCGTTTTTTGAGTAAAACAGAATGTCATCTATGAACACTATGTGACAACCCGAAATTTCCATTTTGTACAAACCATATCCAGTCAATAGAAGATAGAACAATTGCAGTAAATTTCTAGACTTTTGGTATAAGTTTGAGTATTTTAGGATTTACACTTTAAGGGATATCAGGAGAGAGGATGCACCAGGGTATTATGCAACTCTATTATTCCAAAACTCTATGATATTAGAGTTCAATGCCTAAATAAAATAATTTTCTGCCAAAAACCCCAGGAGTATATATAGGATTCTGAGCCATATTGTTTCATTTGTTACATTTTCAACTAGAGAAAAGCCGAATTATCTCTCAAGGATCTTCGGGTTTTCGTCCCAAATCGTAAGTACTTCCATCCTAGTGTGTTATAAGGCTAGATATGTGCTTAAAACACTAGAATTCATAGGAAAACCCCAAGATTTAGGAGTTCATGGCCCAAGAACATCTTGGACCGTGAACCCTTCTTTAAAGGGCAAAATGGTGCCTAGTCCTTTCCTTATGCAATGAAAGTATATTAGGCTTGTATCTTAGGGTGTATAGGACTAGAAATCACCCAAAAACACCAAGAGTAAGTTGTTCACAGCCCAAGAAGTTCTTGGACCGTGAACTCCAAACTCAAGGGCCAAAAGGTGCTTTACAATCTTCAAAAGCCTTGGACACTAGCTTAGATTAGTTCCTAGTTAATTTAGGGACTTGGAATCACCAAAAACCCATCCCCATGATAGATTACGGCCGTAATCTCTAAGGGTTTTGGTCCTTGGGCCGTGAACATCAAACAAGGGTACCAAAGTGTGCCTAAGGCCTTCATTAGCCTTAGATAAATGTCTAAAACCTATCCTAGATGAGCATGGGACTTAAAAACATAAAAAATACCACTTTCCATATGATTTTACGGCAATAAAATCAAAAGGAAATGGCCTTGGGGCCGTAAACTCCTCAAAGGAGTGTATTAATGCCCTAAACCCTTCCAAAGATTAAACCATCAAGTAGGAATGCTTCTAGGGATCATGTAAAGCTTCAAAGCACCAAATAACCTCAAGCTTAGGAGCTTACGGCCGTAAAATCAAGGGTTTACGACCGCAAACTCCTTGTGTGTTGGTTCTTGGAGAGTAAACTCAAGAATAGTGTCCTTTGGAAACCCTAAACCCCCTAGCCTTGGCCTACAACAACTTAGATGCAATCCTTGAGGCTTAAAACACTTGTTAAAGGTGTTTAACATGTCCTAAGGTGTCTTGACTTTGTTTATTAGTTTTTTATAGACTAATTTAATCCATATATGTGATATTATATGTTAACTAGGATCATAGAGTGTGTTCAAGACTTTACTTGACACCTAGCAATCCTGCATCTTCAGTCCATTCGTACCGCCCACAACAGGTGAGTTCATACCCCTTAATCAATGTTTTAACTGTTTTTAAATGTTTTATGGGTGGGGGGATATAAGTAGAATTATGCTAGTTATTATATCAATCACATGTGATTAATAAGCAGCATTCAAATGATTTACTACTCATTAGCCGTTTTACCAAACAGATTTCTTCAAATGATTTTCATAAACGTTTTATATATTTAAAACTCCTTATTTTACACTGTATGTTCCATTTCAAACTAATTTACAATTGTGTTTCCACCAACCATTTCTTTATACTTAAACTGTTTTATCAAACCCATGCTTTCAACCCGTTTTATAGATTGACATTAAGTCGATACCCTTGGGTAGCAAGGGTATACTTCCATGTTCATACGTACCAGTTACATTACTAGTAAGCTACCATATGGGTAGTTTAGGAAGATACTAGAACTATTACTAGAACGCGATGTCATACAACGAGTCAGTTCATTCATGAGTCAATACATATTACTATGAGAACATATACAACTATACTAGAAGGAGAACACATACAACTATACTAGAAGGAAAACATATACAAATATACTAGAAGGAGAACATATACAACTATACTAGAATGAGTACATATTCAACTATACTAGAAAGAGAACGTATACAACGATACTAGAACAAGTAACAATACATTACATATACATGAATACGTTAACATAAATGTGATCCACTGTATCGGAGCATGCCTTCAATGTCATGGCCCAAGTTGTAGCCAGAGTCTCTTGGAGGGAGAGCGTGAGTTTGCGTATAGATCTATACTGGATTGACTATCCTACACCTTGCTGCTAGCTACAGCCGGACCTGCAGGTCTGCGGGTGCCAAACGTCATACCTTTTTACGACCTTACATTGTCGTGTTTCATAGTCGATAGTATGGTACAATTAATCACATAATACCTTGATATAAATCCGGTTTAAGGTAGTTAGTACAGCAGTAGTTCCTATAATACAACACTACAGTACTACATTAATTTACCCTTACATACATTTAGTGATCATATCACTTAAACATTAATGTACAAACTATATTATGATAATGATAGTCCGATTTGGGAAAATACACACTCTTACAAGAGACACACACACAAATACTAGATGCCTTGATAGAAGGATACTCTAGTAGGAATCATAGGGATTTCTAGGGTTTTTCAAACGTTTATAGTTGTTTTACAAACATTTTCTTACTCACATGAACTTTCTTTCAAAACATTTTCAAGTCTTTCATTACATGTCATACAAAAACTTACATTTCAAATACACACATAGACTTACATTTCATTCGTATAATTTCTTACATACAAATTAAGACACTAAAATACTTATGATCTCACCAGCTTTAAAGCTGATACTCGCTTTCAAAATACTTGTATCCTCAGGTCATCGATAGACAGGTACCGATGCAAGGTTTAGAGAAGATGGAGCTCGTTCAAGACTCATCTTTCATTTTGATTATACTTTAGTGTTGATCATAATTTGTCAGAACACACTTGTATTAAAATTATATTATTAATGCAATGGATGATGTTGTTGCTTGTTTACTACTTTTCATTGTTGTGATACTGTACATGACGTACTCCGCCCCAGAACGTTTCTGCCGTTCTTGGTTTTGGGGTGTGACACATTATCACATATTTATCGAGGAATGGCTTACAAACCCTGTTCATCAAATCCATGAATGCTGCTGGAGCATTGGTCATTCCAAACGACATAACCAAGAACACATAGTGTCAATATCTTGTTCAACGCGGTTTTCTCAATATCTTGTTCTCGCACCTCCAACTGATGATGCCCTGACCTAAGATCGATCTTGGAGAAATAACTCAAACCTTGCAACTGATCGAAAAGGTCATCAATCCTCGGCAATGGGTATTTGTTCTTCACCATTGCCTTGTTCAGCTCTCTGTAATCTATGCAATCCTCATGCTTCCATCTTTCTTTTTCACGAATAATACCGGAGCTCCCCAAGGTGATGAAATAGGTCTAATGAAACCATTGTCCACCAACTCCTAATTTTGCATCAGAAGCTCCTTCATCTTCGTCGGTGCTAATCGGTATGGTGCTTTCGCTATCAGTATCATTCCTGCTAACAAGTCTATCCGAAATTCCACTTGTCTATCGGGTGGCAATCCAGGAAGATCTTCGGGAAAGACTTCCGGATAATCACAGACCACTGGTATTTGCTGCATCTCCTTCTTCTCTTTCTTATCATCGATCGCAAATGCCAAGTACGATGCACTTCCCTTAGACAAACATTTTATGGCTTTCATCAGGCAGATGAATCCAGAATTCTCTCTACGTTTGTCCCCGTAGACCACAAATGACTCTTTCCCAGGTGGGTTCACTCTTACTATCTTATTCTTGCACATAATCTCAGCATCATTGGCGCTAAGCCAATCCATTCCCATTACGATGTCGAAACTATTCAGCTTAATAGGTAACAACTCCTCATGGAATTTGTTTCCGTTTAAGTCGATGACGATATTCCTAATGCAATCACTAACAGGTATGAATTTTCCACTGGCAACTTCTATAACTAAAGCATCATCAAGTTTTTCTATAGGCGATCCTAGTCTTCCACCAAAATAAAACAATATATTGGCAGGCAATCCATTTACAAGAAAGGTACCTGAAGCGACGTCCGCTGCTTCCTTCGTGGCTTCGAGTGTCTTCTAGAAAGCTCTGGCTTTTGGCTTCGGTGGGACATTAGGCCTTGCTGTCTCCTTCTTCTTCGGGCAGTCCCTCAAAAGGTGCCCTTCCTCTTTACAGCCATAACAAAATTTCTTGTTGAACGTATACTCGTTGTCATAGCGCCCAGGCTTCCCACATTTAAAACAATTGACCTCCCCGCCATATTTCCCATGATGTTTCTTTTTGCACTTTTCGCACCATTTTGCTTCGCCTGCTCCTCCTCTCGAACCAGACTTCGAGGATTTACTTTTCTTGTTGGATCTCAAAGATCCCTCTAACTTCCTCTTCTCACCCACCTCAGTTCTCTCCAGACCCCTTTCCTTTAACTAGGTCTCAACATTCTTGGCTTCTCTAACGACTGCCTTCAACGTGTTTGCCATTTTGACTGTTAGGCCAAAGTCTGAAGGCAATCCATTAGTAAATTTTTCTATCTTAGCAAGCTCAGTCGGCACCAGGTATGGAAATAGCTTCATCTTCTCGGTAAACACAGTAACATAGTCATCAATGCTCATTTTCTCTTTCTTCAAGTTTTGGAACTCATTGTTTAGATCTATCTCGGAGCAGTACTGCATCTTCAACTGCTCTAGGAACGCTTCCCAAGACATCTTCAAAGCTTCCCCTCGTGGCATCCTATCCGCCAACAACATCCACCAGCTCAAGACACCGATCTTCAGTTGTCGAACTGCAAAGACGGTTTTCTGCTTATCACTACAATTGCATCTTTCAAATACCATCTCCATTTCGGAGATCCAGTGCATAATCTATACAGGCTTTGGGTTTCCATAAAGACTTTGTGGTTTGGCACCTAAGAAGTTCTTGTATATACGTCCATCTCGGTCGATTTCCCTCTCCGGGTCATTCCTTCTCACCACTAGGGGTTCCATTTGACTGACAGTGCGGCTGTTATTCTCTTATTCAGACTCTCTGTCATTTAGTTCTAGTTGTTCAACAGGCATTGAAGGTTCATTTATGTTATTCTACAATAGTTGTCTCATTTCTTCCATCTGTTCAACCATCATAGCCCGAATCATAGCTTGAACTCTAGCCATTGTGACTAGCTCAGGTGAAACTTCGACTATCGGCACCTACTCAATCACTTCAGGATGAAGCTGCTGAATCTTGTTTCCATTTGCGTTTCTAGCTCCACTTCGGGCTCTTGCCATCTCGATCTATACACCAATTTAGGTGAATTTAGATCTTTATTTACGATAGATGTTTAAATTCCCCTTATCACACCGAAACGTTACATGCTAGTTCTAATATCGTACTCGAACGCTTAGAATCCTAAACATATAAGGTTTCCGGATCTGGTCGACAACAGACCATATATCCGAACAAATAATAGCACATAAGGAAAGCATAAAGCATTTAGCACATAAAAATATTTTAGGCATCTTTCCTAAAATAAACTAGTGGTCGTATCTAAAATATGGAAGACACTCATCTCACGATCATCGCTTAGCATTCTAAGTTTAAGTCTAGAAATCCTACAAATTCCTAGTTCGCTTAAACTAATTCTCTGATACCAACTCTGATATCCCCATTTTTACAGCTAGAAAAGACCGATTTTGTTTATGCGTTTTAATAAAAATCAGAGTAACTTCAAAAAAAAGTATTGTGGAATTTGTTCCTAAAACAAAATATGATATAAATTTATCAAATCATTTCTTTAAGAAATGTATTTTCACTACATTATGGAAACTCGGGATGTCAATCATCGATACAGACCATAAGCATAAACCAAAAAGAAATAAACATCTTAGGCCACAAAACATAATCTGGCCTCAAATCCGTAATCTCTCGTCAAGTCATCCAACTATGCTTTTGCCACTACATGTAATACAAGAAAACTGAATGGGTCAGGCTGGAGAGCCTGGTGAGCATATAGGGTTTTCAACCAACAATAAATAAGTTTATTTTTTTCAACAATCTTTCACCCGATTACCCGTTCCCGTTATCCTCATCTTACGTCCCTAAAGCATCTATCATAAGGGACCTATCCTAAGGAATTTCATCGGGATGGACACTACTGTTAAGGGGATTCCT
This sequence comes from Lactuca sativa, assembly GCF_002870075.4. Classification (NCBI taxonomy): domain Eukaryota; kingdom Viridiplantae; phylum Streptophyta; class Magnoliopsida; order Asterales; family Asteraceae; genus Lactuca; species Lactuca sativa. Next base: position 1,513,314 of record NC_056623.2, on the reverse strand, counting down.
CAACCATAAGTGTCTGTAAGGCAACCATGGGGGGGGATGGAGTGCACCGGTGAACACTTCGTTCACAAACACCTATAGGCTGCGAGCCTGCTAGCATTCCGCTAGACTTCCTAGAAAAAGTCCATGGTCGTCATCCATACTTCGCTAGATGACTAGAACAACGTCAACATTGAGGCCTCTCATCATTTTATTTCACCACATTCCAACTATTTCATCTACCCATGTTCTACCCAACATATTTGTAGATATAAAATACATACATGGTCCAGATTTGTAAAACAAAGCTTACATCTTTTATCCAGCATAACTTTTAAAGCATAAAATACATATACGGTCTAGATCTGAAGAAAAAGTTCAGATTTGAGGGAAAGAAGTTCAGATCTTTCATCCAACATAGATCTCAAAGTATACAATCTAGATCTGAAGAAAAAGTTTAGATTTGAGATGAGGAAGTTTAGATCTGAAGGAAAAAGTTCCGGATTTGAAAGAAAGAAGTATAGATCTTTCATCCAACAAACATTTTAGGTAAACAGATAACATATATTTACACATAGCACATAATTTATATAAAATACTTCATATCCATGTGTAAGATGAAAGTGACTATACACTCACCTGATACAGCGTGATTCATAGAACAGCTCACTTCTAAAAATAATCTTCTTTGACGAAACCGGGAAGTTTGCTTGAAAACCGGGCTCTGTGCGGGCAGAGTTTCAGACCGAAAAACTCTCTTTCTTAGAGACTTCGGGAGCCTCAGGGCTTCATTTGGATGCTAGGGGGTTTACCTAGGCTTAGGAGGGTGTTTGGGTGAGTTATAGAGAAGATAGAGAGAGAAAGAGTTGATTAATTAAGCAAAAATTTCGGTAACCCTCACAACCCTTTTATAGGCGCGAGCCTCCTCGGAACGCTGGGCGTACCCTCGGTGGTATGCTGAGCGTAGAGGCAGGTGTCTTGCTTCGGGTGGAGCGACGTGGCCTTCTTCGGAACTGTATAAAAAGTCAATACGCGGGGCATAGGATCCTCGTATGCGGGGCGTACTTGGTACACGAGGCGTCCGAAGTCTACGCTAGGTGTAGCCTCACATCCAACATCGCAATTTGGACACTCGACTTCTAAAATTCATAACTCTTGCATACGAGTTCTGTTTTCGACGTTCTTTATATCCACGCGTAGGTGAAACCTTACTCTACAACTTTCATTTAGATAGCTAAGGCTAAAAGTCACTCTATCATAAATTCACTTTTTACATCTCCTGGTATCGTGCCGGTTCCCTCGCGAAACTTCGACGAGTCATAATTTCTTCGTTATAACTCAGGTTTCAGCGTTCTATATAACCTCGGAATCCTTGTTTTGACCACTACATCATTATGTAAAGATATCTAGCCGATCTCGCACTTTAATTTTGATGTTTATTTTTATTCTTTATTAATTATACCTTTATAATTAAGTATAAAACACATAAATTCACATAATTCACATAATTCACATAATTCACATACTACCCAAATATTTCGTATTTATTACTTCAAAAAGAGTTACAATAGTCGACCTATACTATTACATCATCTAATAATGCTTATCCCCGAAACGCGGGTGTTACATGAACACCAAGCTCCTTCTTCTTTAAAGTGAGCTAAAACACCAGATGTTAACCACCAAAGCTCAAGAACACTCAAGAACAAGCTAGGGTTTCGTGGGGAATCTTTAGAGGGAAGGAGGAGGATGAGGGGAAAAGTGTTTGAGTCCATAATGCTGCTTAAATATGGGCCAAACCCCAATTTAGGATTTTTTGATCTGAGTACATATGCCCGACGTACGTATGTGTATGCCCAACATACGCCATTAGCTCCACGACTTATTTAAGGGAGCAAGCCCGGCGTAATTCACATTATGCCAAACATACTCCAAGGAACAAAAATGTAATTTCTTAAAAATATCTTCCAAAGTTGAAAAGTACCTGAATTTCGATTGTTACAAATCTCCCCCACTTGACTTCGTCCTTGAAGTCCGTCGCCGCAAATAACTCCGAATAATGCTCCCCCATCTCATCCTACGGCTCCCACGTCCATTTTGAACCCTTTCGGTGTCGCTACTGTACCTTTACAACATCCACGACCTTGTTTCGTGGAGACATGAAAAGTGCTATGAATCTGACTGAGGTCCTCGGGCGGATCCAAACGATACGCAACCCTGCCCACCCAGGCTAAAACCCTAAAAGGACCAATATACATGGGGTCGAGCTTGCTGTGCTTCCTAAATCGGATGGCACCCTTCCAAGGTGATACATTGAGGAGTACCATGTCCCCAAATCGGAACTCTAAGTCTGACCAATGTCTATCTGTATAACTCTTTTGTTGGCTTTGTGTTGCCTAAAGTTTGTCGCATACCTGTTGGATTAATTTCATCGTCTTGAGTACCACCTCCGTACTCCCAATAACCCGCTTACGGACCTCACCTCAACATATCCGGGTCATGTACTTCCTCCCAGAGACTATCTCAAAAGGAGGTCGATCAAGGCTGGCATGATAACTATTGTTATACGAAAAATCTGCCAAAGAAAGATATGTATCCCAAATCTCGCCAAAGTCCAGTACATATGCCCAAAATATGTCCTCTAATGTCTGGATAGTCCACTCACTTTGACTATCAGTCTGTGGGTGGAAATTCGTGTGAAATGCAGAGGAGTACTCAACTCCTCATGGAATCTCTTCCAAAACCTGGACGTAAACCAAACATCTCTATCAGAAACCACCGAAACTGGCACCTCATGTGGTGCCATGACCTCCCAAATATAGATTTTGGCTGGATTCTATGCCGAAATACTCTACTGGGTCGGGGATAAAGTGTGCGCTCTTGATCAATAGATGAATCCACCTCGCACGTCGTTTGTGCCAACTTTATGAATAAATCCATCATAATCTCTTCCCATTTTGAAACGGGAACACCCAATGACTCCATTTTTTCCGTGAGGTAGCTGATGCTTGACCTTGACTTTCCTTCAGGTCAAGCACCTATCCACATACCATGCCACGTATCGCTTCATGCATGGCCGCCGATAATCAAGCTGGAGGTCTCTATACATTTTTTTGCTCCGGGATTAATAGAGAACCTTGACTTGTGCACCGCCTCCATCAAAACCTAATGTGCACCACCCTAATATGGGACCCACACCCTTCGATGAAGGGTCAATAACCCCCGACTATCATAATTAAAGAAATCCACATGACCCACTATGTGCTTACTCTTCCAATGTTCTTCCTTCATGATCTCAACCCGAGCCTCTCGAATTTGCTCTAAATGTGGGGTGATCCTCAAACATACATTTATGATCGGGGTAGTAACCGCCTTGTGGCTAAGAGCATCGGCCACCACGTTGCCTTTCCTCGGGTGATGAAGGATATCACAATCATAATCCTTCACCACATCCAACCATCAGTGTTGCCTCATGCTCAGATTTGACCGATCCATCAAATACCTCAGACTCTTCTGATCCATGTAGATAGTACAATGGATCCCATAGAGATAATGTCGCCAAATCATGAGGGCAAAAACCATAGCCCCCAACTCCAGATCATGTGTAGTATAACTCGCCTCATGAGGCTTTAGCTGTCTCGAAGCGTAAGCGATCATATGAACTCGCTTCATCAATACTGCACCCAAACTCATGATTGACACATCACAGAATACTCAACATCCTCAGGTAGGGTCAGAATCGGTGCGTCACATAATCTCTTCCTCAGAGTCTCAAAAGTTGCCTGCTGTGCAGGCCCCAATGAAAAGTGATGGTCTTTCTCGTCAACCGTGTCAAAGGAACCGATATATTGGAGAAATGTTGAATGAAGCTCCGATAGTAACCCACCAATCCCAAGAAACTCCGAATCTTAGATGGAGACCTTGGAAACTCCCACCTCATCACCGCCTCAACCTTGGCCAGATCGACTAGAATACCATTTTGGTTGACAAGGTGTCCCAAAAACTGCATCTTGCATAACTAGAACTCACACTTGGAGAACTTTTCATACAACCTCTCCCTCCTCAGAGTCTCCAATACTTCTCTTAGATGCTTCTCGTGCTGCTTCTAAGTCTTGGAATAAACTAGGATGTCATCAATAAACACAATCACATGCCGATCCAACATTGGACTGCATATGCGATTCATGAGATTTATGAATGAGGCTAGAGCAATGGTGATCCCGAATGGCATCACCACCAACTCGTAATGACCATAACGATTCCGAAAGGCCGTCTTATGGATATCCTCTTCTCTGACCCTCATCTGATGATATCCTGAACACAAATCAATCTTGGAAAACCATGATGCACCCTACAGTTGGTCAAATAAATCATCGACCCTCAGGAGTAGGTAACTGTTCTTCACGGTTAGCTTATTCAACTCCTGGTAGTCGATACACATCCAATGTGACCCATCCGTTTTATTTACAAACAAGATTGGCGCTCCCCATGGTGAACTACTCAATCGGATTAATCCATTGTTCAACAACTCCTGTAACTGTGTGAACAACTCATGCATCTATGGGGGTGCTAACCGATAGGGTGCTTTGGCTATCAGAGCCGTACCTGGAACCAAATCAATCTAAAACCCCACCTAACCCTTCGGAGGCACTCCAGGAAAATCCTATGGAAAAACATCGGGGTATTTACAAAAAATCGATACATAGCGCACAACATCCTTACCCTTCTCTCTGGTATCCATCATGTAAGCCAAAATCCTAGGACAACCCTGCAGAAGATAATGGCTGGCCCTTGCTGCTGAATAGAGAGCTGGTCCACGTTGTACAACCTCTCCACGAATCACCAACTCTCCCTCACTTGGGGTCCAAATACGTACAAACTGATGCTCACAATCAATCATTGCCCCATTAAGGCTCCACCAATCCATCGCCACAATAACCTTGCTCTCGCGCAGGGGAATAGGAAACAAATTGATCGGATACCGCTCACTAAACAACTCCAATATGTATCCCCGATGAACCCCCGATACTCGTATTGGATGTTCATCAACAATCTCGATCTCCAAAGGATAATCTAGCTCCCCCGGAGCATCGACAAACCTCTTGCTGAGTGTAAGAGACACAGAGGATCGGGTAGCCCCCGAATGAAATAGAACCAGAGCAGAGATACCGTTCACATGGAACAAACCTATAAGAACAACACATATATAAGTAGGATAATCAAAATAAATAAAGAGATAAGGAGGAAATACATACTCGTCACTATATATGGTGTCGTACGACCCTCGTTGGCTGTCAACTGAAATGCACTGCTGCTCACAACAGGCGCCTCCACCTTGCCCTAATGGCCATTTGTAATCCTCATAGTTGCCAGAGCGGGCGCTGCAACATATTTGAAGGTAGGTAAATGACGATTTACCAATTTCCACCATGAAAAACGAAATTGAATTATTAGGTTTTAGATGAATTGAAATTCCTTGATTCTTTTGAGAGTCATTGAATTCTTCAATGGCATGTTTAAGTCTCGATTATGCCCTTCAAGTTTGTGACTGGGATACCAAGGATCACAAACAAGGTGTGAATAACCATACAAATATACTTGGTGCTCTTAATGTCATTCACCTAATCGATGTGCCGGTTAACCACACACGCTCCATCGATCTATGACAAACATTAAGCTACCCTTTGCCACCCTTACTAGTCCATGTTAGTGTGCCGGTTAACCACAAATGCTCCACTAACGACTTGGTAAGGTTCAAAGTGTGATTTTATGGGTTAGCATCAATTTCATATTTTCCTAAAGTAACTAACATTGGGAATTTAGAAAACATTTAGTTACTTTATATTTATCATTATACTTTTAATGAGAATTATAGTCTTTGTCCTACCCGTTCGGCTAACGACCCTCCACCAGTCAAGGAAGCGGTGGGTGAGAGTGGACACCCTTTAAACTACCATTTTATAGGCAGTAACCTTATACCCCCCTTATATATCGGCTTCGTGAATGAGGCCTACTAACGGTAAGACTTACTTGTTCTTATATATATATATATATATATATATATATATATATATATATATATATATATATATATTCTTAAACTTATAATATTATAATAGTATAAGGGTTGAATTTTCAACTTTTAAAACTATAGGGTTTGGAATTAAAGTTTAATATGTGACTTTAGAAATTCCAAAACTTGAGGGCAAGTTTTAAAACTCTTCAAAACTTTTAAACTTCATAACATATGAGTTTTATGGTCTTTTAAAATGAGACACTTCATTTTTCTATAACCTATGACTTTTAATGATTCATTTAAATGAAAAACTATTGGAATTCCATAACTTGAGGACAAGTTATGGAGTCCATTAAAATCATCAAGAACAACAATTCAACTAACAAAAATGTTCAAGTTCTAGATTAAACTCATATGATCAAGGTAATTCAAATCAAACAAATTCCATGTAATTAGACTAAACATATAAACTTAAAAAAAAGCATGAAATTTTGACATTCACCTTTCAAATGGATTAACATGATCATTATCATATCTTAAATAACATATTTTTATGATTCAAAACAGTTTGGGATAATGATCCTATCCATTTGGGGCCAAAAATTCGTTTTTCTGCACTCTGCCCAACCAACTCGGCAAGTCTATGAACTAGACTCGTCGAGTAGCTCAATTTGTACATGGACTCGTCGAGTCCATCAATGGACTCGGCGAGTTCATCAGTCAGAGAGCAAAAAACTCGATTTTTTCAACTTCAAACAGCAAGTAGCATCAAGTGTAATTGAAAGAATGCCTAGGCTCTGATACCACTGAAGGGTTTTGAGCATTCTAACACTCCTAAGGTGTTCATGCAACCCTAAATACCTTAGATCTATGTTTTCACTATTATACATGCAAAATTGAAGTTTCCAAGGTATTACCCTAACTAGCATACAAAACTTTGTTACATAGTAAATAAATCAAGTTAGGAAACATACCTTTTGTTGTGGCTTGTTGCTTGGAGCTTTAAGAGCTTAGCACCAATAATGTGAATGCCTCAAGTGGAATCACAAATCACCACCAACACTTTCGAAACTTAGAAGAGAAGTATATGCTCACAAAAATCGGCCTCTCCTTGACAATATACTAGGGTGCCATTTTCTTGAACCAAAGGGATTCTTTTATAGTTTGAACATTAGGGTTACACCATGTAACTCATGACTTTCCACATTCCTCATGATCCATGGGTCTTAACCACCATGGAGCATCCATGGGTCACCACATGGGTTAAGCCCAACATAAGGAATCATGGATTACTAGCCCGCATTATAAGTATGAATGATTTACACTATCAATCCCTATATATTTAATTAGTCTCTTTTGACCACAAAATTAATTCCAAATTATTTATTGATCAATAACAATTAAATAATATGATTTCATATTAATATATTATAACTAATAATATATTAATAAATCATACATATCCTCTTCTCAAAGTCCAAATTGTTCCGGTGAAGTGCAACCCAAATGGACCATGCTCAATCGGGTCAACTACATACCAAATATAGTTATGGACTTAGATACTTTATCCAAAAAGAAGTTGGTATCAGAGCCTTAGTTTGAGTGAATTGGAGGAACACTCGTGTGAATCCAGTCTCAAACTAATGAAAAAGATTTTTTAAACAATTTACTTATGTTTTTCAAAATAATCAACGAGGATGCGATGTGTACGATCAGCAGGAGCCAATAAGTAGACCCCAAATTACCACATAATTATTTTATATTATGTTATAATATGTTAGAACAACAAGCTAGTAACAGAATATGGATCTTCAGGAATTGCATGATAGAATTGTCTAATATATGATGCCTTATCTCTTATAGAGTACTTGATTGATTGTTGCATGACTCTTTCACGTGTGAACTGACTATTGAGTGAATACACTAAGTCACGTGCTACATGGGTTAAATGATTTTAGGATAATGGATTTGATCCTACTGCGCAACTCTTGTCTGAGTCCAACCGTTGTAGGATTGAATCTTTTACTCTAAGATTGTTTAAGTTGTGTGGCATGTGATTGTGTTCATGTAATAGATACCCGACACCAATGGAGGGTCGTGTGGCAGTTAGTGGTAGGATGAGTTGTGTGGGATTAGCCGGCCAGTCTCGAGATGTGTAGTCTTCCTCTAGTATGTGAGGATTTCCCTCAAAATATTCCATACGACGACATATAAACAATGCATACACATAATGGCCTTCAACATATAATTGGTTCGTTCCTTGAACTTCAACATATAGCTGGTCCGCCCTATTTTTCCTACATCATGTAGCTGGTCTACAACTTGGCCTTTAGCATAAAGCTAATCCACCTGAGTCTATTGGCTTTCAGCAAGAAGCTGGCCCGCCCTCAACTCCCACATAAAACATTAACCCATAGAGCAGGAAATATTCCAACATTACATGCAACTCTCTAGCCTAACTGTATAGTACATGCAACCATATCCTAACATACATTAGATACATACTAGAGTATACGGTATAGTGAGATGAACTCACCTGGACAATTTCTCAGGGGATAAATAGTTAATCAGGCACTTCTCCTAATGAGTAGGATTCTCGGGGAATCTGGAAATGTAGGATAGACCTATCACTAATCCCAAAGAATATCGATAGTTCTATCATATAAGGATCAATGAGGCAGGAAAGTTGGGAGGCAAGACCATTTCGCTGTATAGCCTTTCTGAAATCCAACAACCAAGTTGTAGGGTTTCAAAGCACTTTATGGATGATGGCAATGGTCCCCTTTGATGAAGTGTTGGTTAAAAGCCCAAGACTTGTCTTTTCCCTATAAATAGTCATGTATTATTCATTATTAGGGTTAAGAGTAAGGCAAAATGTAGTCGCCACGTTGTGAGGTTTCTTATGTAGTGTTAGATTCTTTAGTCTATGTTGAAAGTGTAATTTATTCCTCATGTTTGAATAAATCGTGTGATCATTTGACATATCTTCCTTATTTGTGTTTGTTCTTATTTTCCGCATCTTGTTCATCAAATCACAATTAGGGTTTTAATCCCAACAAGTGGTATCAGAGCGGGTTCTTGTAGATCTCAAAGATTTTTGCAAGAATCGATCTTGTTTATGGTGAAATTTTATCTTGAATCTCACCTTGTTCTTCAAGTTTTGTATGTTTTCTGAAAAGAAAAAGTCTATACCTCGTTTTTATTGAAAAATCTTTTTCAGATCTGTTATCTTCAACTCATTATTTCATCTGATTTGTTCTTGAATCGTGTTCTGGAAGAGAATTAGATGAAAATTTTCGTGTTTATTCAAATTTTCATGTTCAAATCTACTTTATCTCTCTAAAAATTGTTTCAGATCTATTTCTCTCTCTAGAAACTATCTCATATCTGTTTTCTCTCTTTAGAATTCTCATCAGATCTACTTTCTCTCTCTTCAAGTTTTCTTTCTCATTGAAGATTAAATGGCGGATTATAAGGTGTTAAAAGACATTAAGAGACTAGGATTAAAAGTTACAGATCCAAATTTTCGTCTTAAAGAAGGATATTTGTTTTGGGATGTTCCTGAACAATCTATGTTGAAGAATGCCATTGAGATGTATAATCTCTATGTTGATGAGAAGATCGGTGATTTCACACATATATCTAGTGGTGGGTTTAAAAGTAATCGTGTAGAGGAAGATAAAGATTTGTTAAAACAATTTATCATTATCAAAGAATACTTACTTTTGAAGAAAATACAACAAAAATTAGAGAAAGAAAGAAAAGAAAAAGAAGGTGTTCTTGGTGTTATTAATAAAGTTCATGATGTTCTTCAAGTTTTAGAAGAAAAAGTGACTCCAGATCTTCTTGTTGAGGGGGAGTCAAGTGTTTCAAGTTTTTCAGAAGCTTCACAATCCGAATCTAGTTGTTATGAAGAAGAATCTCAAAGTAAATCTTCGAAAATCGTGAAAGTGAAGGAGTTTTGTTCTATTGGAACAACTACATACCATTTTTTGTGTGTTGATGATGTCTTTGAAGGATTGGTTCCTTACAAAAAGCCAATAATTCAAGATGTTCAGATTTATCAAACACCTAAGGATTGTGGTCAAAAGTCCTCAAATGTTCAGATTCAGAAAGATGAAAAGGTTGTTCAGATCCGAAATTCGTTTATGAAGTCTAAAAACAAGAAAAGAAAGAAGAAGAAGAAGAACAAAAGTAAAATGAAGAAGGTTTGGATGCCCAAGGTACAAGTTCCCACTGCTTGTGAAAAAGTTGAAAAGGCTGAAGTAAATAATGTTCAAAGAAAATTTCATTCAGGTGAATATGTTAGAAGTTGGAAGTAAAAGAAAAGAGAATTTCGTTGGTTCAATGAAATTTATGGAAATTTTTTTTTTCCAACTAAAAGGCAGGTATTATTTTCAAAAGATGATAGATTCTATTCAAATAAGTGGGTGTGCAAGAAACCAACTTTATTGTTAAATCATAAATGGGTACCAAAAGTCTCATAAAAAGTTTTGTCATTAAAAAAACGAAAAAGGGGACAAAAGCTGGTGAAAAATTAGTCAAAAAAGAGAAATTTTATTGAAGAAATCAATTTGCATTGACTTTTAATTGTTGGAAATGAAAAAAAGGTGAAAAAGTTGAAAAGATGGGGTGAAAAAGGAAATTTTCTGCAAAACGAAGGCTGCCATCTGACGCATTTCAGCAAAAATGGTACAAGCTGTCAGTTTACTGCATTTAGAAGGGTCAGATTCGTATCTATTGGCAAATGGGGTTGAATTCGCATTTAAAGGCAGATATGTGTCACTTTCGGAACTATGGGTATAAACTGCAACTTCATTAAAGTACAAAGGGTTCATAATGGAAGTTTGGTCAAATTGCTTCCAATTGGTTCCTATAAATCGTCATCCACGAATCACAATCACATTCGCAATGTAATGTTCAAGAACAACCAAAGACGAACTTAAAGTCACAGAACAAACCTATCAACCAAAAGTAAAATTCAACCTGATGCGATTGTCATACAAGCGAAAGTTAGATTCGTAGGTTAACGTTCAATGTCACAAGATCAAGAAACGAACTCACAAGATGCGAAAGTCTCAATCGGAATTGAAGCAACGAACGTGAATCTCTACTGTTCATCTGTGAATGTTCGCAGGAATTCGCACTACAACACTTTTGCAATTACAGTCCTCCATTTTGGATTATATTCACAAATTGTTACAATTAAAGGGGGAAATTGATGCAGAATTACCATTCCAACCCCTGTCTTTCAGCAAGTGACAGTTTCTGCCCAACATTCAAAAAAGTTTACAAATTTAAGGGATGGTGAACAGTTTTGAATTGTTTAATGCACATATTTTTTTGTGAACAGAAAAATAAAGATTCCATCAAGTCTTGGCAGTTCAGAAAGTTGTTTTTCGTGATAACGTCAAATTTTTCACGACTTTTTTCGGATTTTATACTTCATTGTGTATATCATTTTGTTGTGGGGGAGCTTAGTAAATTTTATCCATTCAAGATCATTCTCATGACCATTTGAAGGCTTTATAATCATGTTTTTGATTATAAATCGGGGGAGAATTTGGTATGGCCATTCGAAATTGGATTTGTGACTCTTCAAAGTTGAAGATTTTTGATAAAGCTTGTGGTAGAATTATGAAGGTAGCTTTTACAGTAGAAGTTCTTCATCGAGCTTTGCTAAAGCTTTTACAGAAAAGTATCCTTTACAGTAGAATTTCTTCATGAGCTCATCTAAGGACTTGTTATATCTCCGAATTCTTGTATTTTCTTGATCAAGTGGCATTACAAATCTTAAATTTGGGTTGTTACATGATAATTTTTGGTGGCTTATATCATTAGCTTATTTGAAGATCATTGTGACTTGGAGGGGGAGATCTTCAAAGAAAAGAAGTGATTTGGTTTCTTTGTTCTGAAATGGGTTTTTATCGCGGATTTGGTTTTCATGAAGATTTTTTTTGGGATTACATTCAAAAATGAAGTTTAAAGACATTACTTCAGTGCTTGATTTATATATTCTATAGCCTGTGTTTGAAGACTATTGAAGAATCAAGATTCGTGGATTGCTTCATCTATTTGTCGTTGCAGATCTTTTTATTTGCTAGATGCTTGTTTCGGAAGTTAAAGCATTGTCATCCATTCCATACTTTGTGGGGAGATTGTAGGGTTTCAAAGCACTCCATGGATGATGGAAATGGGCCTCTTTGATGAAGTGTTGGTTAAAAGCCCAAGACTTGTCTTTTCCCTATAAATAGTCATGTATTATTCATTATTAGGGTTAAGAGTGAGGCAAAATGTAGCCGCCACGTTGTGAGGTTTCTTATGAAGTGTTTGATTCTTTAGTCTATGCTGAAAGTGTAATTTATTCTTCATGTTTGAATAAATCGAGTGATCATTTGACATATCTTCTTTATTTGTGTTTGTTCTTATTTTCCGCATCTTGTTCATCAAATCACAATTAGGGTTTTAATCCCAACACAAGCCAACATGATCATTCTAGTTACCTTCATGTAAGTAGATCAATCAACATTATGACTGGAATTACTGATAAAACTTATTTACACATTCATAATAACGACGATGAATAGATGTATAAGATACATTTAAAATCCTAGTAAGCATAGCTTAACTTACATGGAGTTTCTAGCAGAAACCGGTATTTACGCTGGTAGAAACTCGACACGAGAGCTTCTACTAGTCGAAAATAGTTGGCCGGAGCTTCACTAGACTAAAATACTCTGAAATTACAAAAAAAGACCCCCATAATCGAGCTTAGAAGTTGAGAGAATGTTTAGAATGTATGTGGGAGTAAAAATGGGGTTTAAGCTATTTATGGGCGAGAATATGGGGTTGCGCACCACGCATGTCCATGTGCGTGCAACGCAGATGGATGTCGCGGCTCCTTAGGCTTGCTAACACATGGCACGAGTTAGGTGGGGATGTGTGGCTAACTTTGGGCGCAAGCTATGCACAACGTGCACGCGTGAAGTTTTTCATATTTTCAAAATTGCATAACTTCTTTGTACGAACTCTGTTTTTGACGTTCTCTATATTCACGGAAAGCTCTCGACGAGATCTATAAGCTTCATTTAGACTCTGTTGGCTAACTTTGACTTTATTATTTAGCATTGGCTTAGGCTATTAAAATCCATATAAAATACATAACTCTCTCATCCGACGTCTGTTTTCGACTGTCTTTATAATGATGAATTCCTATAAACGAGATCTTCAACTCTCATTTATATTAATTTGGATAATAATCAACCGTTCTAAAATTCGATATCAGTGCGCACACAGGTGCGCTGAATTTTAGAAAATCACAACTTCTTCTAATGAAGTCAGATTTAAACATCCTTTATATCCACACTCTCGGTTTAACGACTACTATGACTTTTGTTTAGATTACTCAGGCTAAAAAGGTAGTTTATCTAAATTTTACCTTTTACGATACGCTGAGCTGTATCAGTTTTATTGCAAACCTTCGAAGAAACATAACTCTTTATACGATATTGGATTTATGCTTTCTATATGTCTACATAATTCATATCGACGTTTTTAATGTGTATATGATGATTATTTTGGCTTAAGAGTAATATATATATATATATATATATATATATATATATATATATATATATTTATTTATTTATTTATTTCATATTTTATTACAATCTACAACTATAGTAAAAACGGGGTGTTATAATATTCATATGAATAAGTATATGCATATGCATAAAAATAAGTATATATGCATATCTATATGAATATATTTATAAGTATATGCATATACGTATGCATATAAATAAGTATATGAATACAAGTATGTATAAGAATAAATATATGACATATGCATATGCATATACATAACAATAAGTATGTCCATATGCATATGCATAAGAATTAGTATATACATAAGGTAATTAAATACATATGATTATGCTAATATATGCATATGCATAACAATAAGTATATGGAATATTCATATTCACATGCATATGCATATTCACATGCATACCAAGAAGCATATGCATATGTTTATATAAGTATGTTACTATTTTCTAATGCTTGTTTACATATTTGGCTATTTTAGGTGGTATAAAAAAGGAGTTAGTTGCAACTAAGAACAAGGTAAGCTCTTTCTTTCAAATTTATTTATTTTATTTATTATTTATCTAAAAAACAATTTGTAGTTAAATTATATGGAATTTAGATTTGAATGTGTATGGAGATTACTAAGAGGCGTGATCAAGAACAAAACGTATTTTGCCAGAATGTTTAAGTAATTACACAAAAAAAAATTAACTATAAGTATCATCCATTTTTATACCTATATATATATATATATATATATATATATATATATATATATATATATAAACTAATCATCAGTAAAAATTAACTATAAGTATCATCCATTTATAGTTTATATATATATATATATATATATATATATATATATATATATATATATATATATATATATTTATAGGGTTAGGTTCATGTGAGACCACTACATTTTGTGAGACGGGAAGACCAAATCTTGACCACTCATCTTGAATAATCAAGTGCTGATATTAATTTTGATTAAACCATAAAATAGGCGGTGACATTTTTGTAAATTAATGGAACTTTGGGATTAGATCAAGACACGAAGGGGCATGAATGGAATTTTGCATTCTTTTTCGCTCAGCACACAAAAACACTCGGTGTTCTTCCTAAAAACCATAGATGCGAACACTAAAACTCATTTGTTCCAAATCTCGATCATCGACATCTTCTGCTTCCTTCACAAATTTGTTTCAGATTAATCATAAATCTAGAATGATCATCTGATTCGAGCTCCTTATTCTCATTCTACCTAAAATTCATCATCCTCCCCAAGAACTCTTCACGATGAAATGCTAAAAACATCCCTCCCGATTCCATTTTGTTCGACAAATCTTTGATAATACATTGTGGTTTCGTCAATCTTAAGCGATTTTCGATCCAAATGCTGTTCAAGATTACATTTTGTTTCTGAAATCTCTCGATAAAAACTCAATCTCTAGAGAAAACCCTAAACTCGTATGTACCTAAGCTCGATCGAGAATACATTTGTTTCTGATAAAAATCACCTTCCCAAAACTCTCGAGAAAAGCCCTATGAAACCGATTTAAAAATCTTCATCTGATTCAAAAAAATCAAATTGATCCCTTTCGGGTTAGATTTTAGATTTTGATTCTGATTATGAAGCTAGCGATTCTGATTAGGATCATCAAAAACGGATTGTTCAACACAATCAGGTAAGATAAAACTAATATGTCTTTTAGTTTGTTTTTTATACAATTCTGTTTTCTATGAATCCATGGATTAAGTTTGAATCACTTGTAAAAACATAGTATTTATATTAAAGTTTGATTTTTATTGTTAAAATAATACTAGTGTTATTGTATTTGTTCTAATTTATGAAATTGTTTACTGTAGCAATGGAATTGATTACTGCAACAAGGGTTGGTGGAATATTCACTTTGGAACATAGGTTTTATGGATAACAAAAATCTTGAAATATTGTGTTGCATGTATTTTGCAAAGCTTTATACACATATTCTAGCCATTTTGAGATGTGTAATATTATGAAAAGAATTGGTTTTCTAGTTTGGGTACCGGTCAGATTTTCAACCTTGTGATTCTTAACCTGAAACCAAATCAAGGCTTCAATCATCAACAATTCATGAATCAAAGAAACCGAAGGAGTTTAGTCCAACAAATGGCTCATTCTACATAATCCGATTCAAAATTTGCATCTAGAGTTATTCCAGGTAACACATACTACTATATTTTCTTCATGATTTTATCTTTATGTGTGATTTTGAGTTAATGTATTATAATCATTAACTTTATCGCTTCATGTGATTTTGAGTTAATATATTCATCTTTAGATATTTTTTAAATCTAAGAGTTCTAATTATAATATAGTTTTTAGTCAAAAATCACTATGTAATGGAATAAAGTATCATACAACCTATCACTTAAACCCACATTTAAGTGTGTGATATATCTAGAATATATGAAATCATAAAGAGATTTTCATCTAGATGTTAACTCTACATGTAACTGGAAAGTATTCTGATTATAGGTTTTAAGTTATCATTAAAACTCAAAAATAGCAAATAAAAAAGAATGGTATAACATTCAATATATATTCTATTTATTTTTTGTGCATTCCTCATGTCATTCTCATACTGAATGTGAGTACCTAGTTAACCTTAGATAAATCACAGGTGGAGAATTCAACTCAT
Source organism: Lactuca sativa (assembly GCF_002870075.4). Taxonomy (NCBI): domain Eukaryota; kingdom Viridiplantae; phylum Streptophyta; class Magnoliopsida; order Asterales; family Asteraceae; genus Lactuca; species Lactuca sativa. The sequence goes on along the minus strand of NC_056623.2, from coordinate 1,497,045 downwards.
ATTTTTACTGATAATAACAATATGTAATTGAACACATGTGATCATTTTACAAAGATTCAAGTTACATATTGGTTATATTGGTTAATAAATGAAAGTTTGTTGCCATAATGGCTAAAAAGTAAAGTACAATGTCTATATTAATAGCAAGAGTAAAGTATGTTACTGTTTTATGTAATTTTAAGTATTATGATATAACAATCTTATGGTTTCATAATTTTTATGCTAGGTATTCTAATAAGATAAACCATATGTACTTCATAACTTGATTTTTTGTTGATTTTATTTAAATGATATAGGGTTTTTTACACATTGAAGTCTAATTGTTTATCATTTTTTATAGTATATAATATAGGTTTATAATTTATAACGCCAATCCTATGGAATGTTTGTGTTAACATTAATGTAACACGTGTGATCATTTTATAGAAGTTCTATATATTTATTACATTGGTTAATCAATAAAAGTACGTTGTTATAACGGGTAAAAAGTAAAGTACAATGTTTATATTAATAGCAAGAGTAAATCATGTTGTTGTTTTCTATAATTCTAGCCATTGTGATATGACATGCTTATTGTTCATAGATTATATTCTAGGAAATTCTAGGTATTCTGATTGTACATGTTTTGGAATGTTGCAACAATTTGAACTTTATTATAAATTTTGTATAATATATAATAAAATTGAGTAGTTAAAAAACCAAATATAGTTATAAAACAATGTCTATATTAGTATCAAAATTAAAGTATGTTGTTATTTTACATAACTCTATGTATTCTAATATTAAATTCATATGGTTCATTCTTGATAATCTATGTATTATGATAAGATAAATAGTATTTTGATACGACATGCTTATGGTTCATAGATTATATTCTAGGAAATTATAGGTATTCTAATTTTACATGTTTTAGAATGTTGCAACAGTTTGAACTTTATCATAAATTTCATATACTATATAATAAAATTAATTAGTTAGAAAAATAGAATATAGTTATAATATATTGTCTATATTTGTATCAAAGTTAAAGTATGTTGCTGTTTTCTTTAATTCTATGTATTATAATATGACATGCTTATGGTTCATTCTTGATATTCTATGTATTTTGATATGATAAATTATACGTTACTTCATAAATGATTATTTTTTCTACGTATTGTAATTTCATTTGATATTCTAAGTTATATTTACTTTTCAGGAATATGAAAAATGTTTGAAAATGTGTTCAAAATATTTTTAGTTAGAATAGAGAATATGGAAGAAATTATTTCTAATTATGTATCTATGTTTCCAAATGACAATAGAACAAAAGTATGACAAAGAAGTTCAATGACTTATTTTCAGGTACTATGTTTTCAGGTACCAATAAGTCAGAAAATGAAAAAGAGCGGGTTGGAGTTAAAGAAACTCAGAAACAAGGAACATGGAAATGGTTGAAAGCTGAAGCTGGCAACCAAGTCAATAATTTTGATTTTGTTGATGTAGGTTGATGAAATAAATAATTGAAGCAAGAGATGCACGGGAAACGAGTGAAAAATAGAATTGTTACAAATTTGAAAGTATGGAAATATGGTTATGTAACATGAAAACATTTTCTTTTGTTATGTTTTTTTTAATAAATTAGATATTAATGATTGCTTAATGTTTTGTAAATCATTTGATATGGTTGATTATATGATGACTGTTTAATGGAATGGTTGGAAATATGATTAGTCCTAATGTACATGTATATTGTTCTAAAATAAATAATATATGCTGTTTATACATATAGATTGTTCCTACATAATAATATTATAGACTAACTGTTAACATGTATAAAATTAGAATATTCTAAAAGAATAAAATATGTTGAATGTACATATAGAATATTTTTACAAAATAATGTTATAGTTTGAGTGGTAACATGTACAGAACTATAATATTAAAATTAAAATATTCTAATTTGTAAAGTTGATTTGTTTTAAGTTGATTATTATGAATATTCGGGTTTCATTTAATTACTTGATATTATACTTATTATGATTTATTTTTAATTTAATTATTCTAATTATTATGATATATTTTAATAAGTTATATTCATAAAGAATAATGTTATAGGTTGGATACTAACATGTATAGAAGTAGAATATTCTAAAAGAACAATATACATGTGAATGTACATATATATAAAATATTCTTGTAGAATAATGCTATAGGTTGAGTACTAACATGAATAGAAGTATAATATTATAATTAGAATACTCTGATTTGCAAAAGATGATTTGTTTTAAGTTGATTATTCTGAGTATTATGATTTCGTTTAAATTTATATGTACTGTTAATAAGACGTAATTAATGCGTATATATATAGAATATTCTAATACACTAATTTTGTACTTTATCTGTTCATGTAGAATAATATGCATAATGTTCTAAGATAACTAAGTTATATGTAAAATATTCTAATATTATGAAATTATATGGAATATTCTGATATTAAAATGTAGTATTCTAAATTGTGTCATAACATATAAAATGAACTTATATTACATAAGATTCTAATATTATATTTTGATATTAAACTAGAATATAACACTTTATATCTTTGCACGTTGAATATCTAGAATCCTCAAAATGAATAACCATATTAGCTAAAATGAATTCAATGATTGAATGATATTCTTATTCAACATCATTAATTTGAGCTACGAAAAGAAATATCCAATTAATATTTATCATTGTATATTGGTTTACAAATTCCAAACACAATATTAAAATATGAAACAATAAGAATAATACACAATGGTTGATAAAAACAGAATATATAGAATACTTAACATAAAACATTAAACATTTGTTTTTTTTTTAAACTTATCGATCTTTTTATAATAATAAAATAATTTAATACATATTGATATAAGTATATTACACATTTACGATATTTATTCAATAACAATAGCAAAATATTAACCCTTAATGCATAATTTCAATATATTATGTAATCATATTAGAATATTATATCTGATTTCAGAATATTAAATATTAACAAGAATATGAGACATGTAATATCATAATATTAGACATGTAATAACATAATATATAAAATATATGAAATTAAACTACTTGATTATTTCAACAAAAATAAAAAAAGAATATAACACTACATATCTCTACATGTCGTATATCTAGAATCCAAACTAAAAAACCAATAGTTGAAATAAATTCAATGTTTGAATGTGATTCTTCTTCAACATCATTAAGTTGACCTACAAAAAAATATCCAATTAATATTTATCATTATATAATGATTTACAAATTATATTATAAATATGAGAAAATATGAAATTACGTACAAGTAATGGTTTTTAATTATTTTGATAAAAATAATGTATTGTGTAAAGTATAACAACATGATGAAGATCACAATAATTTGCAGTTTTTGAAATGTATCAGTAAAAACATAATGTTAAGAGTTTATATGCTCATAAATTATAATTATTATCAACTAAAAACACATTATAGTCTGATTAATATTCTAGAGTCAGAGTTATTTAGACCATTGGATTCAACTGGTGAACAACTATGATCAAGATCAGTATTTTAAAAACTCATCATTGGTTAGCCACACAAAACCCTAAATTTTTATAGAAACCTTAGTTTTTGCAGTAACTTGAGACTTAAAAAATAACATCTAAAAGTAATAAGCATATCTAACAAATAAAATTTACAAAAATGAATGTCAAACCAAACAATGAATGGTTTCAAGATGCCATTACAATTGCGATAGTTTAACCATGTTAAAGATGAAAAATCTAGATATAGACATTAAAGACTTACCAAAGAAAAGACGTTCATATTTTGATATTGGGATTTATTGTTGCCATTCAGTTTTCTTATCAAACTTTGAATGATTATCAAAAACGATTTCAGAAAGTGAAATTTAGTTATTATAGGATAATACACATAAAAATCCTTATATAACATTCTCACATTAACATTCCTTTTCGGATGGAATAAATTTTTCAAAACATAATAACTAGAATACTTAACATACTAACATTTAGAAAAAACACTTCACTCCAACATAATATTTTATTATAATTATAAAAAAAAAATGTAATCAACTAAGTAACTAAAATCATTAACCACACATAACATTCTAATATTAATTAAAGGTTACATCTAATACTAGATTGTGTAAAAACCAGAAATACTGGAATATCAAACATCAATAAAATACAATAAGCTATTACTAACAACAATCATAATTGACTGGGTACATTAAAGCAAGCCCTAATTTAGAACATCATAATCATATTATATGAACATAAACTCTAACTCAGGTACCTGAAAGGAATCTTATTTCATACTCTTATTTTATCCTTAACATGAACCCTGACTTAAATACCTAGAGAACTCTTATATCATCATACTCTTTATTCATTTAGGACTTTCATCAAACATGTAGAATGTATTTATAGTTTAAGAAAGTAATCATAAAATAACTCATTGTTAACATATACTAGCTTTAGAAGAACAATAATTTATTTAATAGCATCTAATATTTTTTTAGTACAACCCATTTCCTACAGGTTAACAAGAGCATATTGAAAAAAAGTGTGGTAAAATACATCTCTAACCATCTGTGTTTAAAGAAAATGACATATTTTAACAAAACTAAGGTAAATTTAATAAGATTAGTCAATATTGAATTATTTTACTCCAATACTAACTCATATTTTGAAAGTATACTCATTCTTAAAGAGGACTTTATTTATGGAAAGGAGGAGGTGATACATCATAATCTTTATTCATTCAGGAATTCCATCACACAGATAGAATGCATGTATAGTTTAAGAGAATTTTCTCAAGAACAATAATTGATTTCAATCAATCAATATGATGTTTGATTGCTGAAATCATGAATTATACATATATTAATTGGAGAAATGACTAGTAGCTTGATGAGTCAACCAGTTCATGTTACAAGGTTAACAATTGAACATGTTATATGCAAGTAACAATGAAAGAAATGAAAACGCAACGAAGAAAACTCAAACCTTGATCAATTGATGAAATCGTGATGTAGAGTGAAAATCACGGTTTGAAAGATCGTTAGCAAATGTTGAAGATGAAGATAAGTAGAAATCGATTGAACACTTGAACCTCTACCTTGGATGAAATCGATGATCACAGAGCTAAAATCGATAACAATCTTGTAATGAATTATTGGTGTCGATAGATGAAAATAAACCTCAATCACTCAGATTATCAATTGCAGATGTAGAAGAATGAAGAACATGAACTCAAAAAGCACAAAAATCGCAACTTTAATAACTATTATTTAGCATTGTTTGATCAATGTCCAAATCAAATTGATTATCGGTTGAAAGAATAGAAGAATTAAGGAGATAAAAGATTGACCAGAGTGAATTGAAGAACAATGAATGTTGATCCAGCAAATATCTTGGTAGAAGAATCGAAGCCGGTGATTTCTTGATGACATGAAGATAACGCTAACATTGAATCAGATCTGATCATCTAAAATTTAACCTAGTGACTAATCTACCCCCCATTAACTAATCAATTAGATTAATTAGGGTTAATCACGTTTTTATGAGCCACAAGATAAGTTTTGATCAAAGGCTAAGATTTGGTCCTCATGTCTCACAAAATATAGGTGGTCTCAAATGAACCTCTACCTATATATATATATATATATATATATATATATATATATATATATATATATATATATATATATATATATATATATTAAGCATAAGAAATCAACAAAAATAAATAGTCTTATAAACAAATCATTCAACTCAACAATAAAGTTTATAACATGTTTTCAGAATCCTGAAATAAGATATTTACAAATGGTAAGATCGTAATTTTACTAATGACTAGTTTATATATATATATATATATATATATATATATATATATATATATATATATATATATATATATATATATATAACTAGTCATTAGTAAAATTACGATCTTACCATTTGTAAATATCTTATTTCAGGATTCTGAAAACATGTTATAAACTTTATTGTTGAGTTGAATGATTTGTTTATAAGACTATTTATTTTTGTTGATTTCTTATGCTTAAAAGGTAACAAGTCTTAATAAGGCCAAAAATGATAATATAGACAATTCATTCGGATCAACATAAGAATGAGAGCTCGTTATAAAAATACATATAAAATGATAGCATTAGAAGTTTTATTCATAAAGTCTTTGAACTTTTTTTGGTTTTTACCTCAACAAAAAGGTTATATATATATATATATATATATATATATATATATATATATATATATATATATATATATATATATATATATATACTCTCGAAGACATATAAATATTAAATCACGTAAACGTTTTTCTAACAATATTCAAAATAATGTAGTCAATGATCATTTCATTGCTAATGATGATTATGCTAGTTAATTAACTTGATGATAATTGTAGAGACATCACATGGTGAAATGCATGTGGCTGATGCAACAAATAGGAAGAAAAGTAATGTTTAAAAAAATAGACATGACATAGAGATCAATTTAAATTTATATGCATCATCTAACCTTTCGATTTGACTTCAATATTGGTGGTATTCATTGGTGTTCAAATATAAAAAATGACTTTTTCGTTCATTTGGAAAAAATATTAAATAATCTGGATTATTCTGTTAAAAAAACTTTTTGGATTTTATTAAAAAAAATTCTAAAATAATGAGATTTTTTTGCATTAATATATATAACACCGTATAATATACTAGTTTATAACCCGTGAGAACCACAGTTATAAAATTAATTAAACTTTCATATTAAAAAATCAAAGTTATTAATCAATTATTTTAAATAAATTATTACCTAAAAGATATTTTTTTAGTTATATAAAATTATAATCATTGATTTAAATAAATACGTTAGTTTATATCACCTTATAAATTGAATTAATTTAATTTTCTTTTTTAATCTAATGTTATTAATTTAATATATTTAGAGTGAAAAATTTTAAAATTTGAAATTTAAAATAGAGAATGAATTATTAATTTAATGTAATTAGAGTGAAAATTTTAAAATTTGAAATTGATAATTAATAGGTTGACAAATGACATGATAGGTAATATATAATATTAATGAGGAGTTTAATGGTATGACATTTGTCAATGGAGAATAAGCTTTTATATATATAATATATGGTGTTATATGTATGTAATCTGAATTAATACATGTAGCTAGTTAGGACTAAAGACTAAAGTGGTGGCCATGGAAATGTTGGCATATATGCTGCAAGACAACCATTGATGCATGTTACATTCCTCACAAATTAAGACACAAACCCATGTGAAGGAGCCGTCGCACCCCACCCCACCTTTTGAGTACAACAATTGGCTCCTCTATACCTGTTTCGAAAGGCACAAGTCTTTGTTTCTAGTGTTCCTGACTCCTTGTTGTGGTGCTTGTTTGCTTGCCTTATGACATGACATGCACCATCGCATGTGGCCAATGATGGTGGCCGGTGTTGATGGTGGTCGCAGTAGTGGTGGAGGTTTTGGAATGAGTGGTAGGCCGGGTTATCAGTTATGGATATCAATATTCTAGCAAGGGACCATTCTACCCTCACATAACACATGCCCTGGATTTTTTTCTTTAGAGTTGAAATTAATGTCCAAACCCATGAAATATCTGTACAATAACGTCTGTATCATACGCAATAAAATTAACACAATGATTTGTAATTGAAGATTTTAACTTTGAATTAGGCTTTATGGTTGTCGATTGGATGTCCCCACAAAGCAAACAAGACAATGATCCTAGCTACGTTTGATATTTTTATGGACACCATTAATTATAATTTATATATAAAGCTTCGGCTCCTATACATGCTAGCAATAAAATCAACCGACATCTCCAAAAAGCTTTTGTACGATCTCTAACACATGTTAAATTTACTTCAATTTTTAAATCATCATCATCATCATCATCATCATCATCATCATCATCATCATCTTATAATATAAGTTACATAACCTTTAGGGAAAATATATTTCATTAGGATTGGAAAATTCTAATAACAGGAAAGCATTGTTAAGATTGCACGGTGTGGAGGGTTGAATGTCGTTGGCATTCCTACCTGACCACTATTGTTGGTGGCAAACACTGTCCCTTTGCTCAATTTTGCCGGCGGCAATTGTCTAACGGCAAAAATATACCTTTTAAAACATTATAGAACAAGGTATAAAACAAAAAAAAAATCATTCTTATGATCATAGTATTATTTATTTTATCATAAACATTTTTTATCATTATTATTATCACTATTAGTGTTATTGTTATTATTAACAAGATTATTATTAATATTATATATATTATTAGTATTCTAGCTAGTTTAATTATATTATATCGTTTAATTTTTTTTATTATGATTTCCGTCTACAATATAGAACAAGGAATAGAACGAAAAAAAAACGACGTTTGAATATAAAAAAAATGAAAAACGGATTATTTCTAGGAAATCGCCTGAAAATATATAGGAAATACCGAAGGATTTCCTACACAATACAAAATTTGTCACCAATCCTTTAGAAATACGTAGATATTTCCAAGGGATTTCATAGGACAAAATCTTGTTTTTTTTGGTTTTTCGGGGTTTAAACATTTTTTTTTTTCGTTTCATATTTTGTACAATTGTATTACACATTATACACCTTTATCTTACAAAGTTACACATATTATACACATACACAACCGTTCTTATGTACACATGCATATATATTTACAATAACAAACAAATGTCTTGAGTAATGGGTTATGATGTTGTACACGCATATATGTATGTATATATCGCATATAACTTGGTGAAATAAAAGTAACTTATGCGGAATGAAGTTGAAGATAATATAGAACGAAAAAATGTCATTTGCGCATCAAAAAATGAAAAAAAAAATAATATTCCTTGGAAATCTCTTGGAAATATATAGGAAATACCGAGAGATTTCATTGGAAATTCATAGGTACTTCCAAGGGATTTCCTAGGATCAAAACTAGCTTTTTATTTTTTCAAGGTTTAAATGTTGTTTTTTTCCCCATATTTTGTACAACTTTGTTATACATTAAATATTTTTATCTTACCAAATTATTCTGTAACACCTGGAAACCAGAGGGCTAATTAAGGAAATATATTATGTAAATTGAAGGTCTACTCGTCGTGTCCAAGGGGGATAACTCGACAAGTAGGAATAAGTTTTGGAAGCGGGTAGAGTGACCTACTCGACGAGTTGTGGAGGACCAACTCAACGAGTTGGTCTGGGTTTGGGAAACCCTAGATTCGAGGTTTTACACCCTATTTAAGCATCTTAATCCCCACCCCTCAACCTTATTTACAGCCCCCAAGTCCCAACCCCTAATCCACGAAACCCTAGAGCATTTTGTAAGTGTGTGAGCCATTTGTGAGTAATCTTGTGTGTTCTTGAAGCTTGAAGAAGAAGAAGGAGTTAGAAGACTCAAGAGGAAGAGAGTAGATCCAGAAAGTACACTTCTTTGGCTACATTTTCTGGTAATCAAGTTTCTATCTTTACCACTAGTTCATTAGATCTTTTCCTTCCTCTTTTATAAGGGTTTTGGCCCAAGAATGATAACTTTTGGTGAATGGACGACCCAAGTGGATATTCTTCCCGATCTAAGACCTTGAAAGGCTGGTAGGGCATAAAGGTGCAAACTTTATGCAATTAGAGCCCCCATGCAAGCCATAAAGTGTCATTTTGGCCTTTTTAGCTCAAAAGGCCATGCATGAAGAGAAAAGTGGGAACTTTACGTTTCCAAGTAGTGTTAAGGATTTAGATCTGTGGTTGTAAGTTTTAGTTTGGTGTATGGATGGCTTAAGGACCAAGTTTTAGGTCCCAAGGAATTAGGGTTTGGGCTAAACCCATTAAGAAGAGGTATTAACGGGTAAAGTTGGAAATTTACCCTTAAAAGGACAATTTCGGGGTTTATGTGAAGTATGAAGCTTGGATCTGAGGTGTAGGGGCTTAATCCATCAAGATAACCAAACAAACAGAGGAACTCGACGAGTTCCTGGAAGAACTCGATGAGTCGGTTTGGTTTGTCCTGATTCCGTGAAGGGCAGGACTTGGCGAGTCTGTAGAAGGACTCGACGAGTTGACTCGTCATGTCCCGTCAGTGAGTAGTGTGGGAACTCGGCGAGTCAAGGAAGTGACTCAACGAGTTGGGTCAACTCAGGGTTGACTTTGAATTTGACTAAGCATTGACTTTGACCAAGGGTAAAATGGTCATTTTACCGTAAGAAGGATTATCAGTTTTTGACTAAGTATTATGTTGGTAATGATAGCTCGGGGAGTCGAGAGCTCAGCAGTTTGGGGATCTGCCCGCTAGCAGTGAGAGGTCTATTTGTGGGATTTTGCAGTCAGCTTGTGAGGTTAGTTTTGTCCAGTTGGAATGGGTCGAAGGCACCAACGCCAGCCCGTTTATGTATGTTAGTGTATACCAGATTTTAGGGGTGAGCAAAAACCGCACCACAACTAAAATTAACCGCAAAACCCGCATAAACCACAATTAATAAACCGCAGTCGCAATAAAAACCGATGGTAAGGTTTTCTGTTTTTCAAAAACCAAAATTACGGTGCGGTGCGGTTATTAGTTTTCAAAAACCGCAAAAAAACTGCACCGCACCGCATATATTATACACAACTTTTTTTTTCTTAATTTAATATATTAAATATTAAAAATAAGACAAGTTTCATGAATGAAAGATGAATAAAATACTAGAAGACAAAATTATGGTTTTTTGTTATGTTTAACTTTGAAAATTTGTGAATTTAGACAATTTTAAGAAATTTATTCTTAATTACTATTGATTTGACGTTTTTAAGATATTAATTTTTTGTGATTTAACTTAATTGTCTTATACATTATGGTTTTTTATTATTGAAAGTAATATGTTTGAAATCTTAAAACCGTTTGAGCTCTAAAATGTGGTTAAAAACCACACAAAATAACTGCACCAAATCTATGCGGTTGATAACCGCAACACAGAAAAAACAAAACCGCACCGCAAAAAAAACCGCCTAACCGCACCGCAAAAATAACCGCATTAAGCGGTTTTGAAAATGGATTAACCGCATTTGAGGTTAGTGGTCAGGTTTTGGCTAATAACTGCACCGCGCTCACCCCTACCGGATTTTGATATGATGTCGGGGTTAGCCCGATGTAGTTTATATGTTTCTGGATTTCGGTCCGATGTCGGACGAGGCCTGAGGAACGTTTATATGTATGTTTCCGAGCTACGGTTCAATGTCGGGTGGTACCCGAGGAAGGAATGCATGATTAGTTATACTTGTTGTCTTTGTGATACTTGTATGTGCTTGATAGGGAGGTGAATATGGCGGGGACCCATATTTCATCACTAGCTAAGTGTGGACGGGGTTCCATATCTCATTATTAGTAGAGTAGGGGTGGGGCCTTGAGACTAGCAGTTATAGTGTTGTGTTTAACTATTATGTACTAGCATGATTATGATTATATGTTTGTATGTGTATAGCGGGCGGGGCCTGGTAGAGACATATCAGTATACCGAGCGGGGCTCGATGTCAGGTGGGGCCTGATGCCGGATTCATCCGATACCGGGCGGGGCCCGATGTAGCGGGGTAGGCCCAATGTATATGGTTATGTGATTATGTGTATGGTATGTGGTAGTTTTAGGAGACTCACTAAACTTCGTTCTTACAGTTTCAGTTTTGGTTTCAGGTACTTCCAGTAGCAAAGGGAAGAGCTCGGGATGATTGTAGTGCACACACCATTGATTCAGCCTGAGATGTTTAGACTCTGATATTTTGATACATGGTTTTGATATAGTATTTTGATATAATGTTTGAGATACACGACTTGTGATTTTATTATGTTGTTTTATGAACTATGGGTTTTTCTTAAATGATTTAAAACGAAATTTTTGGACTATATTTTTGGGAGGTTTCAAGTTGGTATTAGAGCCTTGGTTTGAAGGATTCGGGCACATTCTCGGGTGTGTCTGAACTCAAACTGAGGACTTGGTATGAAAATTTTCAAAATAAAATCATTTTTATAAAAAGAACTTTGAGAAAAAGAAAAAGAATTTTGAAAAGACAAAAGAACTTTAAAAAGAGAAAAAGGTGTGGTGCATGCAATCAACCGACCTCAAGTAAGTACTCCCAAATTACCCATACAAATTTTTGTTATGATATGCTTATGAGAACTGCATGCTAGATTAGGGCTAAGGATCTAGGAAGGATGCCTTATGTGTCGGTTATTCATGTATGAGCTTATGAATTGCATGCTAGTACAATTTAGTCAGTGATATGATGGCCTGATTAGGATATGCTTGATTATGTTTACTCGATGCTCTAATGCTTCTTACTTTGTGCTTTTAGGAGTCTTAGTTATCTTTTACTTACTAGTAAACGAATATGTTAAGTTACATATTGCAAGGACTAAATAATTTCAGAAGGTTAGGTCTAGCTCTATTTCACAACTCTTGTTTGAGTCCAACCGTTGTAGGGTAGGATCTCTCATTCAAAGAATTATCTAGTCTAAGTGATATGTAATGGTGTTCACGAACTAATTAGGGGAGATAGCAGAGACTTCTTATGCAACTGATGGCGGAGAGTCTGATGGAGATTACCCTAGGGCAAGCCTAGGATGAGTTTAATGCTGGGAGTAGTAGTAGTGAAAGGGACTTGGTGGAGTCAAGGAAATCCTTGAGTAAAGTATAGATAGATGTGGAAAGTAGTATAGGCCCGTATTACTGAAAGTAGAGGATCCGTACTTGAGTCAAGGAGGGCTGAGATAAAACCAAGAAAACTTGTAGTGTGTGTGATCCCTTGATAGTGATAAGTATTTTGATGGTTGTTATGATATTTTGCAGCATGGTGACGCTACGTGGTAGACTAGTTGGTGGTTCAGGAATTGGGGAGGGATCAGGCTCGGGCTCTAGAGCCGGGCAGCTCGATAAGTAGATGAGAGAGTTTATTTCAGCTGAGATTATGCGCAATATTTTAGACCAGACTCCTATGATCTTTGGTACGGTCAAGGAGGGCATTATGGAGATTTTGGACGAGAGACTGGGTGCGTTTTGCACCAAGATGCCAGCCATGATGGGGGCGCGCACATTGAAGTTTAGGGAGTTCAGAGCCTGTGGAGTTCCAGACTGTCATGGGGCTAAGGACCCAATTGCTAGTAGCTGGTGGTAGGCATACGTCTCCAACGCCTTTCGTTCTAGCCAGTGTCCCGAGGGGGATAAGGTCCGACCCGCCTTATGTATTCTGAAAGACAGAGCGCGTGATTGGTGGGAGGAGGTTGGACATGCTATTGGAGATGATTCCGCGTTGGACGCGATGACATGGAGTGACTTCTCGGCCAGGTTCAGGGCCGATTTTGCACCAGTTATTGAGGTGCAGCAGTTAGCACTGGAGTTTCAGGACCTCCAGCAGACTACATATGTCACACCCCCGAACCAGACGACGGAAACGTCCGAGGGCTATTGTGACTCAATTGAATACCATCACAATGAATATACATGAAACGTAACATCATTCATCACCATGCATTGAAATATTACAACCGATATTGTTTACATTTAGTACGTTGTTTCAAAACATTACATCTCCAAAACGTAAATTGTTTGATACTAATTAAACAAACAACAAGACATCACTGGGTACATTTTTCCTTCGATTTACCTGTTACCTGAGAATACAAGTATTTTGGAAAAACATCAACATATGAAATGTTGGTGAGTTCATAATTAAGGTTTGAAAATAAATGATTTGTATAATTTTGAAAACCACCAGAAAATCCGATATTTTCTGAAAAGATTATTGTAAGTAAGAAAAGTGTGAAGATCCGTAAGTATGCTTGTTGATTAATATGAATGTGAGTAATTGTTAAACTTTGTATATATCACATAATTAAGAGCGTTGAATTTCCCAGGAAAACCCGATGTTTTCCCAATACATTAAATTACGAGGCTGAGTTAGTATTATTCCGATATGAAGTTGTTTTCGATAATTCCAGGTGACATTGGATTAATTACGGGTTGTGAGTCGTTATAATCACGCATTAATGAAAATGACTAGTTTACAACTATACAAACGATCCCTTAGGCGTCGTCCGTACTACTCACTTAATCCAACCACCCTGACTTCTCATAGCCCCACAACCGAGGAGAAAATAGGGTACGAAGTCCCCGTTATTTCCATGAGTCGTTCAAGGCTATCGTGAATGCGAAAGGCCCTTGGCCCGACTCGCATTTGACTTCTTGACTTTGCTAGCAGTACCAAAGGACCCTTGGGGCCCAACAGCACAATAAAGCTATTGAAAGTCCTTTTACACAAAACTAGGTCATATAAGGCCCAATAACATGTAAGCGCGTTCCCTTCGGGCCTAAAGATCATGTCATTGGGCTAGCTAGGCCCAACAAGCACGATTTGAAACTTTTGAGCCCAAAGATGGTGTATTGACTTCTCGTAAATTTTCCGTGTGTGTATTGAAGTATCGTTGTTAATTGATTTGTGATTTGTTATGGATTCGAGACCGAATCAATTCGTTTGGTAACGATTTTTGGGTGTTGAGGGTGTATTTGCTAATACGTTTCGCTGGTAGCCGTGGTACTCGAATTTTTACCTTAAGAGACTTATTGTTAAAAAAAATAAAGTTTTTCTTTTAGAAGCCCCTCCTTGGATAAAATTTATACTTTTAGCCCTTTATATGAATGAATTTCCATTTTTAGTCCTTGAACCATTTTTCTTGAAACTTTAGTACTAAAACTTGTTGAAAAGACATTTTCAGCCCAGGTTTACTTAATAAACAGCTTAAGTCCTTCAAAAATGGAATTTTCTCGGTTGAAACCCCCATTTTCGCAACTTTTACTGTAACATCCCGAAATATAAAGAGTAGAGTTGAAGGGCTAAAAGAGTAAATTGGGAAAGAGCGACTCGGCGAGTCCATGGGTGGACTCGACGAGTAGAGTCGCGACTTGGTCGCATGTTAAGTAGCCGACTCGGCGAGTCAGTAAGATGGACTCGGTGAGTAGGCGCTGAGTGGAGAAAACCCTAATTCTCAGGGTTGAGCCCTATATAAAGAACATAACATCCATTCCCCCAGCCTCTTTACGCATCCTCAAGTCCAGAAACCCTAACCTTCATATGTGAGTGGATCAAGTTGCATTTGGGAGCTTGGAGAAGCAATTGTTGAGGAAATCTTGAAGGGTAGGAGGCTTGGAGCAAGGGGCTTTGCTTGGATTCGAGTTCCATTGCAGTTAGGGCGTTCTTTTGAGATAATATCTCGTCCTTGGGCTGTTACTCTTATGGATTCATCATTTTGGGGTTTGTGGGGAGCTTATCTTGGTATGTTTTGGAGTTTGGAAGTTAGATCTGAGGTTGCTACCTCAGATCTGGAGTGGTGATGGTCCAAATGTGCATTAAGTCCCTGTGTTGAGTGTTAGGTGAAGCTATCATGTCCCAAACCCTAGCCCTAATGTGCAAAATGCATAGATCTCTTTGGATTCACGTAAAGTTTGCCACTTTACGTGATGGATGGGTTGTAGGAGGCTAGATCTATGTTTTGGATCAATTGCATGGCCTGGAATCCTTCTGTATGGATTCAGACCGGTGGTACTCGGCGAGTCACATGGGTGAACTCAACGAGTTGCTTGAAGATGAGCTGGAACTCGACGAGTTCGATGAAGATGGCCTGGAACTCGGCGAGTTGTATGAACAACTCGGCGAGTAGGTTGAAGATAGCCTTAGACTCGGCGAGTCTGTTCTTGGACTCGGCGAGTCTTGTCGAAGAGTCCCAATATTTTCTGGTTGAGTCGAGAATCGGCGAGTCAAGGGATGACTCGGTGAGTTGTGGGCGAGTGGACTCAGAGTTGTTGGACTCGACAAGTCTCGGGGTGACTCGGCGAGTTAGGTCGCAGATTGAGGGAAGTTCTGAGTATGGGGACTCGGCGAGTCATCGGGTTGACTCGGCGAGTAGAGTTAGTCAGGGGTTGACTTTGACCTTGTCTTTGACCAAAGGTTGACCAGTGGTTTCCAGGGGCATTTTGGTAATTGTTGGTTATTGTTTTGAGTTCAGTGCCGTGGTGGTTGTCTAGTGGTGGAGATCGTATCAGTGGTCGGAGCAGCTTGGGTTATCTGTTCAGTCGGTAGTATCGAGGTGAGTTATCCTCACTATATCAACAGGGTCTAAGGCACCAAGGCCGGCCCTTATCGGATTGAGATCCGAGTAGTTGTGGTTATGTTATTGCTTTGATATGTTTGCATCCTGAGAGCTAGGATGGTATATGTTAGAGACCTGATTGAGATCGGTATCTTGAGAGATAAGGAGATGCTATGCTAGTGACCTGATAGGTCGGTATCCTAGTTAGGATGATGATATGTTATGTGATATATTTGATCTGCTTGTTGACTGTGAATTGCTATATGATTGTATGTATATGTGCACATGGTTGTTTGGATTGGAGTTGGGTTGAGGCGGGTCCTGCTTTGTGCTGAAGGCCAAGATACCCAGGGCGGACCGGTTGTTCCGAAGGCCCAGCGAGCGGTCCGGATAGGCTGTAGGCCCCAAGAGGGCGGACCAGACATGCCGAGGCTCAGAGAGTGGACCAGGTCGACTGAAGGCCCAGTGTGGGCGGACCAATCATACTGCAGAGTCAGAGAGTGGACCAGGTGGATTGAAGGCCCGGTGCGGGCGGACCAATCACACTGCAGAGTCGATGTATGTGGGTAGACTCGGAGAGTGGACCAGGTGGATTGAAGGCCCGGTGCGGGCGGAACAATCACACTGTAGACTCGAGGTTTATGGCTAGACTCAGAGGGTGGACCAGGTGGACTGTAGGCCGGTGCGGCGGACCAGTCACACAGTAGACCCGAAGTGCATGGCTGTTCTGTGATCATATATGTTGTGGCATGTTATGCGTGTATGGTATAAGTGTTTGGTATTTTGGGGATATCTCACTAAGCTTTCGGGCTTACAGTTGTGGTTTTATGTTTTTCAGGTTCTTCAGGAGACCGTGGCAAGGCGAAGGCGTGATCGTACCGCTCCTCATGATTTTGTAGTAATGTGATTTTGGGAATACTTAAATGTTTTGTATTGAAAACCTTTTTGTAAAGATTTAATGGAATCGATTTGAAAAATTTAAAATTGGTTGTATTTTTCGGTCGTTACATTTACAATTTTGGCCCAAAAAGGAAATTTTTTGCATCTTTGGTCCCTTTTTAATTTGAAAAACATTTTTGACCCTTGAAATGGACTTGGTACACTAGTAATCCCCTGTTTTACAAAAATGTGTAGTTTCATCCCCTCCAAATCAAATTTTTAGCAATTTAGGGCTTTATTGGGCCGAAAAGCCCATTTTGGCCCGTTATGTTTAAATTTCACATTTTTAACCCTTCAAAAGTTTTGATATTCAGAAAATACATATTAGAAACTGTTTAGACTCATCTCAACCTTCAGAATTTGTATATTGTCGTTTTGGGCCCTTTAGTTTTGTATTTTTAGCATTTTGAGCCCAAAAATGGGTTTTGTGTCAAAAAATGTTCATCTTCACTAAGTAAATCATTTTTATTGACTTGATTAGTGTAAAATGATATAAGCTATGTTTATTTCATCCCTCATGTTGTATGTCTCGGTTTTTAGGTATTTTTAGCTAACATAATCATCACATAACACATAAAATCATACATACATGCATAAAATCACACAAGACATACATGAACTCATAGATCTACACATTTGCTTGTATTCTCCCCCACAAAAACTTATAAAAACAGAAAAATAGGGGGTATGAAGCTCACCTTGAGTTGTGGTTTCGATTTGAAGAAGAAAAGAGAAGAGTTTGTTGCTATTTTCGGCCCTAGCAACCTTTTCTTGGAAGATCTCGAATTTAGGGGGTTCTAAGATACAAGATCATGATTTCATATGAGTTAAGAAGAGATTTTTGATAGAACAAGGAGTCTAGAGTGTGGATCCAAGCATCAACTTACCTAAGATGATGATTTTTGTGAAGAATCCTCCTTGCAAAGTCCTTAAATCTCGAAATTTTTGAAGGGAAAGTGAAGGGATTTGTGGTGTGTTCTTGAGAGTGTTTAAGTGAATGATTATGTGTGGGTGTGTGATACTCTCGGCCGAGAGTAATAGAAGAAGAAGAGAGAGAGAAGTGAGAGGACATGCATGGAAACATGTGAGATATGCTTGGATGTCCCATAGGTATTAAGGAAGTGGCTAATCCTCCTTAATTCTCAATTTCTTCTTTTCTTTCCCCTTTTTTTTCTACTTGGGCCGAGAGATAGAGGGGAGAGATGGAGACTTGGGCCTTTGGTGTTTAAATCCAAATCATGGGCCCATATTATTTGTTTTTCGGCCCATTGGACTCCTAGGGTGCCTCATGGCGCAATTTGGTTAATTAGATTTGTTATGGCCCAATAAGGGTATTTTATTTTATTCTAGGCCCATTATGGCCCAAAATGTTAAAATAAATGAAAGCGGGTCCATTTAGAGCCCATTTAATAGTTTTAAGCCCAAGGTAGTCAAATTGGAAGCTTATTGGTCCATTGGGCCCAATAAGGAAGTCCTAGTCCAAAATGGTCCTAAACAAGAACTTATAGGGTTTCCAATTGCTTAATGACTATGTTGAAATGCTTGTATGAAGTGTTTGATTGAAATTCTGTTATTATAGAGTATGCATCATACATGCTCTCATGTCTTTGATTCACAATTTGACTTAGTTGTTGTAGTTTACAAGGCACAAAAATTTCTAGTTGTGACATCATCCCCCCGTTAGAGGGAATTTCGTCCCGAAATTCTTTTTGAAAGCTAGATTTGAGAATGCTAGAATAGATGAGGGTACTTTTGCTTCATTTGGTCTTCGCGTTCCCACGTGAATTCTGGCCCACGCTTCGCGTTCCACCGTACTTTCACGATTGGGATGCGACTTTGCTTAGTACGCTTCACCTCCCTGTCCATCATTTCGACTGGTTCTTCAACGAACAGGAGATTCTCGTTGATTTCAATCTCGTCAAGGGGAACGATGAGTGTTTCATCTGATAGGTACTTCTTTAGATTGGAGACATGGAACACGGGGTGTACACTGTTTAGCTCCGCGGGTAGCTGCAGTTTGTACGCCACTGGACCTATTCGGGCAACGATCTCAAAAGGTCCTATGTATCGTGGGTTTAGTTTTCCCCATTTTCCGAAACGAATGACTCCTTTCCAAGGTGAGACTTTTAACAGCACTCGATCTCCGACCTGAAACTCTAAGGGCTTTCGCCGTTTATCGGCGTAGCTCTTCTGTCGGTCGCGCGATGCTTGTAATCGAGCTCTGATTTGAACTATCTTTTCTGTGGTTTCACGAATGATCTCCGGTCCCGTTAGCGCCTTGTCCGATGCTAGTGTCTTTGCTAGCTGGGTGTCGCCCACCTCAGCCCAACACAACGGTGATCTACACTTACGTCCATATAGTGCTTCGAAAGGAGCGACTTTGATGCTCGAATGGTAACTGTTGTTATAAGAGAATTCAACTAAGGGTAAGTGGATGTCCCAAGACTTCCCAAAGTCTATCACACATGCGTGAAGCATGTCTTCGAGCGTCTGAATGGTTCGTTCGCTTTGACCGTCCGTTTGTGGGTGATAAGCGGTGCTCATGTCGAGATGGGTTCCGAGTGCTTTCTGAAGTGATTGCGAAAAACGTGAAGTGAATCTACTGTCTCTATTTGAGATGATAGACACTGGTATTCCATGAAGTCTCACAATTTCTCGAATGTATAAACACGTCAGTCTCTCCATCTTGTAGGATTCTTTTATTGGCAGGAAATGGGCGGATTTCGTCAGTCGGTCGACTATTACCCATATGGTGTCTAGTCCATCCGGCGTCTTGGGTAGCTTGGTCACAAAATCCATAGAAATCCCTTCCCATTTCCACTCAGGGATCACCGGTTGCTGTAATAATCCCGAGGGCTTCTGGTACTCCACCTTTACCTTGGCACAAGTAAGGCACTTACCAACATAGGTGGCAATTTCTGCCTTCATGTTAGGCCACCAATAGTGTTGTTTAATATCCAAATACATCTTGTCCGAGCCGGGATGGATGGAGTATCGCGTCTTGTGGTCTTCCTTCATGACTACCTCCCTAAATCCTCCAAGTTTAGGGACCCAAATACGGTTCATGAAATGGTATACTCCGTCCTCTCTCACTTCTAGGTTCTTTTCCATTCCGCGTAATGCTTCGCTTGCTCTGTTTTCCGTCTTCATGGCATCTGAATGGGCTACCCCGATCTGAGTAGTTAGGTGAGATTGGATGGTTATTGAGAGAGTTTTCGCACGACGATTAGAGTACTCCTTCCAGCTCAATGCATCAGCTACCACGTTAGCCTTGCTCGGGTGGTACTTGATTTCACACTCGTAATAGTTTAATAATTCAACCCATCTTCGTTGCCTCATATTCAGCTCTTTCTGATTCAAGATATGCTGGAGACTTTTGTGGTCTGTGAAGATGGTGCACTTCGTACCATAAAGGTAATGCCTCCAAATCTTCAAAGCAAAGACCACCGCTCCCAATTCCAGATCATGGGTCGTATAATTCACTTTGTGTGTCTTTCATTGGCGGGATGCGTAAGCTATCACCCTTCCACGCTGCATGAGAACGCAACCTAAGCCCTGGTTTGACGCGTCACAGTAGACCACGAAGTCTTCCGTTCCCTCCGGTAGGGATAGTACCGGGGCGCTACAGAGGGCTTGCTTCAGGGTTCGGAATGCAACTTCTTGTTTGTCCGTCCATTTGAATGGTACGCCCTTTTGTGTAAGTGAGGTAAGTGGCTTGGCGATCTTAGAGAAGTTTTGAATGAACCTCCTATAGTAGCCTGCTAGGCCTAAGAATTGACGAATTTCTGTGGGTGTTGTCGGGACCGCCCATCCTTCGACGGCTTTGACCTTGGAAGGATCCACATGAATTCCTTCTTGACTAACAACATGACCTAGGAAGTTCACGCTACGGAGCCAGAACTCACACTTGGAGAGTTTTGCATATAGCTTTTCTGATCGCAGAGTTTCTAGGATTTGTCGGAGATGTTGGCCATGCTCTTCTTCGCTTCGGGAATAGACTAGGATGTCGTCAATGAAGACGATAACAAAGTTGTCGAGGAATGGCCGACATATTCGGTTCATCAGGTCCATAAATGCGGCAGGGGCATTCGTTAAACCGAAGGGCATTACAACAAATTCATAATGTCCGTAACGAGTTCGGAAAGCGGTTTTAGGAATATCCTCTTCCCGGACTTTGAGTTGATGGTATCCGGACCGTAGATCTATCTTAGAAAAGTAACTAGCTCCTTGGAGCTGGTCAAATAGATCGTCGATTCGTGGGAGTGGATAGCGATTTTTGACGGTGAGTTTGTTTAATTCTCTGTAATCGATGCACATCCTAAAAGATCTGTCCTTCTTTTTGACAAATAGGACCGGAGCTCCCCATGGCGAGTAGCTGGGTTGGATGAATCCCTTGCCCAGGAGTTCGCTAAGTTGACTGGACAATTCCTGCATTTCAGTAGGAGCTAGCCGGTAGGGCGATTTAGCGAGAGGGGTTGCTCCTGGTACGAGGTCAATTCGGAACTCAACTTGTCTCTCTGGGGGTACTCCAGGAAGATCTTCAGGAAATACGTTTGGGAATTCACGTGCTACGGGAATGTCTTGAAGTTTAACCTCTTCCTTGGTTTTATCCACTATGTGAGCCAGAAACGTCAAATCGTTCTTTCGTAGATGCTTTTGTGCCTGGATGCACGAGATGAGGCAAAGGTTCGTGCTAGTTTTGTCTCCGTAAATAACTAGGGTTTTGTGATTGGGGAGGTGAAGGCGAACGGCCTTCTCATGACACATAATTTCAGCATGGTGGGGGCTTAACCAGTCCATGCCAATAATCACATCGAAACTCCTAATGGAAACAGGCATTAAGTCTATTCGAAAGACGTGTTGATTTAAGGTTAGGGTACATCCGGTGTAGATTTCCCTAGTGGATTCGGTTTTCCCATTGGCCATTTCCACCGTAAAGGTTTCATTGAGCTTATGGGGTTGTTGTTTTAATAAATGTTTAAACTTATTGCTCACAAAACTTCGCTCGACTCCGGTGTCAAATAGGATGCATGCATAATTGTGGTTTAGGGGAAACGTACCGGTAACAACAGCGGGATCCTGAATCGCCTCCCCCTGACCCATAGTCAGCACCCTTCCTGCTCCTCCATTTGCGGGATTGTTGTTGTTAGGGAAATCGCGACGAAAATGCCCTGTCCTTCCGCACCCATAGCAGGTGTGTCTAGGTCCGGTATTGTTGCCGCCAGCATTGATGTTGTTGTTGTTGCGGTTGTTGTTGTTGTTGCTTCCCTGTTGTTAATTCTGAGGAGGGTAAGTCCTACAATACCTTGCCGTGTGCCCCTTCCGATTGCAACTTGTGCACAACAACTCTTTGCACTCTCCATTATGATGGAAACCGCACTTGTTGCACTTGGGAAGATTACCGGAATAAGGTCTAGGAGCATTCGAAGTAGCTGAGGCTGGAGCATGTGGTGTGGCCGGAACTTGTGCGGTGGCAGCATTAACTGCCACTGTCTGCTGCTTCTTAGAAGTCTCGGGGCCTTGACGCCCCTTCCTCTTGTTGTTCTTCCCCTTCTTGCCATCACCTTCCTTCTTGCCTTCAGCCTCCGTTGGCTTCTCACCCTTCTTGTTGTTGTGGTCATACAGCTTCTTTGCCAATCTCTTAGCACTGTCGAAAGTTTCGGGGTTTGCAGCTATCACGTTTCCTTGGATCGGAGAGGTTAGTCCCCAGATGAATCGCTCAATCTTCTTTCCTTCCGAGGTGATCATTCCCAGACATAACATAGATAGTTCACTAAATCTAGATATGTAGGCATCGATATCAGCATTCCGTAAAGTGAGGTTCCACAGCTCTTGCTCCATTTTCTGAGTCTCACCACGAGGGCAGTATTCGGCCATCAGCATTTCCTTCATTTCTGTCCATGGCATGGAATTGGCTACGGGGAGTGTCATGGCTTCCACGTGTCTATTCCACCAAGTAAGCTCTTGGTCGACAAAAGTGCATGCATCAAACTTTACTTTCATCTCTTCAGGGCAATCGCATATCTCGAACACCGATTCCACCTTCTCGATCCATCGTTTCAGAGTGATCACCCTCCAGTGCCGTTAAAGGTTCGCGGTTTGGCGTTTGTGAAGTCCTTGTAGGTATAGGTTTTGGTGGGTCCTTGATTCATTCCATTGTTCGAACTCCCGGCCCCTTGCCCGTTGACTCCTCCATTGTTCTCTTGATGAATTTGTGCCATTGCTGCGGTGACTGCAGTAGATACAACTGCCTGGAATGCGGCTGAGTCAACTTCGGGTGGGGTTGGTCCAGGGTTTCCGCGAGTAGGTCGGTGAGGCATCTTGAAAGACCCTGTCTAATGGTTTGGTCTAGGCATACTAGTTAGTGGTAGTGATTGTGTAGGAAAAACCGATTTTGTCTAGTTTACGATTGTCATGTGTTTATGGCTGTAAACTCCTTGCGGTTGTAAGTCATGGTTATAAATAGGGCGTTGTGTTAGTCTTTAAAGGTTGTTGATGCCTTCGTGTTTTCTCCAAGTTGTTTCCGACGTTTTATTGCTTTAAGGCGTATGCAAGCTTGGTTCGTTTTGTTATTCGCTTATTATTTCATCTTTGCTTCTGTTATTTGTCTTTGATCATTGGTAGATCCATTTTTCGGGCTTTACAATTGGTATCAGAGCGAGACCAGTGTCAAAGACGTCCTACAGTTGCGATTTTGCTCAAAACGATATTTCCAGCGAAAGAAGGGTTTTATTCCAGTCGATTCTCGTGTGTTTAAAAGTTCACGGTCCGAGCTTACGGCCGTAAACACCTAGTTCACGGCCGCAAGCTATTCAAGGCTCATACACCGCAAACGAATCCCTTCTACAGCACATCGAGTTCCTGACTTAAGGCTTTCAGAATAATATTTCATTGCATTAAAATTCTCAAATAAAATAAATTCTTAACAGAAAATCATTGGCCGTAAACTCGAATTTTTTTTTAAATCATTGGTCGTAAATCGATTATCAGATAATTGACTTTAAAAATTGCATCGTCAATTTCTTTGTTCCAGAATTCAAATATTTCACGGGCCGTAAACAAGGAGTTTACGGCCGTAAACACTTCTCGGCAGTAAACCTTTCTTGAATTTTAGTCGAGTAATTTTTCAGAATTCACAGTAAACAGAAATTTTTTTAAATTAGATTTTATTGAATAATTAATTAACCTTAATTTAAAAAATGGAATCACAAAGTCCTAATCAATATCAAGAACTCGATGCTGTGATGGGAACAACCACGCGCATTCCAATACTCATGTCCGCTGATGGTTTCCCCGAAAGGAAATATAGAATTGAGAAATATATAAAGATGAATGACTTCAAGATTTGGAAATGTGTTATAAAGGATCCAGTCAGAATCACCACTACAGTTGGGGGGCAGGTGGTCGACAAGAAAATTGAAAACTACACTGATGAAGATTTTGAGAGTGTAGAAGAACAAGAAAAGGCATTGGCCATTTTGACTATGGCCTTATCTCCAGACATTGCTTAAGGATTCAGAGAGTACACTTCTGCTAAAGCATTGTGGGAAGCCCTTATTGAAGTATATGAGGGAAATGAAGACATGCGAGAGAGTCGCCAAGATATGCTGAGGCAACGTTTCAACATGTTTAACTATGTGCCTGGAGAGACTCTCGAAGCTTAACTCCAGCGATTCACAACTCTCAATACGGAGATGACTGTGGCAGGGATCTTCTATACAAAGTCAGAAGTTAATAAGAAGCTACTAAATGCTCTCCCAAAATCTTGGGACGTGAACGTAGATGTGATTAAGAAGACTAAGGATCTCAATCGCCTTTCTCTAGCTGAAGTGATGGCTGTCATCAAAGCGTGTGATATTGATGACAAGCAGCGAGAGATCAATCATGTGAACTCCTACTCAGCTGCCAATCTTGGCATTTCAACTAACAATGCTCTCTCTTCTCTCTCTTATACCCCTGCAGGTTCATCTTCTTCTGCACCAGTCATTCACTACCCACAAAGTCAACCACTCGTGTCTGCCCAAACTGCTCCAACCTCAAATGTGGCCTCCTCTTCAAAAGGAAAGGAGGGTGATGAAAACCTTGTCTTTGCAGCAGGGCTTGTGAATTGCTAAAATGCACTTATAGCTGGGGAGCTTCTGCCTCAATTGTCATTTGCAGATCTTGATCAAATCCATCTGGAGGACGTTGAGGAAATGGACATCACATGGAAAATTGCCATGGCTGTATTTAGGGCAAAACAGTTTGCCAAAAAGACAGGGAAGAACAATTGGGGAATGAGCGCTGATAAGAAGGTTGGATTCAACAAAGGAAAGCTTCGGTGTTTCAATTGCCATGAGCCAGGGCATTTTGCTCCTGATTGCTGACACCCCGATAGAAGAGTTAATAATGACAGAACAATGGTTGCAGTTGGTAATAACCGAAGCAGTGGTCAAGCAAACAATGAAAAGGCTATGGTTGCACAATCTTTCGATTGGGATGATCAAATACAAGCTCTCAACTTATCTGGACCAGAAAATGCTCATCTGGCACAGGTAAGGGGTGATACTGCTGCAGGGATTGTAGCAGCTGAAGACAGTGTGATGAAGCTACAATTTTATTTGATGGTATCCTCTTCCCATGAACCTAATTCATCCAAGGTAAGTCTTCCATCATGCTCTAAGGCTTGTATAGATTATGTAAAAACTTTACAGGATAAAATTGAGACATTAGGCAATGAAGTAGAAAATCTTAGGATTCTTCGTGAACTCAATGAAAAATTAATAAGAAACATAGAAGACCTTAGGTATGAAGGGTACCAACTTCGAAAAGGACAAAAACCAATTAAAGCTCAACTAGAATCTAAAATTAAAGACTTTAGGAGACTCCAGGAAGACTACAGTAACAAATGTGAGAACTATGATTATGTAGTCAAACAAAATGCTGAGATAGTGGCTGAAGTTGAATCTTTGAAAGGAAAATTTGAGACCACCAAACTTGATGTTAGAAAATATGATTTCTCAAGTGAGGTGGTTGCAAATATGATAGACCAAAGTATGCAGTTTAAAAGGAATCAATCAAAAGGTCTTGGGTATAATCATGTACCCCCTCCTTTCAATCATTCATATGTGTCCAAGCCTTTGTCCAAAGAAGAGATTGTCAATGAATCATTTATGATTTATGGCAAGCCCTCCGGTTTTGTTTCGGGAGGATTTATTAATGTTGAAAATACTAACATTTCTACTTCTCCTGCAGATCAATCCTTGAATCAGTCAAAGCACAAAGTTGAAGGATGTGTTTCTGAAAATAAAATCGAGTCCAAACCTGAAGTTTTCATTTTAAATAAAGACAATTCTTTTTCAAATGTTTTAAGTGAAAATATTTCTTGTGGTGTTTTTAATTCTTCTGATACAGTAGCTGCTACTTCTAATACAGTTTTGAGTGCTTTTAATATGTCTGATAAATGTTTGAACAATTTGGTTGACAATTTGAATGTTTGTGATAAAAATGTTGAGACACCACTAGTTTCACAACCTAATAATGTTGCATGTTCCTGTGAGACAAGCAAGGGTGTTTGTAGGGAAAATGAATCTGATAAATGCAGCACAAGTTCTAACAATAACAAGCAGATTTGTTTTAATTGTGGCACTAGTGGTCATATTGCTAGAAATTGTCTTAATCGATTGTTTGTGAGTCATAATCTTCCAAGAGGGGAGAACGAGTTCAGAGGAAGGTCTTTAAATAGAAATTCCTCTAGAAGTCGCTCTCGAAATGATGATTGGGTAGATGAAAGAAATAGAAAAAGGGATATTTTTCACAGACATAAAAAGGTTTTTAATCACCTTGTCCCGAGCAGTCTGCCAAAAAGGAGCATAGCCACGCACTGGTCAAGCTTATCCCAAAGCAGTAGTGGATCTTCAACCAACTCTGGTAGAAGTAACACATGCTTTAAGTAGATTGTTAAACATAAAATGACAAAGTTGACTGAGTTTTTCAGAAAACCTAATTATAAATGGAGGCCCAAACCTGCTCCCAATACATCATCTGTGTCCTCAGAGAAGTTTAACTGCAATAAATCTGAAAAGGTATCGGGATCACCTAGGCAGATCATGACCTGGGTGCCCAAATCTAATTAAACCCGCACATTTTGCAGGGACAGTTGCGGGGAAATGTCGTCAGACCCTGGTTTGTCGACAGTGACTGTTCCCGGCATATGACGGGAGATATCACCCAACTGCGCAACATTCAATCATTTAATGGGAGGTATGTCTCTTTTGCGGGTGGAGATGGAGGGAAAATCACTCAAAGGGGAACCGTACAAATGGAGTTCTAAGTTTCGAAAACGTGAATTTCGTTCCCGAGTTGAAACACAGTCTGTTAAGCGTTTCTCAGATTTGTGACAAGGGCTATTCTACGCATTTCACTGACAAGGAATTCATGGTCTTAAATCCAGGCTTTGTCATCCCTGAAGAATGGATTCTCGTAAGATCAAAAAGGGATGGGAACACCTATATTATTGATATGAATAGCAATCTCCCAGAACAAGTTACTTGTTTATTCTCCAAGATCTCCGAGCAAACTACAATGTTGTGGCACCGAAGATTAGGTCATGCTAACGCCAAGAATCTAAATCGTCTTGCGAAAAATGAGATGGTCTATGGATTGCCCGTCAAGGACTTCATTATGTTTGAAAAATGTGTGTCGTGCGCTCAAGGAAAGCACCATCGAAAGTCGCACTTGCCAAAATAGGTTAACTCAATCAGTCAGGTTCTTCAATTACTTCACATGGATTTGTTTGGTCCAGTGAACGTGCTAAGCATCAACAGAAGTTCTTACTGTTTAGTTGTGATTGATGATTTCTCTTGATTTACGTGGGTTTTCTTTCTATTCAACAAAGCGGGTGTCACTGAATTGATCAAGAAGTTCATTGTACTTGTTGAGAATCAGACCAATCATAGGGTGAAGGCGCTTCGTACCGATAATGGAACAGAGTTCAAGAATTCCGTTCTCAATCACTTCTCCGCTGAAAAGGGTATCCTGCGTCAATTTAGTTCAGCTCATACACCTCAACAAAATGGTGTTGCTGAAAGGCGGAACAGAACACTCAAAGACGCTGCAAGAACGATCCTGTGTGACTCAAAGCTGCCTGTTTTCTTTTGGGCGGAGGCGATAAACACTGCCTGTTATGTTCAGAATCGGGTGCTTATCAACAAAACTCAAATGAAAACTCCGTATGAAATTTACTATGGACACAAGCCGTCAGTCAGTCACTTCCGAGTATTTGGCTGTCCTTGCACCCTTCTTCACCTAGATGCCAATCCGAAGTTCAATGCCAAAGCCGATGACTGCTATTTTGTAGGGTATGTTGCTCGCACCGCTTATAGAGTCTACAATAAGAAAACCAAACAGATTGTGGAATCATATGACGTGCGTTGGTTGGAAGAGAATGAGACAGACGCAAGAGTGGGTCCGGATTGGTTGTTTGATTATACGTCCCTTTTCAAATCCTTAAACGTGTATTCAAATGATGTATCTAGAACTGGTTCGCATTGGAAGAGTATCTCTGAAGATGAAGACAAAGAAGTCGTATACAAGCCTGTATCTAAATCTTCTGATTCATCAAAAGGAAAATCTACAACTTCACTTGAAGGAGAGTCCTCTGATTCGCACAAGGGAGGATCTTCTGCTGCATCTGAGGGGGAGCCTTCTGTTGCAATTGAGGGGGAGTCTTCTGCAACATCTTCGGGAAAGTCCTCTACTACTCCTCAAGGGGGGCCGTTCTTGGAACATCATAGTCCTCAATCAGTCCACACTGATTCTTCTGATGTTGAATCGACACCTCAAATATCTTCAGAGAAAGAGTTCGTTCCAAATGATGCTTCCGCTGTCTCTTCAACCCTTATGGAATTACTCTTTCCTGACCTTATTGCAGATGAGTATGTCGCAGAACCATCTGGTACTACACAACCAGCAAATGAAGGAGGTCTCAACATTCACACTCTACCTGTTTCTCTCAATGACATCAGCCAAGAAATACCTTCTAGGGTTCAACGGGATCATTCGATCGAAAACGTCATTGGCCAACTAGATGATGGTGTTAAAACTAGAAGTCAGAGTGGAGACGTGAATACATGTCTGTATTCTTGCTTTATCTCTCAAATTGAGCCCAAGAATGTAGAAATGACTCTAAATGAACCTAGCAGGGTGGATGCAATGCATGAAGAATTGCATCAATTTGAAAAACTCGGTGTTTGGAAATTGGTTGAGTTACCAAAGGGCAAGTCTCTTGACACACGATGGGTCTATCGCAACAAACAATACGATTCAGGGGTTATTGTGCGAAACAAAGCCAGACTGGTAGTACGTGGGTTTCGACAAGTCGAGGGTCTTGACTACACGGAAGTTTATGCTCCAGTAGCTCTCTTGGAGGCTATTCGTATCTTCCTAGCGTATGCTTCGTATATGAACTTTACTGTCTTTCAAATGGATGTCAAGACTGCCTTCTTGTATGGCAAGGTAAAGGAAGAAATCTACGTTGATCAACCTCCAGGGTTTGTCGACTCGAAGTATCCTAATCATGTCTACAAGTTGGACAAAGCGTTATATGGGCTGCATCAAGCTCCTAGAGCATGGTATGCAACCCTAACAAAGCATCTGCTCGAACATGGTTACACTTACGGCACTATCGATCAAACATTATTCATAAAGCATGTCGACAAGGGCCAGATACTCGTACAAATATACGTCGATGACATAATCTTTGGATCAACAAACCAAAAGCTTTGCAAAGAGTTTGAAAGTGTAATGAAGAAAAGATTTGAAATGAGTTCGTTGAGGGAAATGACCATGTTTTTGGGGCTTCAGGTTAAACAGAATTCAACCGGAATCCTGCTACATCAAGCCAAGTATGTGGAGGATATTCTTGAGAAGTTTGCGCTTCACGATGCTAAATCTGCTTCTACACCGATGGCTGAACGACCTCTCCTGACTCCAGATCCTGAAGGCGAGTCCGTAGATCAAACTCTCTATCGATCGATGATCGGATCGCTGATGTATCTTACTGCAAGTCGACCTGACATTATGTTTGCAGTCTGTCAATGCGCTCGATATCAGGCTAATCCTAAACTCTCTCATCTTATTGCTATTAAAAGAATTTTTGGTATATCAAAGGAAGCCCTAAATTGGGTCTTTGGTATCCGAAAAATTCTGAATTTAATCTTTATGCTTTTACTGACAGTAATTATGGAGGATGTGAGCTTGACAGGAAATCAACTTCAGGAGGATGTCAATACCTAGGTGACAGATTAGTTTCATGGCAATGCAAGAAACAACACACTGTCTCGACTTCAACAGCAGAGGCGGAATACGTTGCTGCATCAGCTTGCTGCTCTCAAGTTATCTGGATCCAACATCAGCTGTTGGACTACGGTTTGAATTACTTCGAAACCCCTATCTATTGTGATAATGAAGCGGCAATTCAAATAGCTAAAAACCCAGTCCAACACTCTAAAACCAAGCACATCGACATTAAAATTCACTTTATCAGAGACTGTTATGAACGATCTTTAATTCAAATCGAACAAGTCCACACTGATAACAATGTGGCGGACTTGTTCACAAAGCCTTTTAACAAAGCTCGTTTCGATGTGCTTGTTGGATTTCTGAAAATGATACGTTTTGAGGATTAAGTTTTTTTTATTTTTTTCTCTTTCTTTCCTCAATTTTTTTGTTTTATTAGTTTACATTTTAATTTTTTTTCAGTTTCAGGATAGTTTAAAATTTGCGCATTATTTTGTTTCGTATTCTCACCCATGCACAAATTTAGGGGGAGAAATAAAATTCCAAAAACAACAAAAATTACAAAAATCCAAAAATAGTGTTATTTCTGTTCAGCATTTTAAAATTTATTGAAAAATCCAAAAATAGTGTTATTTATGTTTAGTATTTTAAAATTTATTGAAAAATCCAAAAATAGTGTTAATTCTGTTCAGCATTTTAAAATTTATTGTTGACAACTTCGGTTGTAAGTACTGTGATGGGAAATAAAATGAACAAGTGATAAAGGGCAACCTGAATCAGCGTAACGTACCTAAGTTGAATCGTCTACACTCTGTACTCGATGTGCTGGTAGGCACGAAAGATTTTGAATGGACTTGATTAGGAAAGTTGAACCTAATGAATTTGAGGACTTGACGAACTTTGACCTAGTTAGATCCGTTTAACCTGATGTCACGACGCTCGGATAGGTTGAGCAGGGAGATAAACATGAGAATCTACTCGTCACATTAATTGAACCTGTACTTGGAACTGTGGCTTAACTTTTCCTCGATGTGCGGATTCTGTCTTTAATTCCGGTTGGATGGGGCGACTGGTAAATTCCGATAAACTAGGTCTGTAGAATATCATTTTCTTTCTTTCCGTCTGTTAGTCATATGTTGTCTCCTTTGCGCGACTTCTAAACCGACCTGGTACACAGCATATGCAACTCTATTTCTCTGCAGGATATATATATGTGTGTGAAATATATGTGTGAAATACTTCTCATCTATTAGCCATATGTTGTCTCCTTTGCGCGACTTCTAATCCGACCTGGTACACAGCATATGCAACCTTCTTCTTCTCAACCCCTCTGAAGTAGTTAGCAATACAATTCTGAATCTCTTCTCTCTCTGAATGGTTGTCTGCTCACCCGGTGTAAGGAGTACTCTGGAAGTTCTTGATGGCTGGGGCATATCAGGAAGCGGGAAACACGTTCCAGTATACTTAAAATTGAACTCATACAGATTGTCTATAGACCTCGCTGCTCGATTTAGGTGGACAACAATATCCCTGGTTGTAGTCAGTTAAATGGTCATAAGGTGAATTTATTTAAGATTTAGGAGTTATCATAATTACAGAAATTTACAATTAGGTATATGCCTGAATTATGTCATTGGTAAAATGTCCAAAAAATGTCACAAATATTTCATGCTTAAGTTGACCACAATACTGGCAATCGGTCAGATGAAGATGTGAAGATAAGGGTACCGACAAACGGAATAAGGCCGTCCAACAACTTTGATCCAAGCATCACAAAGGTTACAGTGGTTAAATTTGTTGTGTAAAATTATTTTAGTTAAAATATTTTTCTCTCATTTTTATTTTTTATTTTATTTTATTTTAATTTTATTTAATTTTATTTTTTTTGTAAAAATGTTAATTTAGACTTTAATCTTTAATTACTTTTGCTATTTCAATTTTTATTTTAATTTCGTTTATTTTATTTTATTTTACTTTATTTTTCAAAATTAAATTAATCCTCAAAATTTTTGTTGGAAGTTGGAAATACTGGGTAATTATCAGGTAAGAGGGTAAGTGAGGGTAAAAGGGGGTAAAAAGGAGTTCACTTCCGGAATCTCCCCATTCACGAGTTTCCGGCCGCAAACTCTTTCCAAACCCTCTCAAAAGGCTAAAAAAAAATTCTTTGATTTTCGGAAAACCGCTTACATCATCGCAAAGGTAATCACTTCTAGATCACAAATATGTAATTTGTTTCGTGTTTCACCGTGTCATCATGCCGGAAATCACGAAAAACGATTCGACGGAGCTTACGACCGTAAGCTTAGGCCATAAACTCCGAACACTTGAATTTTGGACTTGGTTTTAATTTATGGTGATATTGATTCTTACATTCACGAATCTTCAAGTCTTATGCGTTAATTCGAAGTGTAGAATCGATTTTTGGGGATTTTTCCACTGAAGGTTCTTAGGCCGTAAACTCCGAGTTTACGGCCCAGGAACAATGAGTTTACTGCTGTCGTTTCGAATGAAATAATTAAGGCAATGTCACGTGTTGATTTTCAAAACAACTCTTAGGCCGTAAACCTCGAGTTTACGGCCCAAGAACAGTTTTTTCAGTTTGTTTTGTTTCACGATTTCCTTCAACATCTTGGCAGTAAACTTAATGTTATCATTTTTTTTATATACAATAAAATTTTATTTTGGTCATAATTTTAATTAAATTTTTTTGGTCAAAATAAAATTCTATTTTGAGGTTTCTTACAGTTGTGTTTGAGTGCAGACAGTGGCGAACCTAAAATTTGTAGATATGCACAACCTAGCAATTGTACTCGCGGACCCTCCAACTGTTCACTCGGATATGCGTTTGATGATTCATCGATTGCGTGAATGCTGCTTAGCATCCGCAATCACTATCAATCCGGTGGTTTATCAAAGTTTGATACGCGAGTTTTGGGTGTCTGCGGAGACACACATGGATGATGATGGCAATTTTACGGTGAAGGCAAAAGTACAGGGTCGAGAGATTGTCATTAATGAAGGCTTTATTCGTGAAGCGCTGCTAATTGATGATCAACCCAATTTCCCAACAGAGATTGGAATCGAAGATGTTCAAAGGGTTCTACGAAGAATGAGTTACGAGGGAACCTTTCCGCCGACGCTAAAAAAGTTGCTACACCCATACTGGAGGTTTTTGGGCCATGTTTTTGTGAGTTGCATCTCGGGAAGGAGGTCTGGGGCAGACGGGATTTGTCAGCGCACAACTGGTGCTCTGGTATCTCTTGCTGCTGGGTTTCGCTTTAATTTCTCAAAGTTCATCCTTGAGGAATTTGTTATCAACATCAGAGCTTCTACTCGGGATACTTTTCTGTTGTATCGCCGCTTCGTACAAATGTTCATTAACATTCAGTTTCCAAACG
The DNA here is from genome assembly GCF_002870075.4 of Lactuca sativa. Classification (NCBI taxonomy): domain Eukaryota; kingdom Viridiplantae; phylum Streptophyta; class Magnoliopsida; order Asterales; family Asteraceae; genus Lactuca; species Lactuca sativa. Next base: position 1,463,219 of record NC_056623.2, on the reverse strand, counting down.
TGAGAAAGTCGGGAGAAACATTGGATATGAAGTCCTTGGGTCCTCACACGGTGGGACTCATCAAGCAAAATCGGAAAGGCAAAGTTATATTTCGAGGACTATATCCTCTTGAAAAGTTTGGGAAATTTACTGAACTGGATGAAACTCCAGAGTCATATGAGTCGTCTGAGCAATCCTCCTCAGAGCAGACATCTGCAGATAGGTCAACGCCAACCAACATTGTCATAGATGTGTCCAAAGATGAAGAAACCGAGAAAGAAGACACTCCAACTCCCAAAGTTCAAACTGTCTTAGAACATGAAAAAGAGTTGAGTGATGATCAAGTTGGTGGAGAGATGAGTACTGGTGAAGAGAGAAATGACTCTTTTGATGATCTAGATTTGATTGGTTTTGATCACGATGATATTTCAGCTTCGTTTGCAAGCAGTGCCAATGTTGTGTCTCATGAAAATCTTGACACAATTTTCCATAATGTCGATGACGTTGGTCTTCAAACAACTGAGACTAGGAAATCGAGCGAGACGTTTGATACGCGAACTCCTACTTCAAAGCAAATGGTGTCGACTTCTATTCCTATGGAGATGGTTATGGGATGTTCTCCTCCCGTGTCCGTTTCTCCTACTCCCGAACCGTTTGTGAGTGTGTTTTCTCCCGAAGATGACCAACAACAATCTAAAAGAAGAAGACTTGATGCAAGACAATCTGAACTGATCAAAAGTTTGGTTAGTGGTCTTCCTACCCCACCTTTCACTGCTACCACTACAAGGCTCACCACTACAAAGATGTTTCCTACTGGTCCGAGTTCAACATTTGATGTTGGTGGTTCCTCTGCACCGCCTGGTTTCTCAGTTCCTAGATACTGTCGAGATGTTGCTTCTGAAAGGCTGGCGTTGCACATGGCTGAAGAACAATTTGTATCGCCAGGTCCTCGAGGAAAGGGTGTTTCCATTGAAGAAGGTGGTGCTAGGGATGACAATCTTACTCTTGCTGGTCTGCAGAAAGAAATTTCAGTTCTTAGCCAGAAAAATATTGAACTTGATATTCAGGTGGCAGAGCTTCGTGCCGAGAATGTCGCTCTTCGTATTCAAGTTTCAAATCTACAATCAGATAAATCTAGTCTTGGCGGACAACTGGTTGAACTCAAGAAGGATAAGAAGGTGAAAAGCAAGCAGATCTCCGATTTACAAGATCATTTTAATCTGCTGACTTCGAGTTATGTTGAGTTAAAGAAGAAACTTGAAGTTGATTTTGGTGAGAAATACCAGACGTCCGTTGAAGAACAAAGGATTAATCTTCACGTACAAGCTTTTCCAGTTGACCTACCAGTCGGTCAGTCTTCTAGTACTGCTGAACGTGTTGCTGTTGATCCTCCATTGGCTCCACACATTCGAGAACTTATTCGTCGCAATTAAGGAGATGATGTTCAGAGAGGACAATTGTTGTTTAAATGAAATATTAATCAGAATACATTTCGGAGCGAACCCTTAATAACTGTTACTGATCTTGAAGTTGTTAGGTTCCGAGATACATTTGGAGATAGATCAGGAGTGGCTGCCTGGGGATTTCATGATGCTCTTAGAATGTGGATTGTCATTCATAAGATTGGTAATTCAGAGTTGTATAAGGATATTCATGCTTTTAGGTCGTTCACGAGAATCGATCTAACGGAATTGTCTCAAGCTCCGTTTATCAATCTTTTCAACACTCCTCAGGTTACTCAGTTTAAACACTTTCTGGATGATCAAGTGAAGAAAGGATTTCCATCGATGACGACGGCAGAGTCAGTCATATTTGAACACCTAGATGTCTTGGAACCATCTACTGACAAGCCGTTGCAGGTAGTGATGTGGCCTGCAACAAAACAAGTCAAGCAATTTCCTGTACTTCAAGGCTATCAAGATGGATCTCTCAGTTCTTTGGAATGCTGGTTCTATGATGAAAATACTTAAGGAGTGGTTATCAAACTTAAGAATGGGTGTATTCGTTTGTATGATCGCAGAGACTTGCTGCAATTCAGGAAATGGGATATTCATTATCTTAGCAACTTTCAGATTAAAGTTGTTGAAGATATTTATGAGGAAGGAGCCAAGGTGTACACAACGATGGTCGCGGAGATTCTAAGCAAGAGAATGTGGAATGGAGCGATGAGCCAGATGGATGTGATGATTGTCGACAAAGGGATGGACTCGAGCTAGTCCAAACCAAGGGGGAGATTGAAAGACCCTGTCTAATGGTTTGGTCTAGGCATACTAGTTAGTGGTAGTGATTGTGTAGGAAAAACTGATTTTGTCTATTTTACAGTTGTCATGTGTTTACGGCCGTAAACTCCTTACGGCCGTAAACTCCTTGTGGTTGTAAGTCATGGTTATAAATAGGGCGTTGTGTCAGTCTTTAAAGGTTGTTGATGCCTTCGTGTTTTCTCCAAGTTGTATCCGATGTTTTATTGCTTTAAGGCGTATGCAAGCTTGGTTCATTTTGTTATTCGCTTATTATTTCATCTTTGCTTCTGTTATTTGTCTTTGATCATTGGTAGATCCATTTTTCGGGCTTTACACATCTTTCTGTCATGAAACGGAAAGATGTTGAGTGTATGTGGTTTTTGTGAGGCTGTGATCCTACTGACTAGGTGCATGGTACGAACTTAAGTACTTCTACCATTTAGCCTACAATCATGGATTCGCAACACATAGCAATTTGTAATGTCATAATAAAACACGTAAAAGTTTTACTAATATTATCCGCATTTGATACATGAAAATTTCGCTCGTAAGAGCATACATGAGTGATACTAGTTTGACAGCATAACGGCTCTATGAGTAGTGTAGTCACTTAAACATAGAGTCGAGGTACATAGCATATATCCTAATGACCTAGTAAGATAAGTCTATCCCTAACCGCGATGAGTTGTGCCCGAGGGTGGTGCTGAGGATGTGGATGCTCCCTGAAGACGAGCCACGTGTCGTTCTGTGTCCTGGAGTCGAGACTCCCACGTCACCTGCCTCATATGGAATTCTCGAAGGACGTCGCATGTCTCTTGCTCTGCACGCTCGACCCTAGTCCACAGTTGACGTACCTGGTCGGCGGTGCTCTGAGCAAGGTCGCCAGTGTTCCGTAACCATCTCACCATGACCGGAAGGGCTCGATCGGCCAGTCCTCCATCCCTCAGGTCAAAGAACTCGCGCGACATGTCGAACGGTGGTCGATGTCCCTGCTCTCTGCTCCATCTCCAAAGATCAATACCCCAGGGGGGTGTAGGACCAGTGGGGCCCACCCGGTAAGCAGGCACCCTAATCGGGTAAGGGGGGTTGATGACCTCAGACTCTGCGTCCAAATCACCCCCTTCACTGTCATCGGGTTCCGCCTCGAAGCCTCCTTCATCTTCTTCCTCCTCCTGTTCCTCTTCTGGTTCGGTAGGCTCGCCCTCGACTTCTGCCTCCGGTTCCCCGTCAGATTCCTCTTCGGGGTCCTCCTCAGGCTCTTCCTCAGGCTCCTCGTCTAACCATCCGTTATTTCCCTGGTTAGGGAAGTAAGGATCTCCGGGGTGATGGAAACCAGCCATGCTGTCTGCGAGAGTGTGTAAATATGCTAACATTATTCCTAGGATGCTACAACTATGGTATAGACTAAATAGACGTTCTCTTTTTGGTGCTAAAAGGGTACTTTTTTTTAAGATTCCCTAGCTATCACGATCTCATCGAAACGTGTGTTAGTTATACCTTGGAGAGAATGTAGTTGATCAGGCTACATTCGTTCCTTGATATAACTAACAACAGTCCTGGATTAACCGAGATACTAGCATTATCTTGTTTGATTCAGTGTTAGGTTCTCGTTCCTAATACAAGCAAGGGTGTTTTATCGTGGTGTTTTACTTGTTTTGTTCAGAGTTGTGTTAGTCCCTCTTTTGGTTTATAGTTGCATATCAATGTGTGGCTAGATATGCTAGTTCATTATAAACAGAACTCTGATACCAACCTGTCACACCCCCGAACCAGACGGCGGAAACGTCTGAGGGCTATTGTGACTCAATTGAATACCATCACAATGAATATACATGAAACGTAACATCATTCATCACCATGCATTGAAATATTACAACCGGTATTGTTTACATTTAGTACGTTGTTTCAAAACATTACATTTCCAAAACGTAAATTGTTCGATACTAATTAAAAAAAACAACAAGACATCACTGGGTACATTTTTCCTTCGATTTACCTGTTACCTGAGAATACAAGTATTTTGGAAAAACGTCAAAATATGAAATGTTGGTGAGCTCATAAGTAAGGTTTGAAAATAAATGATTTGTATAATTTTGAAAACCACCAGAAAATCCGATATTTTCCGAAAAGATTATTGTAAGTAAGAAAAGTGTGAAGATCCGTAAGTATGCTTGTTGATTAATATGAATGTGAGTAATTGTTAAACTTTGTATATATCACATAATTAAGAGCGTTGAATTTCCCAGGAAAACCCGATTTTTTCCCAATACATTAAATTACCAGGCTGAGTTAGTATTATTCCGATACGAAGTTGTTTTCGATAATTCCAGGTGACGTTGGATTAATTACGGGTTGTGAGTCGTTATAATCACGCATTAATGAAAATGACTAGTTTACAACTATACAAACGATCCCTTAGGCGTCGTCCGTACTACTCACTTAATCCAACCACCCTAACTTCTCATAGCCCCACAACCGAGTACAAAAGAGGGTACAAAGCCCCCGTTATTTCCATGAGTCGTTCAAGGCTATCATGAATGCGAAAGGCCCTTGCCCCGACTCGCATTTGACTTCTTGACTTTGCTAGCAGTACCAAAGGACCCTTGGGGCCCAACAGCACAATAAAGCTATTGAAAGTCCTTTTACACGAAACTAGGTCATATAAGGCCCAATAACATGTAAGCGCGTTCCCTTCGGGCCTAAAGATCATGTCATTGGGCTAGCTAGGCCCAACAAGCACGATTTGAAACTTTTGAGCCCAAAGATGGTGTATTGACTTCTCGTAAAGTTTCCGTGTGTGTATTGAACTATCGTTGTTAATTGATTTGTGATTTGTTATTGATTCGAGACCGAATCAATTCGTTTGGTAACGATTTTTGGGTGTTGAGGGTGTATTTGCTAATACGTTTCGCTGGTAGCCGTGGTACTCGAATTTTTACCTTAAGAGACTTATTGTTGAAAAAAATAGAGTTTTTCTTTTAGAAGCCCCTCCTTGGATAAAATTTATACTTTTAGCCCTTTATATGAAAGAATTTCCATTTTTAGTCCTTGAACCATTTTTCTTGACACTTTAGTACTAAAACTTGTTGAAAAGACATTTTCAGCCCAGGTTTACTTAATAAACAGCTTAAGTCCTTCAAAAATGGAATTTTCTCGGTTGAAACCCGCATTTTCGCAACTTTTACAATTTTGGCCCAAAAAGGAAAATTTTTGCATCTTTGGTCCCTTTTTAATTTGAAAAGCATTTTTGACCCTTGAAATGGACTTGGTACACTAGTAATCCCCTGTTTTACAAAAATGTGTAGTTTCAGCCCCTCCAAATCAAAAATTTAGCAATTTGGGGCTTTATTGGGCCGAAAAGCCCATTTTGGCCCATTATGTTTAAATTTCACATTTTAACCCTTCAAAAGTGTTGATATTCAGAAAATACATATTAGAAACTGTTTAGACTCATCTCAACCTTCAGAATTTGTATATTGTCGTTTTGGGCCCTTTAGTTTTGTATTTTTAGCATTTTGAGCCCAAAAATGGGTTTTCTGTCCAAAAATGTTCATCTTAACTAAGTAAATCATTTTTATTGACTTGATTAGTGTAAAATGATATAAGCTATGTTTATTTAATCCCTCATGTTGTATGTCTCAGTTTTTAGGTATTTTTAGCTAACATAATCATCACATAACACATAAAATCATACATACATGCATAAAATCACACAAGACATACATGAACTCATAGATCTACACATTTGCTTGTATTCTCCCCCACAAAAACTTATAAAAACAGAAAAATAGGGGTTATGAAGCTCACCTTGAGTTGTGGTTTTGATTTGAAGAAGAAAAGAGAAGAGTTTGTTGCTATTTTCGGCTCTAGCAACCTTTTCTTGGAAGATCTCGAATTTAGGGGGTTCTAAGATACAAGATCATGATTTCATATGAGTTAAGAAGAGAATTTTGATAGAACAAGGAGTCTAGAGTGTGGATCCAAGCATCAACTTACCTATGATGATGATTTTTGTGAAGAATCCTCCTTGCAAAGTCCTTAAATCTCGAAATTTTTGAAGGGAAAGTGAAGGGATTTGTGGTGTGTTCTTGAGAGTGTTTAAGTGAATGATTATGTGTGGGTGTGTGATACTCTCGGACGAGAGTAATAGAAGAAGAAGAGAGAGAGAAGTGAGAGGACATGCATGGAAACATGTGAGATATGCTTGGATGTCCCATAGGTATTAAGGAGGTGGCTAATCCTCCTTAATTCTCAATTTCTTCTTTTCTTTCCCCTTTTTTTTCTACTTGGGCCGAGAGATAGAGGGGAGAGATGGAGACTTGGGCCTTTGGTGCTTAAATCCAAATCATGGGCCCATATTGTTTGTTTTTCGACCCATTGGACTCCTAGGGTGCCTCATGGCCCAATTTGGTTAATTAGATTTGTTATGGCCCAATAAGGGTATTTTATTTTATTCTAGGCCCATTATGGCCCAAAATGTTAAAATAAATGAAAGTGGGTCCAATTAGAGCCCATTTAAGAGTTCTAAGCCCAAGGTAGTCAAATTGGAAGCTTATTGGTCCATTTGGCCCAATAAGGAAGTCCTAGTCCAAAATGGACCTAAACAAGAACTTGTAGGGTTTCCAATTGCTTAATGACTATGTTGAAATGCTTGTATGAAGTGTTTGATTGAAATTATGTTGTTATAGAGTATGCATCATACATGCTCTCATGTCTTTGATTCACAATTTGACTTAGTTGCTGTAGTTTACAAGGCACACAAATTTCTTGTTGTGACAACATAGATAGTGGCGGAGATCACCGCCAATTTTAGAGAGCGAGCCCTTCTTGTTCCGCAGTATGTGGCAGACGCGGATATAAAGAAGGCTCGGTACCACGAGATGCTAAGGAGCGACATTAGACAGTTTGTGAGCCGATCCAACTATAAGACGCTGAAGGATATGATTGCTCGAGCTAGGGAGAGGGAGATCGATTTAGAGGCAGATAGGAAAAGGAAGCTAGACGAGGTTCAGACATCCGCGGGATCGGGCAAGAGGCCCAAGACATCAGATTCTAGATCGAGAGGTAATTAGGACTGTAGCCGCAATGGGAAGTGTGGCAGGACACACGAGGGTGTGTGTAGGAGCGGTAGTGGTAGTGATTTTGGTTGCTTCAAATGCGTCTAGATCGGTCATTATAGCAGGGATTATACTGCTACCACCTCCTAGGGATCATACTTGATCTGTTTCCATTGCAGTCATCGGGGCCACAAGAAGGCCCAATGTCTGAGTTTGGCTGCAGCGGGTCAGGTGATGGCACTTGCGCAGCGGCATTGAGGATCACTGATGACCTTCAGGGCCAGGCAGAGTCGCCTACGGCGAGGAGCAGAGCTTTTCAGTTGGTTACAGAGGAGACACGAGCAACTTCTGATGTTGCAGGTGCTTATCTTTTGCTTTCCTACTAGTTTTTATTTATGATTTTATTATTATTTTCTCGCATCCATATGAGTAGCTGTATCTAAGGATTATACTTCCTGCTTATGTTCAGATTATTTGCTATCTGCATACCATGGGTCATAGGGTATTTGTGACAACCCGATATTTCAACTCTTTGTAATGACCTAAAAATTCAAGTATTGTAACCACTTTTGAGTTAATGAAATTAACTTTGATAATAAAATGCCCAAAAAGTTTCTATTTAATTACCTACTATGTTTGATTTCATTAAACCGTGATCGTACGTAAAAAGAATGCCCAAATCCGGCTTCGTATATTGAAGTTATGATTTTTCCAAAGTTCGGCTTAGCAACAGACAGCTAAAAACTCGAATCAGAGATCGAGCGACTTTTGGTCGGAATGACCTAAACGAGAATCGAAGGTCTCGACAATGGTATTTCAGCGGTAAAAAGTCTGGCAAAAACTGACGTCAGATAAAGAAGTTATGAATTTCTAACGAAATTCTCTTAAAAACGATATTTTAAAAATAAATAATAAAAATAATTTCGAAATTTGCCGACGGAATCTAAACGAAAGTTGTAGAGCGTAGTCTCACCTACGCGTGGATATAAAGACCATCAAAAACGGAATTTGTATGAAGAAGATATGAATTTTAGAAGTTTATTAATTAAATAAAATATAAATTTAATTATTAATCCTTGGTATTATCCGAAGGGGAGTCATCAGATAGGGCCGAGTTACGCCCCGCGTACTAAAGGCCTAGGCTTCGGATCGTCCACGTCTCGCCCTATGCGAAGCTAGCAGCCCGTCCCATCCGAGTCCGAGGCAGTCGAGGATCCGGTCATGCGTGACGTACGCGTATGCCCAGCGTACCCTCGTACGCCCCACGTACCGAGGCGGTTCCCAACCCCTATATAAGGGATGCGAGGGTTCCGAAGAAAGGGCTCCATTTATCTCATTTCTTTTGCGTTCTTGCCTCGTTTTCCGTGCCCGTGCTAACCCGAAGCCCCGATCACTTTGCTCAAGTCCCGAAGATCGTTTGTACTCCCGAGATTCCCGAGAATGCCGAGAAAATCCGTTTTCCCGAGACGAAATTCTGCCCGGTTTCCATCTCGCTTTCTTCAAACTTTCAAGTGAGTTCATACCCCTTAATTAACCCTTTTAAATATTCTAAATGCTTTTATATGCTTTCAAGGGGGGGGGGGGGGGGAATACAAGTAAAACACACGATTATTATCCGATGTTATATATAAAGTTTTATTATACACTTTTATTAAATAGAATCATATGTGAATTATAAACTTTATAGGGAACTCTCGTATATAAAATATATTACAATAGCATTCTATCTTTTGAAATATAAATTGTTGTAATGCATGTATAAACTAAACATTTTGCTTAGATTATATGTATACGTGTCTATCTTAGACACTATAAAAATCTATACTTTCATATCAAGTGATTCATTTTCTATGGATTTCTAAACAAATGAGACACACTTTTAGAAAGCTATAATAGGTATAGTTTTACGAAAATATTGCTAACTTTTACATACTAGAAACAAAATTTCCAAGAAGTCACTTTCATACACAAGAACAAACGAACATTTTAACACGTAAATCTGTTTTTATACCACGATTTGTGAGACATTAACTTCACGTACGTTCGAGTACACATTTCAAGTCCTGTATTATATACCAGAATCCCTTGGAGAGGGAGCATGGTGTTTGTGTATAGATCTATACGGGCTTGACAACCCGCGCCTTGACTGTTAGCTACAGGCCACCATTTGGGGTGACAAACGTCATAACATTCCAACGCCTGAAGAACGTTGTGTATGGGCATTCTGAGTCAATAGTATGGTTATAAAACTCACATGGGGTATTAAAAATACATTGATTTACGAGGTTTTCAAACATATTGGTTATTTTACGCGTACATACATTTTCTAGAAACAAACATTGGTCTTGAGAGAAGACTACTTTTATACTAATAGAAAATATAGGATTTTCTAGAAACAAACAAACAAGGACAAAACATTTCATTTCATACAAACATTGTCATTTAATACTTATGAAACTCACCAGCTTAAATGCTGATCTACTCTTTCAAAATTACTTGTATGTCCTAGGGATTCAGTAATTACAGGTAACAGTATGCTTTTGAAGAAGGGACGCTGCGGCGCCAGTTTAATTTCATATTTTGACATCATATTGTAATTGGTTTTGAACATGTAACTTTTGACAAATGTAAACTTTCAATTATATATATGATGGTTGTATTGCTTTCTTTACTATGTATTCATTTGTTACGTTACCACATGAAGTCATCCGCCCCCGAACATTTCCGCCGTTCAGGTTTGGGGGTGTGACAGTATCAGTGTAGGGACGTCTTCATATAAAGTGGATTCTTAGGATGTGGTAGCTATAGCAAGTGTGATTGGAACCCAAGAGTGTTCTGACAGTCTTCAAGGGTCTTACTGCTTTAGTGTCGGTTAGTTTTGGGAACACAAATAGTGGTAAGTGTTGGTTGCCAACAAGATTGATCATTAGATGATACGAAGGATTGAGGATGTTTCCATCCGGGTGTGCGGTAATATGTTAGTTGAACCAAAGTGGGGGAGAGTTCTCCAAGGGTTCAGGAACCAAAGGAAGTGTGGATTCAGAGTGGATTCACATTCTTGTCAGGAAGGAAGGCAGCCCAAGTGGCTGATTGGTTTTAGGGGTATAGGAGTTCGGAGTTTGGGAAACTTCCTAACATAGGATTCGCATATTTTGATGTTCGATAATTGGCTTTGAGAAATCAGGTTGGGAAATTTTTGTCAGAACGCGAATCTAGCCAGGATGTTAGGTCGTGTGCATTATCGACGTGGAAAGTGTTGTAAGACTATGGAATAGTTGTAGCATTCACTAGCATCCAGACAGTATCAAGAGTGTTGTAAGATTGTGGGATAGCCGTAGCATTCACTAACAACCAAATAGTGTGGGAAAATGTTGTAAGACTATGGGTTAGCTACAACATTCATTACCAGCTAGTTAGCGGAGTGTGGTCGAGGGCCCGTATCTCCTAGTTAACGGAGTGTGGGCGGGGGCTCGTATCTCCTAGTCAGCAGAGTGTAGGTGAGGCCTGTATCTCCTAGTTAGCGGAGTGTGGGCGGGGCCCGTATCTCCTAGTCAGTAGAGTGTGGGTGAGGCTCGTATCTCCTAGTTAGCATGATCATAATCAGGAAAGGATATGTAGATAGGATTCGAGGCGAAGTTGTACCTGCGTAGCCCTATATAGGTGAGACTTAGGGGAAAACCACACAGTAGTATGGTTTGGGTGAGACCCGTGGGCGAGGCCCGTGTGTTAGTAGCAAGGCAGGTGGGAACTGGCAGAGACCATGGGGTCAAGATACAATATCAAGGATTCTAGGATATATAGATCCATGAATGGCAAGATGGATATAGCAGTTTCGATAGCCGAAGTTTTCTTTGGAAGTCTCTGGGAGTGAATGAGAGGGTGATCATTAGTTCAGTAACCGGGTGGAATACGAAATTCCAGGTAGTGGACAGATAAGTTTGGACTTGGGAGGTCCCTTTTCCTTTGAAGGATATATAAGAGACAGTATGATGTGCAGTTAGAAGTAGTGATGTGAGGATTCTTGTGAGAAGGGTAGTTGCTGATCGAAGAGCGAAGACACTTATAGTTGGATTGGATAATCTCAGAGTAGTTGATTTGACCCTATTGCGTAGCTCTTGTCTGAGTCTAACCATTTTAGGGATGAATATTCTACTCGAGATAGGAAAGGCGGGAAGTTTTACTATAGTACAATTATTCGATGAGGTTTCGACATGTTGATATTTCAGCATGAGCCGTTTGTCGGGGTGAGAGGCCAGTATAGATTTCAGATCTCGGATGGATAGAAGTAGTCCTCAGTATGTCAGTGAAGACGGTCCTTCATCAGGTTTAGAAGATTTCGATGGTTGGGTTCAGCTGCCTTGGGAAGGCCTTTGAGTGTGCCATATGTTAGTGGTGCTTCCAGGAGGGCGAGTGCCGATGGTACGTAAGATGTTTGCAGGGTAGGTGGCTCTAGAGGACTACGAGGACAAAGTCTAGTTTAAGTGAGGGAGAATTGTAATACCCGGAAACTAGAGGGCTAATTAAGGAAATATATTATGTAAATTGAAGGTCTAATCATCGATCCCAAGGGGGATAACTCGACGAGTAGCAATAAGTTTTGGACGTGGGTAGAGAGACCTACTCGACGAGTTGGGGAGGACCAACTCGATGAGTTGGTCTGGGTTTGGGAAACCCTAGATTCGGGGTTTTGCACCCTATTTAAGCATCTTAATTCCCACCCCTCAGCCTCATTTATAGCCCCAAAGTCCCAAACCCTAGAGCATTTTGTGAGTGTGTGAGCCATTTGTGAGTAATCTTGTGTGTTCTTGAAGCTTGAAGAAGAAGAAGGAGTTAGAATACTCAAGAGGAAGAGAGTAGATCCAGAAAGTACACTTCTTTGGCTACATTTTCTGGTAATCAAGTTTCCACTAGTTCATTAGATCTTTTCCTTCCTCTTTATAAGGGTTTTGGCCCAAGAATGATAACGTTTGGTGAATGGACGACCCAAGTGGGTATTCTTCTAGATCTAAGACCTTCAAAATGCTGGTAGGGCATAAAGGAGCAAACTTAATGCAATTAGAGCCCCCATGCAAGCCATAAAGTATCTTTTTGGCCTTTTTAGCTCAAAAGGCCATGCATGAAGAGAAAGGTGGGAACTTTACGTTTCCAAGTAGTGTTAAGGATTTAGATCTGTGGTTGTAAGTTTAGTTATGTGTATGGATCACTTAAGGACCATGTTTTAGGTCCCAAGGAGTCAGGGTTGTGGCTAAACCCATTAAGAAGAGGTATTAACGGGTAAAGTTGGAAACTTTACCCTTAAAAGGACATTTTCAAGGTTTATGTGAGGTATGAAGCTTGGATCTGAGGTGTAGGGGCTTAATCCATCAAGATAGCCAAACAGATAGAGGAACTCGAAGAGTTCCTGGAAGAACTCGATGATTCGGTTTGGTTTGTCTTGATTCCATGGAGGGCAGGACTTGGTGAGTCTATAGAAGGACCCGACGAGTTGACTCATCATGTCCCGTCAGTGAGTACTGTGGGAACTCGGCGAGTCAAGGGAGTGACTCAACGAGTTGGGTCAACTCATGGTTGACTTTGAATTTGACCAAGGGTAAAATGGCCATTTTACCGTAAGAAGGATTATCAGTTTTTGACTAAGTATTATGTTGGTAATGATAGCTGGGGAGTCGAGAGATCAGCAGTTTGGAGATCTGCCAGCTAGTAGGGATAGGTCTATTCATGGGATTTTGCAGTCAGGTTGTGAGGTGATTTTTCTCCAGTAGGAATGGGTCGAAGGCACCAATATCGACCCGTTTATGTATGTTAGTGTATACCGGATTTAGATCCGATGTTGGGGTTAGCTCGATGTAGTTTATATGTTTCTGGATTTTGGTCCGATGTCGGACGAGGCCCAAGGAAGGTTTATATGTATGTTTCCGAGCTACGTTTCGATGCCGGTTGGTACCCAAGGAAGGAATGCATAATTAGTTATACTTGTTGTCTTTGTGATACTTGTATGTACCTGGTCGGGAGATGAGTATGGACGGGGACCTGTATCTCATCACTAGCTGAGTGTAGACAGGGTTCCATATCTCATTATTAGCATAGTAGGGGTGGGGCCCAGGATAGGCGAGGCCTTGATACTAGCAGTTATAGTTTTGTGTTTGACTGTTATGTACTAGTATGATTATGATTATATGTTCATATCTGTTGAGAGGGAGGGGCCTAGAGACAGGCGGTGCCTAGTAGAGACAGATCTGTATACCGAGCGGGGCTCGATGTCAGGCGGGGCTTGATGCTGAATTCGTCTGATGTTGGGCGGGGCCCAATGTAGCGGGCTAGGCCTAATGTATATGGTTATATGATTATGTGTATGGTACGTGGTAGTTTGGGGAGACTCACTAAGCTTCGTGCTTACAGTTTTCAGTTTTGGTTTCAGGTACTTCCAGTAGCAAGGGGAAGAGCTCGGGATGACTGCAGTGCACACACCATTGATTCTACCTGAGATGTTTAGACTATGATATTTTGTTACATGGTTTTGATACAATATTTTGATATGATGTTTGAGATACACAACTTGTGATTTTATTATGTTGTTTTATGAACTATCAGTTTTTCTTAAATGATTTAAAATGAAATTTTTGGACTACATTTTTGGGAGGTTTCGTATACATATTATACATATATACATACATATAGATTTATAATGGTAAAAGAATGTTTAGAGTAATGGGTTCTGATGGTGTGCATGGATGTATGTATACACTGTGTTTAACTTGGTGAAATAAAAGTAATTCATGTATAAGGAAGTTAAACAAAATATTGAACGAAAAAAACATCGCTTGAAATCAAAAAATGAAAAATAGATTATGCTAATTGGAAATCGTTTGGAAATGAGTAAGAAATACCGAAGGATTTCCTACACAATACAAAATTTGTCACTAATCCCTTGGAAATACGTAGGTATTTTCAAGGGATTTTCTAGGACCAAAACTTGTTTTTTATTTTTTAGTTTCGTATTTTGTACAACTTTGTTATACATTAAAAACTGTTATCTTATTCAGTTAAATGGGATACATACATAGATATACATGTTGTAAGTCCCTAATTTGGCTGTGTGTCAATCAGATCCGTTTGATGGTGCAGAATCCTAATCAAACACATGATGTCAGATCAAATAGAAGAGAAGGAGAAGAAGAATAATATGAATCTCAATGTATTGATGAATAGAATGATGATCTGGATACAAGAGATTCACACACTTACACACATTTAAGCTCCCTATGCTCTTCTGTTTATCAATCCCTCCTCAACCACCTAACACCTATATTTATACATAAGAAACATGGGTTTGGTGAACATGGGCCGTGAATAAGTTTACGGTTGGGCCGTAAACATGTTTACGGCCGTAAACACCTCCCTGGCCGTAAACCTGACCGTAAACTCATAAAATATTACAGAAAAACACAATTGCCCAGAAAAGCAAAGTATAAACCATATTTTTGGCCCAACAATCTCCCCCTTGGTTTATAGATTTCTTTTCTTAATTGACCCAACAAGCCCCCCCTAAAAAGTAGCTGACTTTTCTTGTCAATCTTCATCGAGAGCTTGGGATTTTCTTCAGAATTTGACATTGAACGCACATTAGGTGAGGGGGCTTCTTGAACTAATTCTTGAAAGATAGCGCTTTCAACTTGAGAATCTTCAGAGAGAACATCAGAGAGAACTAATCTTCTGGATCACTTCAACAGGTTTAAGATAGCAGGAGACTTATTGAGAAGGCTTGTGACAACCCGAAATTTACATTCTGTATAACATATCAAGTCAATAGAAGTTAGAAAAGTTACTGTTAAATTTCATACTTTTTGGAATAAGTTTGAGTATTCTAGGATTAACACTTTAGGAGATATCAGGAGAGAGGATGCCCTAGGGTTTATTGTGCAACAATAAAGTCCCGAAACATCAAAAGTTTAGAGTTTACGGCCTAAACTTGGTGTTTACGGCCATAAAACCTAAAAGGGAAGGGTATAAAAGTGGCACTTAGCCATTTTTAGCATTTTTCCACCTTTCCAAGAGTAAACTCCCAAACTCTCTCAAGTATCATCCCAGTTTTCTTTGAGATCTTCAATCTAGTGAGTGTTTCTAGCTCTTTCAAGTTAGTATATCACTTAATCTAGTGATTACACATCTTTTCATCCATCAAATTTCGTGTTTTTTTAGATTTCCAAAACACCAAAAACACCAAGAACACATACTAGTGTTCTTGGGCCCATAGCACATTTTCAAGCTTCTAACTAGTAAGTGCTTCTACCCTAGTGTATTGTAAAGCTTATTACCTTTCCAAAAATCAAGAAAACACTCCAAGAACACCAAGAACAAGGTGTTCACGGTTCAAGAAGTACTTGAACCGTAAACACCAAGTAAAGGTGCCAAAGGGCGCCTTAGCCCTTCACAATGCCTCAGGGACATGCCTAGATCCTTACTTGATGTGTTTATCACATAAATAAGGCACAAAAATCTCTCATTTATATGTGTTTACGATTTGGGGAGCTCCCAAAACCGTAAACACCCCAAAGTATGTATAAATGCCCCATATTCCTTCCTATGCCTTAGAAGCTAGCATGGATCCATTCTTTGTTGAGCTAAGGGCTTGAAAACCCCCCAAAATACCATAAACCTTATGAGTTTACGGTATTAAACTCAAAGGAAAATGGTTTAGGGACCGTAAACTCCAATTAGGAGTGAATTGGTGCCCTAACTTCTTCCATATGCTTATACTTCAAGTAGAAAAAGCTTCTAGGGACTTTTTTTGACTTCAAACCATCAAATGGTCAAAAGAGTAGGAGCTTACGGCCGTAAACTCAAGGGTTTATAACCGTAAACTCTATTGGTTGTGAGCACAAAACCGTGAACTCCCTTAGGGAGTTTTCCTTGAACCCTACACTCACTAGCCATGCCCTACAACACTTGGTTGCAAACCTTGTGATCTTTAACACTTGAAACAAAGTGTTCCCATGTCCTAGAGTGTCTAAACTTGATTAATTAGTTATTAATTGACTAATTAGATTACACATATGTCTATTATATGATAACTAGGACCACTGTGTGTTCAAGTCCTCACTTGACACCTAGCACCTTGCCCGACACTTCCGAACAAGCCACTCACTACAGGTGAGTTCATACCCCCTTAATCAATGATTTAAATGTTTTTAAATGCTTTTATGGGGGGGGGGGGATACAAGTTGAATCATGCTAGTTATTATATCAATCACATGTGATTAATAACTAACATGCAATTAGATTTACTATACGTTAGTTGTTTTACCAAACAGATTTCTTCAAATGTTTCATTAAATGTTTTATATGTTTAAAACTCTTTATCAAACCGCTTTATAAACTGACATCAAGTTGAACTTTTCTTAGATATTAATATTTTTCAAAGGCTTTATAAAACTCCTTTTATGCTTTTATATTACCAAATGCATGCCTGTATATATAGTTATATAAGTAATGCTTGAAGGACTTAGTAAGGCTAACCCGCTTTATTTCCTTTTCCTCGTTGGGATGTGGTCTGGTAGGGTATCGAGTATCCGTCTGAAGGTCATTCAACTATTAGTTATATATCATGTATACATATATAGACATAAAAGTACCCTCAGTCAGTTCAGTACCTTTGGCTAGCAAAGGTATACCTTCAGTATACTTGTACCTTACTAGTAACTATTATAGGTATAGTTAGGAGATACTACTTACCATTCCATGTACAAGGAATACACCAGAGTCAGTTCATTCATGAGTCTATACTAAATGATATATGAAGGGATACACTTACTTGAATACACTTACATGGATACACTTACTTGAGTACACTTACATGGATACACTTACTTGAGTACACTTACATGGATATACTTACTTGGATACCTTTACATAGATACTTTGTTAAAAGCATGTCTGTATATGTATAGTTATATAAGTAATGTTTAAAGGACTTAGGAAGGCTAACCCGCTTTATTTCCTTTTCCTCGTTGGGATGTGGTCTGGTAGGGTATCGGGTATCCGTCCGAAGGTCGTCTAAATATTAGTTATATATATCATGTGTACATATACGGACATAATAGTTCTAGTCAGTCAGTTTAGTACCTTTGGGTAGCAAAGGTATACGTTCATATATCCATAGTAAGCTATTATAGGTATAGTTTAGGCTTATATATGATTTGGTAATAAATATGGATTTCGACCTAGCGATTCATTGCGGAAGTCACCTTTAGTTCCAAATGTAGAATAGGGACCACCAATCATATTATTACTTACTTACAGCGGGTCTCGTGAGAAGACTACTTTCTTACTAGACGGGACTAACCATTCCGGCACCCAACTGTTAGCAACAGAGATAATGAGCATCTACGGATGCCTACGGTTAATACTTATATTAGGGTACCTTTACGGGACTAACCATTCCTACGCCCCGCTGTTAGCTACAGAGGAAAATGAACATCTACGGAAGTCCAAGGTTATTACTATTTCGGCAGTCGCGATGTCGGGTTGATCCTAATACACAACGATAAACACTTACATGGCTATATTTTTCCTATTACTTTTATTTTGTGATACATTCACATAAACGATGAGGTAGACTATATATATTGTTAATAGTAGTCATACAAGGGAAAAAACATCTTTGTTACTTTCAAAATATTTAGGTCTTGGTAGAAGATTTCATCTATACTAATAGGAATCATAGGGATTTCTATGGTTTTTCAAACGCATTCCATTACTTACAAACATTTCCACACTTGTACGGACTTTCTTTCAAAACAATGTCAAGACTTTCATTAGAAGTTTTACAAATAAAAGACACATTAATACTTATGAATTCTGTAACACCCAAAATCTGGAAGGCCAAGAAAGGAAAGAAACCCTAATTTTTGGGGGCGACTCGGCGAGTCCAAGGAGGAACTCGGCGAGTCCGAGCGGGATCCGAGTTGAGGACTAAGTGACCGACTCGGCGACTCGGCCAAGGTGACTCGACGAGTCTGGTCTGTGCGAGGAAAACCCTAAATTCGGGACATGGAGCCTTTATAAACGCCTTAATCTCCTTCCTAGGGTCCCTTTACTACCTCATGCACCCAGAGCATCGAACCCCAAGCCCCATTGTTGCCCATTCAAGCTCCCAAGCCATATTGAGTGATTTGGAGGAAGAAGAAGAAGGGGAAATCATTGAGGCTTCAAGAATTGGTCTTGGATCTGAAGATTGGGGAACATTTCTGAGCATCTGAAGGTAATAAGTCGTTTCTCTCTTTAGATCTTCTATGGTTGTGAGATTTAGGGCTTTTAAGCCATGGTTTGCCACCCAATTGAGTTAGAAGCCGGATCTGGAGTTGCTACTTTAGATCCAAGTGTGTTATGGCCTAGAGAAGCACAAAGTATCAGCCATTGAGTCGATTTCGGAGCCTCTTGGTCTTAAACCCTAGTTTATGGTGGATTGTGCCTAGATCTCCTTCTCTATACGTAAAGTTTCCAAGTTTATGTGGGGAATAGGCTTGGGAAGGGTAGATCTACAGTTTGGAGTCCATGCATGACTCAAAAGTCCTTTGCATGTATGTAGATCTGAATGGACTCGGCGAGTCCTTCGAGTGGACTCGGCGAGTAACATGAAGATGAGGAGGAACTCGACGAGTGGGATGAACAGCTCGTCGAGTCGGATGAAGATGGGCATGAACTCGGCGAGTTGGATGAACAACTCGGTGAGTTGGATGAAGATTTCCTTGTGCTCGGCGAGTCTGTTCTTGGACTCGGCGATTCAGGTCGCATAGCCCCAAACCCTTCGATTCGAGATTCGAATCAGTGAGTCGGGTGGAGACTTAGCGAGTTGGACAGGTTAGGACTTGGAAATCATTGGACTCGGCGAGTCATTGACTGACTCGGCGAGTCATCTCGCGAATGGAAGGACCCTGAGTATATGAACTCGGCGAGTCAGTATATGGACTCGACGAGTGGGGTTGACCTGGAAATGGTTGAGTTTGACCAGGACTTTGTCATTGGCAAGAGTTGACTTAGTTGACCTTTGGAGGTCAGTTAGACTAAGTGTTATGTTGATATTGGTAGCTCGGGGAGCTAGTGGAGCAGCAGTTCAGAGTTAATGGTCACATAGTGGTCAAAGGGATTAGCAGTAGTAGTTCAGCAGTATCAGGTGAGTTTCCCTTTGTATGAATGGGTCTACGGCCACAATGCCGGCCCATGTAGTTATGAGTAGAAGACCCGGGGGTTAGCCCTAGGCACAGTATGCTAGTATGATATTCGGGACGAGGTCCAATGATAGAGGGCGGGTGCCCAAGGAATGGTCTATGTGATAGTTTATACTTGTTGTCCGTGTGATACTTGTATGTGCCTGGTAGGGAGGTGAGTGTGGGAGAGGTCCCGTATCTCACCAATTGAAGAGTGTGGATGGTGTTCCACATCTCAGTAGCCAGCAGATCAGGGGTGAGGCCCAAGTTAGGGAAGGAGTGAGGGTGGGCTGGGCCCGTACCTCACTATCAGCAGGAGTATGGACGGGGTTGCATGACTCATCAGTAGCAGGAAAAGGGCGGGGCCCAAAGATAGGTGAGGCCTTAGGACAAGATCCATTAGTATGTGTTTAGCTTATGCGATGTGATGTGATATGTTTATGTGCTATTATATGTTAGTGGGCGAGACCCTGTGACAGGCGAGGCCTAAGTGAAACAGATCTGTATCTGAGCGGGGCTCGAAGCTAGGCGGGGCCTAGAGCGGCGGGGCCGTTGTAGCGGGCGAGGCCCGAGGTAGGGGTGGGCGAGGCCCAGGATAGTGGGCGTGGCCCAGTATGTGCAGTATGTGGTTATGCATGGTATGTGGTAGGGTGGGGAACTCACTAAGCTTCGTGCTTACGGTTTTCAGTTTTGGTTTCAGGTACTTTCGGTAGCGGAGGGAAGAGCTCGGGGTGATCGCATGGCACACACCATAGTTTAAGACAGCCTGGGAATGTTTACTCTGATAACGAACATGTATTTTGGAAACTAATACCTTTTTGATGTTTTGAAATGATGAACTTGCTTAAAGTAATGTTTTATTAAAATAAATTTCTAGTCTTGAATTTTGGGACGTTATAAGTTGGTATCAGAGCCTTGGTTTGAGGGATTCGGACATGCTCTCGAGCGTGTCTGAACTCAAACTGAGGGATTCGATAAAAAGTTTTCAAAAATGAAAAGACAACTTTGTAAACAGAAAGTTTTTAGAATAAAACAGTTTTAGAAAGTCAAAAGGATTCAGAAAGAAAAGAGCTTTGAAAAGAGAAAGGGGGTGTGGTGCATGCAATCAACCGAGCTCAAGTAAGTACCCTAAAATACCCATACAAGTTTATGTTATGATTATCAGATAATAGAACAGTATGCTAGAATAGGACTAAGGATCTAGGGATGATGCCTTATGTGCATGTTATTTGTGCTTTTGAGCTGCATGATAGTGCTGATTAGACAGTAGTAGGATAGCCTGTTTAGGTTATGCCTGAGTTTATGAGTTTATGTTGCACGCTAGTTCAGATTCTTTCTATGTGGATATGATTGCTTGAGTAAGTTATGGTTAGATTTTCCCCTTGTCTGAATGTTGCTTGCTTTGTGCATTATGGAATTCTGAGTGATGGGAGTTAGCCATTAGGTGAATACGTCAAGTCACATGTGATTAGGGTTGAATAATCTCAGAGTGCTAGATTTGGCCCTATTGCGCAGCTCTCGTTTGAGTCTAACCATTGTAGGGACGAGTCTTTTACTCGAAGGATTATCTGAGCCTAGTCACATGTGATGGTATCCAGGTAATGGCTAATTGGCATCACAAGGAGACCTTCAGCAGCTGAGGACTGGCTTGAGTTGAGTCAGAGGTTTCCCTAGGGTAAGCCTAGGATGAGGTAGTGTTGGGAGCAGAAGTAGTAGAAAAGGGACCTGGTGGAGTCAAGGCAGTTCTTGAGGAAAGTACGGATAGATGTGGAAGGTAGTATGGGCCCGTACAACTGAAAGCAGAGGATCCGTACTCGATTCGGGAAAGGCCGAGACAAGACCAGGAACCTGGTAGTGCGTGTGTTTGGTCTCGTAGCAGTGATGGGTATTCTGATAGTGGTTGTGTTATGTGTTTCATCATGGTGATGTTGCGAGAGAGACCAGCAGGCGGATCAGGCGCTGGAGAGGGATCGGGCTCGGGTTCAGGGGCCGAGCAGCTCGAGGAGCGGATGAGAGAGTTGATATCAGCTGAGGTTACGCATAGTATTCTAGCTCAGACTCCTGTGATCTTTGGCACGGTCAAGGAGGGTATGTTGGAGATTTTGGATGAGAGGCTGGGAGCCTTCCGTGCTGAGATGATGGCTTTGATGGGAGCGCGTACCTTGACATTTCGAGAGTTCAGGGCTTGCGGGGCACCAGATTATCATGGGGCCAGGGACCCCATCGCTAGCAGCAGATGGTTGGCTGATGTTGCCAACGCTTCTCGTACGAGCAAGTGTCCCGAGGGGGACAAGGTCAAACTCGCTTCCTGTCGTCTGAAGGATAGAGCGAGGGATTGGTGGGAGGAGATTGGTCATGCTTTGGGGGATGATGCCGTGTTGGACGCGATGACTTGGAGCGATTTCTCGGCCAGGTTTAGGGCGAAGTTTTCGTCGATTATTGAGGTGCAGTAGTTGGCACGGGAGTTTCAGGATTTGAAGCAGACCACTGGGACTGTGGTGGTGATCACCGCCAAGTTCAGGGAGAGGGCTCTTCTTGTACCGCAGTATGTCGCGGATGAGGAGATGAAGAAGGCCCGATACCATGAGATGTTGAGGGATGACATCAGGGAGTTCGTGAGCAGATCAAGCTGTAAGACGCTGGAAGATATGATTTCTCGGGCTAGAGAGAGGGAAATTGATTTGGAGCAGATTCGGAAGAGGAAGTCGGATGAGGTTCAGGTAGCTGCAGGTTCGGGCAAAAGGCCCAAGGGATCGGATTCGAGATCGAGGGATTATCAGGACCGCAGTCAGTGCGGGAAGTGTGGCAGGGCGCACGGGGGCGCGTGTAGGAGTGGTAGCGGTGGTGAGTCTGGCTGTTTCAAGTGCGGTCGGACTGGTCATTTCAGCAGGGATTGTACTGTTACCACCACGCAGGGATAAGACTTGTTATGTTTTCAATGCAATCAGCGGGGCCACAAGAAGCCCTAGTGCCCTAGTTTGTTTTCAGCAGGGCGGGTGATGGCACCTGCCCCTGCAACTTTGAGGATCACAGACGGCCGTCAGGGCCGTGCAGAGGCGTCTGCGGTAGGAGGCAGAGCTCTTCAGATGATTACCTTAGAGGCGCGATCAGCACCGAACTTTGCAGGTATGCGATTTCTGTTTTTAGTTCTTTTATTTGTGCATGATTATATTTTTATGGTTCTGCATCATTATCGGTATGTGTATTTTATGTTTGAGCGGTTGATTGTGATCGAGTTATATGCCATCTGCATACCTTGGATATTCGAATGGTAGTGAGAGGATGTGCCCTATTGGAGAAGGTTGCATAGGATGCAGTAACTGTAGCATGCTTGGGAGAGAATTGGTATGTCTCGCTAGATCGGAGTTGTATAGTGTTAGAGATGGATTGGTTAGATCCCTAGCTATGGTAAGCTTGGGTTCCTCAACAGATTGATTATGGAATGGTAGCAAGGATTGGGATTTCTTTTTGAGTATTGAGTAACAAGGGGTAAGCAGGATCGAAGTGGGGGAGAATCCTCCGAGTGTGCAAAGGTAGGAGCACGCAGACCCAGAATGAGTACGTGACCTACGAGAAGGAAAAGAAGTAGTTCAGCGTTTGATGGATTGAGGATTCAGGGTTGGGAGTTTGAGAAACTCCCCATCAGTTATTGCGTGTGATGGTAATGGATAGTGCGTGGTTGGGAATTCAGGTTGTGGATCGCCCGAAGGGCTCGGGGGAATCGGAATGAGGATCTTGAGAGCTAATGGCACATGGGTGCCTTCGTGTTAGCAATCAGTGGTAGGAAGTGATGTAAGACTACGGGGCAGCCGTAGCATTCACTAGCAGTCAGCAATGGATGGTGATGAAGGACTATGGGTAAGCCGTAGCGTTCCTTAGTAGCTTCGTTAGCGGAGTTGGGGCAGGGCCCTTATTTCCTAGTGATCAGATAAGGATCAGGAATGGGTAGTGGATGAGAATGATAGGGAGTTGCCTGTATAGCCCTAGAGAGGCGAGACCTTGGGAGAGGCCGCTCCAGGATATAGTTGGGTGAGACCCGTGGGCGAGGCCCGTATGAGATTAGCAGTGTAGATGAGACCTGGGAGCAGGGTTGCTCAGTAGTATGGATGGGTGAGACCCGTGGGCGAGGCCCGAGCGAGAGTGATTAGACTAGTGGGACTAGAAGCATAGAGGCGGGTGGGACCCGTGGGCGAGGCCCGTGAGTTTTAGCAACACAGGTGGGACCTGGTAGGGACCTTAGTGTCAAGTTAGGGGATCGGGAATCCCAGGATTGAAATGCCTGAGTGGCAGAATAGATTGAGCAGTTTTAGGTGGTCGAATTTCTTCAGAAGTCGCTGGGAGCGACTAGTGGTGGTGTTGGGTCTAGCTACCGGTGGGAGCCAATAATCCAGACACTGATAGGTTGGTAGGGACCAGGGTGGTCTCAGTTCATCTGGAAGGCAGACAAGGAATAGCAGGATTATCAGTCAGTAGTACCACGGGTGAGCAGTGTATGGTGGAATTCAGTTAGTTGAATCGAGGGGTGCTCGACACCCAGTTTTGGCAGAGGGGAGTGTCAGTGGTTACTGACTGTGATGACCTGTACTAGTAATAGCGGGGGTGATGGAGTTGGTGAAGGATAGGGCCTTCACAGTGACAGAAGGAATAGTTGGTTATGGAGCTTAGCCTTGGGAAGGCAAGGAATTGTGCAAGGAAAGAAGGGGTGAACCCCTATAGGTTCAGTGCAGTACTCGGTGAGTACCAGAAGGATTGTCGTTTGAGTAAGTTGTGTTTCTAAGTTGTTCAGGGTCAGGTTTGACCCGAGGTTTTATCCACAGGGTTTATGTTAGTCAGAATGACTAGGTGCAAGACCAGCAAAGGTAGGCAGCTGGTATTGGGATAATTGGTGGGTTTTGGAAGCAGATCGCAGGCGGTGGACCATGGCAAACTTCGAGGACGAAGTTTAGTTTAAGTGGGGGAGAGTTGTAACACCCAAAATCTGGAAGGCCAAGAAAGGAAAGAAACCCTAATTTTTAGGGGCGACTCGGCGAGTCCGAGCGGGATCCGAGTTGAGGAGTAAGTGACCGACTCGGCGAGTCGGCCAAGGTGACTCGGCGAGCCTGGTCTGTGCGAGGAAAAACCTAAATTCGGGACTTGGAGCCTTTATAAACGCCTTAATCTCCTTCCTAGGGTCCCTTTACTACCTCTTGCACCCAGAGCATCGAACCCCAAGCCCCTTTGTTGCCCATTCAAGCTCCCAAGCCATATTGAGTGATTTGGAGGAAGAAGAAGGGGAAATCATTGAGGCTTCAAGAATTGGTCTTGGATCTGAAGATTGGGGAACATTTCTGAGCATCTGAAGGTAATAAGTCATTTCTCTCTTTTAGATCTTCTATGGTTGTGAGATTTGGGGCTTTTAAGCCATGGTTTGCCACCCAATTGAGTTAGAAGTTGGATCTGGAGTTGCTACTTCAGATCCAAGTGTGTTATGGCCTAGAGAAGCACAAAGTATCAGCCATTGAGTCGATTTCGGAGCCTCTTGGTCTTAAACCCTAGTTTATGGTGGATTGTGCCTAGATCTCCTTCTCTATATGTAAAGTTTGCAAGTTTACGTGGGGAATAGGCTTAGGAAGGGTAGATCTACAGTTTGGAGTCCATGCATGACTCAAAAGTCCTCTGCATGTATGTAGATCTGAATGGACTCGGCGAGTCCTTCAAGTGGACTCAGCGAGTAAGATGAAGATGAGGAGGAACTCGACGAGTGGGATGAACAGCTTGTCAAGTCGGATGAAGATGGGCATGAACTCGGCGAGTTGGATGAAGATTTCCTTGTGCTCGGCGAGTCTGTTCTTGGACTCGGCGAGTCAGATCGCGTAGCCCCAAACCCTTCGAGTCGAGATTCGAATCAGTGAGTCGGATGGAGACTCAGCGAGTTGGACAGGTTAGGACTTGGAAATCGTTGGACTCGGCGAGTCATGGACTGACTCGGCGAGTCATGTCGCGAATGGAAGGACCCTGAGTATATGAACTCGGCGAGTCAGTATATGGACTCGGCGAGTGGGGTTGACCTGGAAATGGTTGACTTTGACCAGGACTTTGTCATTGGCAAGAGTTGACTTAGTTGACCTTTGGAGGTTAGTTAGATTAAGTGTTATGTTGATATTGGTAGCTCGGGGAGCTAGTGGAGCAGCAGTTCGGAGTTAGTGGTCAGGTAGCGGTCAAAGGGATTAGCAGCAGTAGTTCAGCAGTATCAGGTGAGTTTCCCTTTGTATGAATGGGTCTAGGCCACAATGCCGGCCCATTTAGTTATGAGTAGAAGACCCGGGGGTTAGCCCTAGGCACAGTATGCTAGTATGATATTCAGGACGAGGTCCAATGATAGAGGGCGGGTGCCCAAGGAATGGTCTATGTGATAGTTTATGCTTGTTGTCTGTGTGATACTTGTATGTGCCTGGTAGGGAGGTGAGTGTGGGCGAGGTCCCGTATCTCACCAATAGAAGAGTGTGGATGGTGTTCCACATCTCAGTAGCAGCAGATCAGGGGCGAGGCCCAAGTTAGGGAAGGAGTGAGGGTGGGTTGGGCCCGTACCTCACTATCAGCAGGAGTATGGACGGGGTTCCATGACTCATCAGTAGCAGGACAAGGGCGGGGCCCAAAGATAGGCGAGGCCTTAGGACAAGATCCATTAGTATGTGTTTAGCTTATGTGATGCGATGTGATATGTTTATGTGCTATTATATGTTAGTGGGCGAGGCCCTGTGACATGCGAGGCCTAAGTGAAACAGATCTGTATCCGAGCGGGGCTCGAAGCCAGGCGGGGCCTGGAGCGGCGGGGCCGTTGTAGCGGGCGAGGCCCGAGGTAGGGGTGGGCGAGGCCCAGGATAGCGGGCGTGGCCCAGTATGTGCAGTATGTGGTTATGCATGGTATGTGGTAGGGTGGGGAACTCACTAAGCTTCGTGCTTATGGTTTTCAGTTTTGGTTTCAGGTACTTCCGGTAGCGGAGGGAAGAGCTCGGGGTGATCGCATGGCACACACCATAGTTTAAGACAGCCTGGGAATGTTTACTCTGATAACGAACATGTATTTTGGAAACTAATACCTTGTTGATGTTTTGAAATGATGAACTTGCTTAAAGTAATGTTTTATTAAAAGAAATTTCTAGTCTTGAATTTTGGGACGTTACAAATTCACCAGCTTTTTGGTTGATACTCTCTTTCAAAATAACTTGTATTCTCATGTCACAAATAGACAGGTACGACGACCAGGTTTTGTGAAGAAGGAGCAGTTCAGACTCGTCTTCTATTTTGATTGTGCATTTTGTTGTCTTATACTATGAAAGAACACACTTGTAACTAAAATTATACTATTAATGCAATCGATGATGTTGTTGCTTGTTTACTACTTTGCATTGTTGTGATAGATTACATGACGTCCTCCGCCCCAGAACGTTTCCGCCGTTCCGGTTTTGGGGTGGGACAGATTGGTATCAGAGCATTGTTTATAGTGAATATAGTATATCAACCCATAAAAAATATGCTAACTATAAATACAATGGGATTAAAATACTCTGACTAAGAGTTTATACTTTTAAATAATAAAATATTTAATTCAGTATACATGCCTGCATTCATACTAAAATCGGTCTCACAACGACAAGAACAAAAGTATTACGATTGTTGAATATCACAAGTAAGCTTGAGGATGTATAGTCAGTCTTGGGAGT
The DNA here is from genome assembly GCF_002870075.4 of Lactuca sativa. Taxonomy (NCBI): domain Eukaryota; kingdom Viridiplantae; phylum Streptophyta; class Magnoliopsida; order Asterales; family Asteraceae; genus Lactuca; species Lactuca sativa. Next base: position 1,436,034 of record NC_056623.2, on the reverse strand, counting down.
GGCATAGCCTGATTAACTATGATGTTTGGAGGAGTGATTAGCACATGCCCAAGAATGGTTGTGATGTGGCAACAAGTCTAAAAACTTACCAACACAACCACAAAAGAAATACCATAGGGGTATTTAGTGTTACTGTAATTACTTATTTGAGAACTAAATAGATCTTTATTAGTATGTCAATAGTCGTTTAGTGGATACACTAAGGTTATATGTATTAGGATGTCATAGACTTAGAATCTGTGAATCTTTGCTTTATGTCCTGTTGTCGTTGGGTTGGGGGCTTAAGGTTAGGGTCACTTATTCGAAGGTCGATCCTATCCTAAATACATATAACTGGTATGCACTAAACAAGTATTGAAGCAACTGATAAGGATGATCTTATAATTATCTTAGTTAGTTCGTCTATTTAGTTAATTCTTATATCCCTTTTCTCGCATAGTTATCATGGTTGGATTCCATCTCCACGACAACCCGTACTACCCTAACCACGACAATGTTGGATGGCTCGGAGAGGAGCAAGAGTATGATCACCCAATCCCTCCGAATGATCACTCAACTGAAGACTTTTCTGGTAGTTCTCGTCGCCGATAGAATCTCATGGACTTCCCCTTCGGATATAACCTAGTTTATGTAAAACTCTGGTCTAATTTCCTATCGTCGTAAATCTTAGATCTATTTGGTCTTGAATAGATCGTTGTCCTGTCAAAACTTTCCCAATAATGGTTGACGTAAGGCCTACTCCTAAGCCACTTTTCCAGAACATGTTACATCTATAATTCCAGTATTTTTGACAGATACCAAATCGTATGGACATTATTCTCCAAATGCTTTCACCTTTCGATACTAGATCCTCTTTCAAACGTGTTATTAAATTGTGTCGTTGGACTATCGAGAGTTAGTCCATGAGTCACTCTCCTTATTTGTTTATTCTTACCATGTTGTCATCTTTTCATCATATAGTCAAAAGATGCCGCCTCGCAGGAACCCAAGGCGTAACCCTAATAACAAAACACCAATACCACCACCTCCTCCACCACCTCAGCCACCTCCTCCTTTCGACGCTGCCATGTTCCAAGAAGCCTTCACGGCTGCAGTGGTAGCTGTCTTGTCAGCCATCAATGCTCCTGTCCCTAGTGGATCGGGAACGGGTGCACCTCTTTCTCACCACGGCGAGAGCCATGGGCATCCCAGGGAATGCACCTACAAGGATTTTACAAATGCTAAACCCCGAAACTTTAATGGAACTGGTGGGGTTATGGTCCTAAGGCAGTGGATTGAAAAGATAGAAGCAGTCTTTGAGATCTGCACCTGCCCGGAGGGCAACAAGGTCAAGTTTGCTACTTGTACCTTTTCTGACAGAGCGTGAACTTGGTGGAATGGCCATGTTAAGTCCCTGACTATAGTAGTGGCAAATTTGATAAGTTGGGAAAACTTGAAGATCATGCTGATGAAAGAGTACTGTCCTTGAGGGGAAGTTCAAAAGCTCGAACAAGAACTTTGGAGTCTGGAAATGGTTGGTACCGATATATCAACCTATACGGGTAGATTCTGTGATCTGGCAAACCTGTGCCTAGATATGGTTGCTCCAAAGAGCAAGAAATTAGAGAGGTATATTTGGGGATTGTCTCCCCAAATTCAGTCAAGTGTGTTAGCATCAAGGCCCGATACTTTCGATAGTGCCAAAGAACTAGCACAATCTTTGATTGACCACGGAAACCATCGGAACTCAAAAATTTCTGCACAAGATCAACAAGAAGGAAACAACAACAAGAACAAGAGGAAAGATGAGTCCTCACAAGGATCCTCAAGGAAACAACAGCAAGTTACAGTTAATGTTGTTACAGTACCTGCAATAGTCTCCACTAACCCATTACCAGCAAATCCATATGCGGGTAACCTCCCTAATTGCAACAAATACAACTATCACCACCAAGGGCCGTGTCGGGAGATGCAGTGCTTAAACTACAACAAGAAGGGACACACCATACGTTACTACAAGAGTCCAGCAAGATCGTTCAACCAAGTACCCAACACTGGTATGATCCAGGCTTTCTACGGTTGTGGCAAGGTTGGTCACTACAAAAGAAACTGCCCAGAAGCAGCGAATACTGGCACAGACGAAAGGATGCTAACGATCACCGCCACAGGAGAGACTACTCCGGACCCACGTTAAAGTAATTATGGCGTTCCGTTGTAACAGACTTATAAACTGTTTAGAACTAGTGCAACTAGAGCCTTATCTTTTGCAAGATCCAGTCAGTTAAGGGATCCTCTTGCTACGTATACTTGCCTTTTGTAGTATACCTTGTTCGCAGCAATAGTCTTGTAGATAAACTAAAGTACAGTAACTCTGTTAAAGGTTGCACTGTCGTGTTTTTTCTGTAAAGCCTTATGTTCAAATCTAATGTCTTTAGTTTACATATGATTCCGACATTATCATACAACTTGAGTCAATTCGATCCTTGCAATACCAGCTTCGTGCGCACATCTTTTCTCCGAAATCGTCTTGCTAGCGAAGCCGCCATTCCAGAACACCGGAGTACTCATGCATAGAGTACCTCATGTTCATATCCGTTCCGAAGAAACTTCAGCAAACCTCCACGAAATACCACTCGTCCAGTAGACCAAGTTCGAGCACAAAGGCTATGGACGAATACAGCCGACCTATTATTATTTAGTGTATACGCAAGGGTGGTATATGATTATGATTACACAGATCTAGTATGTGTGTCTCCGCTCTATCTCCTGTCCTCGTTGGGTTGTGGAGTTGGGGCAGAGTCTCACATCCGACAGTCCTACTAACCCTAATTATATACGGCTTGTATACACGAGGAAATGATAGATGGACCAGGTATGAATCCTATCATGAACAGAAGGGCAAAGTTTCCAAGTCTACGAGTGGGTATTTTGCCAATCAGAAGAGCGCAACCCCAGTAGTGATGCTAAGAAAGCTAATTTCGGGACGAAATTCCTTCTAAGGAGGGGATGATGTGACAACCCGAAATTTCCATTCTATATAACATATCAAGTCAATAGAAGTCAGAACAGTTATTGTTAAATTTCAGACTTTTTGGAATAAGTTTGAGTATTCTAGGATTAACACTTTAGGAGATATCAGGAGAGAGGATGCCCTAGGGTTTATTGTGCAACAATAAAGTCCTAACACATCAAAAGTTTAGAGTTTACGGCCTAAACTTGGTGTTTACGGCCATAAACCCTAAAGGGGGAAGGGTATAAAAGTGGCACTTAGCCATTTTTAGCATTTTTCCACCTTTCCAAGAGTAAACTCCTCAAGTATCATCTCGGTTTTCTTCGAGATCTTCAATCTAGTGAGTGTTTCTAGCTCTTTCAAGTTAGTATATCACTTAATCTAGTGATTATACATCTTTTCATCCATCAAATTTCGTGTTTTGTTTAGATTTCCAAAACACCAAGAACACACACTAGTGTTCTTGGGCCCTTAGCACCTTTTCAAGCTTCTAACTAGTAAGTGCTTCTACACTAGTGTATTGTAAAGCTTATTACCTTTCCAAACATCAAGAAAACACCCCAAGAACACCAAGAACAAGGTGTTCATGGTTCAAGAAGTCCTTGAACCGTAAACACCAAGTAAAGGTGCCAAAGGGTGCCTTTGGGTGCCTTAGCCCTTCACAATGCCTTAGGGACATGCCTAGATCCTTCCTTGATGTGTTTATCACATAAAAAGGGCACACAAATCTCTCATTTATATGTGTTTATGGTTTGGGGAGCTCCCAAAACCATAAACATCCCAAAGTATGTATAAATGCCCCATATTCCTTCTTATGCCTTAGAAGCTAGCATGGATCCATTCTTTGTTGAGCTAAGGACTTGAAAACCCCCAAAATACCATAAACCTTATGAGTTTATGGTAGTAAACTCAAAGGGAAATGGTTTAGGGACCGTAAACTCCAATTAGCAGTGAATTGGTGCCCTAACTTCTTCCATAGGTTTATACTTCAAGTAGAAAAGCTTATAGGGACTTTTTAGACTTCAAACCATCAAATGGTCAAAAGAGTAGGAGCTTACGGCCGTAAACTCAAGGGTTTTTGACCGTAAACTCTTTTGGTTGTGACCACAAAACCGTAAACTCCCTTAGGGAGTTTTCTTTGAACCCTACACTCACAAGCCATGCCCTATAACTCTTGGTTGCAAACCTTGTGATCTTTAACACTTGAAACAAAGTGTTCCCATGTCCTAGAGTGTCTTAACTTGATTAATTAGTTATTAATTGACTAATTAGATTACACATATGTCTATTATATGATAACTAGGACCACTGTGTGTGTTCAAGTCCTCACTTGACACCTAGCACCTTACCCGACACTTCCGAACAAGCCACTCACTACAGGTGAGTTCATACCCCCTTAATCAATGATTTAAATGTTTTTAAATGCTTTTATGGGGGGGGGGATACAAGTTGAATCATGCTAGTTATTATATCAATCACATGTGATTAATAACTAACATGCAATTAGATTTACTATACGTTAGTTGTTTTACCAAACAGATTTCTTCAAATGTTTCATTAAATGTTTTATATGTTTAAAACTCTTTATCAAACCGCTTTATAAACTGACATCAAGTTGAACTTTTCTTAGATATTAATATTTTTCAAAGGCTTTATAAAACTCCTTTTATGCTTTTATATTATCAAATGCATGCCTGTATATATATAGTTATATAAGTAATGCTTGAAGGACTTAGTAAGGCTAACCCGCTTTATTTCCTTTTCCTCGTTGGGATGTGGTCTGGTAGGGTATCGAGTATCCGTCTGAAGGTCATTCAACTATTAGTTATATATCATGTATACATATATAGACATAAAAGTACCCTCAGTCAGTTCAGTACCTTTGGCTAGCAAAGGTATACCTTCAGTATACTTGTACCTTACTAGTAACTATTATAGGTATAGTTAGGAGATACTACTTACCATTCCATGTACAAGGAATACACCAGAGTCAGTTCATTCATGAGTCTATACTAAATGATATATGAAGGGATACACTTACTTGAATACACTTACATGGATACACTTACTTGAGTACACTTACATGGATACACTTACTTGAGTACACTTACATGGATATACTTACTTGGATACCTTTACATAGATACTTTGTTAAAAGCATGTCTGTATATGTATAGTTATATAAGTAATGTTTAAAGGACTTAGGAAGGCTAACCCGCTTTATTTCCTTTTCCTCGTTGGGATGTGGTCTGGTAGGGTATCGAGTATCCATCCGAAGGTCATTCAACTATTAGTTATATATCATGTATACATATATAGACATAAAAGTACCCTCAGTCAGTTCAGTACCTTTGGCTAGAAAAGGTATACCTTCAGTATAGTTGTACCTTACTAGTAACTATTATAGGTATAGTTAGGAGATACTACTTACCATTCCAAGTACAAGGAATACACCAGAGTCAGTTCATTCATGAGTCTATACTAAATGATATATGAAGGGATACACTTACTTGAATACACTTACATGGATACACTTACTTGAGTACACTTACATGGATACACTTACTTGGATACCTTTACATAGATACTTTGTTAAAAGCATGTCTGTATATGTATAGTTATATAAGTAATGTTTAAAGGACTTAGGAAGGCTAACCTGGTTTATTTCCTTTTCCTCGTTGGGATGTGGTCTGGTAGGGTATCGGATATCCGTCCGAAAGTTGTCTAAATATTAGTTATATATATCATGTGTACATATACGGACATAGTAGTTCTAGTAAGTCAGTTCAGTACCTTTGGGTAGCAAAGGTATGCGTTCATATATCCCTAGTAAGCTATTATAGGTATAGTTTGGGCTTATATATTATTTGGTAATAAATATGGATTACGACCTAGCGATTCGTTGCGGAAGTCACCTTTAGTTCCAAATGTAGAATAGGGACCACCAATCATATTATTACTTACTTACAGCATGTCTCGTGAGAAGACTACTTACTTACTAGACGGGACTAACCATTCCGGCACCCAACTGTTAGCAATAGAGGTAATGAACATCTACGGATGCCTACGGTTAATACTTATATTAGGGTACCTTTACGGGACTAACCATTCCTACACCCTGCTGTTAGCTACAAAGGAAAATGAACATCTATGGACGTCCAAGGTTATTACTATTTCGGCAGTCGCGATGTCGGGTTGATCCTAATTAAAAAGGATAAACACTTACATGGCTATATTTTCCAACTACTTTTATTTTGTGATACATTCACATAAACGATGAGGTAGACTATATATATATATATATATATATATATATATATATATATATATATATATTGTTAATAGTAGTCATACAAGGGAAAACCCATCTTTGTTACTTTCAAAACAGTTAGGTCTTGGTAGAAGATTTCATCTATACTAATAGGAATCATAGGGATTTCTAGGGTTTTTCAAACGCTTTCCGTTACTTACAAACATTTCCACACTTGTATGAAATTTCTTTCAAAACAATGTCAAGACTTTCATTAGAAGTTTTACAAATCAAAGACACATTAATACTTATGAATTCACCAGCTTTTTGGCTGATACTCACTTTCAAAATAACTTGTATTCTCAGGTCACAAATAGACAGGTACGACGACCAGGTTTTGTGAAGACGGAGCAGTTCAGACTCGTATACTATGAAAGAACACACCTGTAACAATGTGATCCTAAGTTCCTAGATAATATTCCTTAAGGACCATTCAGCTGACGACGACCAAAGATATTGTTGTCCACCTAAATTGAGCAGCGAGATCTACAGACAACCTAGTGATTGTTCAATTTTAAATGTACTAGAATGTGTTTCCTGCTTCCTGATATACCCCAATAATCAGGAAATTCCAAAGTACTCCTTACTTTAGGTGAGCAGACAGTTATTATGAGAGAAGTCAGATTTAGAATGCATATGCTATACACCCAGGTCGGATCTCTTCTAATCTTGCAGAGGGTGAAACATATGACTAACTGAAGTTTTAGAGGGATTGAGAAGAAGAATGATGCATATATACTGTGTACCAGGTTGGATTGTAAGTCACACAAAGGATACAATATATGGCTAATAGATAGAAAGAATTGCATAGATGGAAGATGCATAGAGATAGAGTTGCATATGTTACAGTCCAGGTCGGATGTATTTCAATCACGCAGAGGAGGCAACATATGACTAACAGACAGAAAGAAAGAAAATAATCTTCTACAGACCTAATTTATCGGAATTCCCCAGTCACCCCATCAATACCAAAATTAAGGACAAAGTCCGTAAATCGAGGAAGAGTTAAACCACGGTTCTAGATACAGATAATTTTAGTGTGACCGGTGGATTATCATGTATATCTCCCTGCTCAACCTATTTGAGTGTCGTATTTTCAGGCTAAATGGATCTATCTAGGTTAAGATTTTTCAAGTCTCTAGATTCCTTAAGTTCATCCATGCCTAGTCAAGTCCATTTTAAATCTTTCGTGCCTACCAGCGCATCGAACATAGAGCCTAGACAATTCAGATTCAGTCCCTTACACAGATTCAGATTGCCTGTTATCACATGATTATATCACTTCCCAAAACATCTCCTGCAAGCACATTCCATTAACACCATATTTTTGATTTTCTGATTTTCTAATGTTTTTGGATTTTTTAAATTAAAATTTTCTAATTTTTCTTTTGTTTTTATTTCTCCCCATAAATTTGTACATAAGAGAGAAACGAAAGTAAATTCGCAAATTTAAACTATCCTAAAACAAAAATTAGTCTTTAAAGCGAATCAACTTAAGAAAAACTCAGGAGTATAGAGAAGAAAGTTCAAACCGTAAGTCACCGATTGAATTTGCATCCAGAAGGTCTGAGAACAACACGCGTAATCTCAGAACAGATCCAAAAATTCTTCACATCGTTAAGCACTAACCGCATGGGTGATCCCTTCCTTTCTTCCCTTCCCGCAAAGGACACATACTCTCAAACAAAGGATTCAATGTTGTACAATTGAGAGATGCCTCCATATCATGTTCCTGGAACAGCCACTACCAACAAACCGAAGTCTGATGATATGCCTCCATAGCTACTCCGACACAGAGTGGGATCAGTTGGTCTTTGGAACCCAGTCCATTTTGAAACTGGGTTGACCTTTTTCATCCTTGCATGGTACTCTCTCCCATGACATATCTTGTTTATCACAAATAGAAGATGTAGAAATATTAGAAGCATTAGGTGATTTGGGAGATTGAACCTTTGGTACCTATGTGTAGTCAGGTTTAACCCATTTCTTTTTCGATCTGATGGGTGGCTCAGTGCTTTCTTTCGATCTTGATGTCGGCTTCTGAGATGACCTTGACCTAACTGGTATTTGTTTCACTGGAGCATATCTTGGATCTGGCTTCTTGGCAGGCATTTCCTTTCTTTCCATTGGGATTTGGATTCTTTGCCTTGTGGGTTTCCTTTCTTTCCATTGGGATTTGGATTCTTTGCCTTGCGCGTTTCAATCATCATTGTCTGAACGTGACCTTGAGGGGTTTCTTTTGGAAAAACTCCCTCTTTGCGTGTTCTGCCAGCCTTGTGCATATAAGGGAACGTATGCGCAATTAGGACAAATTCTGGCAATGTGTCCAGGTGTTCCACAGTGTTACAAGTCTTTTTCTTCACTGTGAAGTTATTTCTTCTTGCCCCTGGTGGCGTATGCATGCCTTGTCTCTTATTGATCCCACATGCACACTTGCAACAAGCACTCTATTGCGCTGGAATTGGAGGCCTGTATTTCTCAACGACAGGTTTGTTAGAAGTAACATAATTCGAAGCAACAGATTCTGAGTTCAAGGAGTCATTGGTTTGTTCAGTAATGTTCTCCTTGTTCTCATCTTCTGCTACTTTACCTTCAGATGGAGTAGAAACATTAGTATTTTCATCCTGAATAACTCCTGACACAAATCCAGCTGGTTTGCCATATTGAAGATGTGCCTCCTTGTCAATTTCTTCCTGTGTGATAGGGATGGATGTGTAGTTATGATTGAAAGGTGGAGGAACACTATCATACCCTAGACCTTTTGTTTGATTATCTTTGAATTTTAATTGGGTTTCAAATAAGGACTCGACTGTTTGACTTGACACAATATAATTTTTGAAACTAACATCTGTTTTTCCACACTTAATTTTCAAAGTGTCAAGTTCTTCAGTTACAGCAGCAAGTTGTCTCTTAATATAGTCATAATTTTCACACTTCTTGCTATACTCTTCCTGAAGCTTCCTAAAGTCTTTGGTTCTTGCTTCTAATTCAGCCTTCAGGGGTTTCTGTCCTTTCCTAAGTTGATATCCTTTGTATTTAGGTCCTCGACTTCACTTCTTAGCAAATCATTATGTTCACAAAGAATTTTAATCGTATTTTCACAAGATGGAGTACATGAAACTTCATTGGCCGGGACGTTTGTGGAACTCATTGTTTTTCCACATTTCAAAGCATCAAGCTCTTCAATTACATCAGCAATACTAAGATGATTGAGATCTTTTGTCTTCTTGATGACAGCTACGTTCATATCCCACGATTTTGGAAGTGAATTAAGTAGCTTTTTGTTTATCTCAGATTTGGTCAAGAAGATCCCAACTATATTCATCTTAGTAGTGAGTGTGGTAAATCGCTGCAGCCGAGCCTCCATGGTTTCTCCGGGAATGTAGTTGAACATGTTGAAATTTTGTCTTAACATATCCTGACGATTCTCTTTGATGTCTTTAATTCCCTTGTTGACCTCAAAAGCCATTAAAAGCACAACTCGAAGCTAAATAAAATTAAATGTCAAATTTAAAAATGCCCTTTTTCTCAAAAGTCAATCTTAAAAGTCAAATTTAAAAAAATCAAACTCAAAAGTCAAACTTGAGAAAGTCAAACGTAAAAGTCAAACCGAAAAGTTAAATTTGAAAATTCAAAAATTAAACGAAAAAGTCAAAGTTTAAAGTCAAAGGTCAAAATTGAAAGTCGAAGTCAAAATTTTAAATAAAAAGTCAAAAATAAAAACAATTTTTTTATTTATTATTATTATTATTTATTTATTTATTTATTTATTAGATGAAAAAGGAATTTAAAATTAAAAGAAATTGAATATTGGGGTTAAAAGTGTCAAAAATGCGAAACTTGGTTGCAGCAGCGAAGCCTTTTGAATTAAGAAACGAAGGGATTTATCATCCAGCTAGCTAGAAGAGTTGGTTAAGGTGCTGGGTTGATGAATCAGAGGTCCCGAGTTTGAACCCCGACACCCCCAATTTGTTTCCTATTTTTTGCTAAATAAGGCGCGTGCGAGGTGCGAGGCGAAGATGCAATGCGAGGACGAGGTCCGAACTTCAGACCCTATGTATCGCTAGCCGTAAACCGAGGACCGTAAACCGAGGGCCGTAATCTCGGATCGTGAACCTCAGGCCGTGAACTCCGAGGCCGTAAACTCCGAAGCCCTAGCCGTCGCCGAGAAACCCTAGGCGCAAACTGTTTACGACCGAGAACCCTTCAATGGTCGTAAACCCTTCAAAAAATGACGTTTTCATCCCTTTTTGCTCTAAAACTCGATCAAAAACTCGTTTTTATGAAAAATGCAAAGAACAAACCCCCTTTATTTTTCAGATATCTATCCAAAAACACAAAAATCTTTCGAAAATAAGATCAAATAAGCTCCAGATCTGACAAAATTGACTGATACAATCCTTGCTCTGATACCAATTGTAAGTCCCTAATTTGCCTGTGTATCAATCAGATCCGTTTGATGGTGCGGAATCCCAATCAAACGGATGATGTCAGATCAAATAGAAGAGAAGGAGAAGAAGAATAATATGAATCTCAATGTATTGATGAATAGAATGATGATCCGGATACAAGAGATTCACAGACTTAAGCTCCCTATTCTCTTCTGCTTATCAATCCCTCCTCAACCACCTAACACCTATATTTATACATAAGAAACATGAGCTTGATGAACATGGTCCGTGAATGAGTTTACGGTTGGGCCGTAAACAAGGTTTACGGCCGTAAACTTTATGGCCGTAAACACCTCCCTGGCCGTAAACCTGACCGTAAACTCATAAAATATTACAGAAAAACACAATTGCCTAGAAAAGCAAAATATAAACCATATTTTTGACCCAACACATGCATTTGCACCTTCATAATTTATTACTCAAAACATTCATTTTTTATTCTATATTTATATTTGTGTATATGGATAATAAGTATAACTTGCTAAGAACAAAGTTTTACAAAAATGGAAACTAAAAAAGTGGCGTTTGAAACCTGAAATATGAAAAAAGAAATTATGTTCCTAGGAATTTCTTCGAAAGTTCCTACGCATTTCCGAGGAAACTGAATATTATTCATTATTTTTCCAACTATTTTATTATGATTATTATTATCTTTTTTTTTAACATTATTAGTATTTTTAACATTATTATATTTTAATATATGTGTGTCTATGTATTAATACAATCTTGTTAATAATAATAATAATAATAATAATAATAATAATAATAATAATAATAATAATAATAACAACAACAACAACAACAACAACAAGAATATAAATAATGATAATAATAAGTTGATGATATAAATAAATTTAATATTAAATTAATAATAATAATTAATAAAGATGACTTAAAGTGGGAAACTATATTTTTTTTCATTTTTTAGTTTGGTCCTCGGTAATGTATCGGAATAACTGAGGAAGTTTCGAAGAAATTAATTAACGATAGTATTTTCACAAGCCTAAATTTAAATCTTTAGCCCATTTAAGCCGAGTAATTATTGTGCCCTATCTGTATGTTGTGTGTGTCTTTCATATGCAGCCAAAAGTGGACGCCACAAACTCTTCTTTCTTCTTCATTGGGTCATGGTAAAAGATGGTTGATATGGTCGAACATGAAGCGTTTGTTTGAGTTTTTAGCCGGTGGTGGAGGGTGAAGGTTAAAGCATTTTGTGTATGGTGGTTATGCGACGGGGATGATATTGGTGTTTTTAGCTATGAAGACAACGACGGTGGGGTAAGTTGGGCTCGATTGTGGTTCCGGTAGAGGTTAAGGATGGAGATGGATCGGTGTGTTGATGGCAGGAGGTTCGATGGTGGTTTTTGGTGGAGCAGATGGTAGTGTGGGCGTAGTGGGTGAATGTCGGTGGTTGATGGTAGATGGTAAGCAGTGTTAGGGTGCTGTTGTTGGCAGTATAATGGCGGTCCAACTAGGTGGTTTGTTATGGTGGCTGGTATTTAGCAGATTCATGATGTTGGAAGCATCTTGTGTGGATGATGTCAAAGCAGGTGGAAGTGAAGATGATGAACAAGTAAGTTGTTTTTTTAAAAAAAAAAGTAATTTAAACCTACTCTACTTTATTGCTATTACACTCTATAAATTGTATCATATATATATATATATATATATATATATATATATATATATATATATATATATATATATATATATATATCCATTGTTATGTGTTTATGAATTCTACAATTAGCTATCAATGTTATGTCTTTATGAATTAAATAATTAGCTATCAAGGTTGTCTTTATGAATTCTACAATTAGCTATCATATTATTACATTTATTAAATATCACCATGTGATTGATAAAATGTCTAAATGACTGAACTAATATGTTAATCTACTTGTTGGGTGATTTTGTAATCTTTCTTGATAGTTTGATAAAATGCTAAGTAAAATGCCAAATTGAATGATTATGAACTAACTACTTTTCTTTTTAGAAATTCTGGATAAAAGTCCTAAACTTTGGATTAGATTTTTAATTATACTAGTCTCCATTATTAACTTTGGCATAGGCTATGCACTATAGTCTCAACCTTAAATTGAAAGAGCAGACATGGAACTTTAGATGACAACATGTGAAAGATCACATTGGTAAGATTCAAAAAATTCAACTAATTACTTAAGGTCATTGTTTATTTTCATTAGAGGCTTTACATTTACAAGTACAAAGACCTAGGAAATACTTGTTTGTAAATACATGTTGTATGTTACAATAATAGATAAAAATATTAATATATATTTTGTTTTACTATTTTTGTGTTTACTAATGTATGTATATTTGTTTTAACATTTTTTTACATTAGGGATTTGGACCATAGTTATCAAGAAATGACCCAAAGACAATGCAAAATAGCCGAAAGACAAGCACAAATGGTCGAAATCATGAGACACAATAGTAATAACCATCCCGACAATCAGCCCAATCCACCGAATGCTCGTTAGGTTATTTTAGTAAATATTTGTATGTTTTTCTAGACATTTTTATTATGTTTTGTCGTTTAGATGATTGTTAAAACTTGTTTTGTATTATATAATTTTAGATTTAGATTTATTGTTTTTGTGTATGAATGTCAAATAGAATTTCGTCATTTGTATTTATTTATTTATTGATTTTTATTTTTATTTTGCATTTTGGCCAATAAAATTTTCATCTTTTTTAATTTTTTTTAAAGCTGCCTATTTCCTAATAAAGTCTTAAGAATCTTCTGCCACCAAAAGTGTCACCAAAAACTGTCAAAAAGGTATGGTCCTAGGAAATTTCTCAGAAATATATTTCCTACGAAATCCCTCAGAAAAACATTTCCTAAGAAATTCCTTGCAAATATATTTCCTAGGAAACTACACAGAAAAATATAGCCTTGGAAATACCTCGGGAATTCCGACAAAAAATATCTCCTCGGAAATGCCTTGGAAGTTTCCTCAGAAATTCCACACAAAAATTTCCTATGAGGGTTTTACCTACGCACAACTTTTCCTTGGTATTTCCTCGCAACCACCAATTTCCTAGGAATTTCCGAGGAAATTGTCCCTCAGAAAAGGCATGTTTTTTTAGTAGTGTTGTCGTTGGATGTACTTAATGTTTTGTAAAAACATTTACCATTATATATTTACCAAAATTTTATGATTTTATCACTACAACATACAAACTGATAGAAGCCACGTTCGAGAGAGGAAATCTCCAGAAAATAAAGATCAAGATGAGCAGATTGGAGCAATTTTTGGTATATTACTTCAATGCATTACAGGGAAATAAATATGCAAAACAAAACTAAATGCTAAAGCTAAGGAGAATCGCATGCAGAAAATGGAAATGTGATCCTACTTTATTGCTATTGAATATATCTACTGATAACCAATTGAGGAGACCAAGTGATCATCTAACTCTTGTCTTTGATTCAGTTTAGCTTAGTCCAACAGCTTGTCCAATTTCCTGACTTCTCTCTTGGGTCTGCTTTCCTAGTATGTAGATAACCCGTTATTTGGTGGACCTTGAGGCGTGATTGTATCAGCTACCCCCTCCTTGGCAAGCAGCTCGTCCTCAAGCTGCATGTCGTTAGTATTTTATAGATAGAACTCTAGAAAGCGGTCACGAAAGTCATTATAGGTTTCCCATGTGGCTTCTGCTACTACGTGGTTCTTTCATTGGGTAACGACTTGCAGTATCTTTCCTTGGAAGTGATGCTCTAGGATATTCATTGGCGAGATTGGTTATGTATCCTCAGTTGGAAATGCAGGCAGTGGTGTTTGTGTAGGATTCATATATGCTTACTGGAGCAAGGAGATGTGGAACACTGGTTGTATACATGCGTTTGGTGGAAGTTGAGGCGATATGCTACTGCTCCTATGCATTCTATGACTAGAAAGGGTCCATAGAATCACTTGGTTAGATTCTTGCCTGCTTGGGATTGAACGGATTTTTGTCGATAATCGCGAAGCCTCAAATAAACCATGGCCCTAATTTTCAATTCCTTGTCAGACTTGTGGGCATTTGCTAAATCCCTCATCCGTTGTTGTGCACTTTCCATATTCGATTTAAGAGTGGCATTTTTGTCAGTTGTGTTCATTAAGGGTAGCGTCAATAGAGACCATAGATGACAGTCCGGGTTGGTAACGGTTAATGTCAGGAACTTGTCTTCCATAAAGTATTAAAGTGCTTGGAATGGAGGCATTTTGATTGAGCTGTGATAGGTTGTGTTATACCAGTACTCCATATTTGTGTTGTTCATTGGTGAAGGACCGAAGATAGTTTTGGAGACAACGGTTGATCACCTTAGCGTGTCTGTTGGATTGTGGATGGTAGACAGTAGATTAACGTAAGTTGGTGCGCAATTTCTTAAATAACTCCTGCAAAAGGACTCAAGAATATTGGTTCTCTGTTCATGATGATACTTTGAGGGACTCCATATAAATTGTAAATGTTTTATAGGAACATGGTAGCAAGATAGATAGCTCTGAATATTGGTGGTAAAGCTAAAAAGTGTGAGAATTTGGAGAATATGTTCATTATTACTCTTTTGTCTGATTTACCATTTGACACTGGTAGGTAGGTTATGAAGTCCATACATATATGGTCCCAAACTAACGCGAGTATAAGAAGTGATTGGAGTAAACCATCAGGATTATGCGTTGGGTATTTAACGTGCTGACAGATGTGACATTCTTGGATGAAGGTGGTGACTTCTTATTTTAGTTTAATCCATAATAATGTAGTTGTCAATCGATGGATTGTGGGTGTGATACCGGAGTGACCTACAAGCGGAGATGAGTAGTATTCAAGAGTAGTTTGTTGCGAATAGAAGACTCATCGGGAACATATAATTTGGTCTTTTGGTGTAGTAACCCATCTTGGAACTAGAAAATATCATGGTTGTCTCGGTTGTGTAGAAGTTTGTTGAGTAGCAATTGACATGTTCAAGATTTGTAGAAGGCGTGTAGATCATCCAACTAGGTGGATTCAACTGTCAAAATAGCGTTGTAGGTTTGTCGATACAGTAAAGATACGAAACCTTCGGCCTAACAAGTCTTGGCACCATTTTTTACTGCTTCTGTGTTGGCGAAGAGTTCCGTGACATACGCATCGGTTTCTTACATTCATGGACACATTTTCATGCTAAAGAAGGATATGGGTCGGTCGTGTTGGGATAGCACCTTGCTAATTACTACAATTGATGCATCTATTGTGACATGAATGGAGTAGTAAAGTTTGGAAGTATAAGTATTATCAGTGAAGTCATGGTTGTTTTGATTTAGTGGAATGAGTGGAGAGCTGCTTCATTTAGTTCGTAGTTCCGTTTCTTGAGTACATTGGTGAGGGGGGGAGCGACGTGGGCATAGTCTTTAACAAATCGTGGGTAGTATCCAGTCAAGCCTAAGAACCCATGTAATTCTGGATCAGTTGAGACTCCTTCCGCTAAAATAATATGGCCCACTTACTTGATGATGTCTGTGGAAAACATGCACTTTGATAGCCTGGCATGGAACTGGTGTTGAGCTAGTCTAAAAAAATACTGATTGTAAGTGTTGATAATGTTGTTCCATGGTTGCACTGTATATTAAGATATCATCAAAGAGGAGCAGAACAAATTAGAGAAGAATGTGACGAAAGATGTCATTCATGGTTTCGTAAAAGGTAGAAGGTGAATTAGATAACCCGAAGGGCATTATGAGGAATTTGTAATGTCCATCCACTATACAAAATGTTGTTTTATGTGTGTCCTGGGTTGCCACACAAATCTGGTGATAGCCTGCTTGTAAATCGATTTTGGAGAAGATTTTTTCCCCTTAAAATTTGTCCAGTAACTCACCGACAGTTGGTATTGAAAATTGATCTTTGATTGTAGTTACATTTAAAGACATGTAATCAACACAGAAGTGCCATGTGCCATTTTTCTTGCGTGCTAATAGAATAGGAAAAGAATATGGGCTTTGAATTGACTTAATGATCTTGTCTTCAAGCATAATGAGTTTGGTCATGATCTCCTTCTGGTAATAAGGGTATCAGTAAAGTCTAACATTGATTAGGTTGGAATTGGCTAAAGTAGGTATACGGTGATCTTGAAATCGTAACGGGGGTAGTGTGCTTGGTTTATCAAAGATCTCATAGTAGGTTTGGAGTAGTTGTTTTACTGTGGGGTTAATGTGGTTGGGTTTTTTTGTGTATCTATTGGTTCGAAGTGGAAATACATAGCATGTAGATACGCTATACTCTTTTTCTGGACTAGGGTTTGTAAGGATGTGGTTGAGATTGGTATTGACAGTGGCTCTCCATGTAGGGTGATAACATTGGGCCATTAATCAAACATTATCTATGGGATGGAAAAATCTGCCAGGATTGGGCCTAACATGCATAGCCATGCTAGACCAAGAATTAAATCGGCCCCAGCTACAAGTAAAATAAAAACTGGTATAGTAAAAGGGTTGTTTTCTAGTTGCACTACCAATTTTGAGCAGATACGTATACATTGAAGGTGATCTCCGCTGTTGAGCATGACGGGAAAAGGTTGAATGGCTTCCAACTATCATTTCAAGAATGAAACCATCCTTGGTTGAATGATGTTGTGAGTGCTCCCACACTCGAGTAAAATTTTGACCGGTTGAGATTCGATGTAGCCCGTGATTCAGAGTGCTTGGGGTGAGTCAAGACCAAAAAGCGTTGTAGTAGATAGTTAGAAGAATTGGTGAGATGTACTGCTTCAGTGATCAGTGGCATGGTGATGTCGCTCTCATCAACATCAACTTCCCTTTGCTACCCACTATCCATAAGAATTATGGTGGGTTGCACTTATGACCTGGTGAGTATTTCTCTGGGCAACGAAAACAGAAGCCTTATGCACGCCTTTTCTGTAATGCTTTGGGTGATAGATTTGTGAATGGTAATGGGGAACATGTTTTGGTTGGGGTGGGTAGGTGAGGAGTGGTGGTTTTATTTTGTGGTGAGGTTGTTATCGATGTGGCATGTGGGTTTACTGAAGATGTGCTAGTATGGTATTGGCGATTATAAGTAAAACGAGGCTTGGCTAGGGTGATTTTCTCTTCAATCAGCTTTGAAAGTCCGTATGCTTGATGAAGAAAGGTGGGATGATGGAGTGTTATCTCGTTTTGTATGTTGGCACGTAGACCGGAAAGAAAACAATTAAGGAGAGCTCCTGACATGAGACCGGTGACATATGCTTACTTTCTCAAACTCAGTTTGATACGCAGCCACGGTGCTTGTTTGTGTGAGTTTTAAAAATGATGCCTGGTGGTTTTTGTAGGTGGATAGTCCAAAGCGAAGTTCTAATGCTCTCGATAAATCCGTCCATGTGCCCATTGGTTATTGGCGAGGTGCTTGTACCAACTCAAAGCATCCTCAGTGAAATAAATCCGTCCATGTGCCAACAGCTTGGCCGGTTTCGTGACTTCTCTCTTGGGCCTGCGTTCCTTGTATGTAGATGGCGTGTTATCTGATGGACCTTGAGGCGTAATTGTATCACAAACCTTTTACACACCTCTTGAAAATTTATTCCCACAACCTAAATGATTTCAACCCAAATTTAGTCTTCGGTTGTGATCCATATTACCACCACCTTACCACCCACAATTAGATCAATCAATTTACTCTCTAAACAAAATATTATTTTCTTTTTCTAGTTTTCTAATGTAATTTTCAATCTTATGGTTAATGAAATTTATGTTTTATTTTAATTAATATTAATGGTTTTTATTAAATGCTAAGATTTTTTTATTTAAAAAAAAGGTAAAGATGACACCATACCCCACCCGATTCATAAAACAAATATTAATAAGAATAACATGTGGCATCATAGAGAAAGCCCTTGATATGAATAATAACTCTCGGTTTGGTCCTACTTGTGATTCATTTTGGTAAAAATAAATAAATAAATAAAAACAAAGAAACTTAGGACCAATTACCAAATATTTGGCAATCATTGGTAGTTGATAGATAAAAATAACACGACACCCTTTAACCTAAAATATCTATAGATCTTGCAATAATACTTGCTCAACATTCTAGATATTTATGGGATTCCACCTCCAAGATAAGGATATTAAAAAAAATATTGGCAAATATATGTCATCCATTACAAATATTTCTTTAGATCTTATAGAAATTTGTTATGATATCATATCATATCTAATCAGTGTTAAAATATCTTATCTTTGGTGGATTTTTTATGGTGTTTTTTTGTTAATGTACAAATCTCTAATATGATCAGCAAATGGGTCCCTTGTACGACATTATTGGCATTGCAAATACATATAGATATGAGCCTTGTATGGTGGAGGGTTTAGGAGTTCAAACCATACATGATTGGTTTAAGATCGAGTAAAGACAAATACGTACAAAGACGATCATACGAAACTTTCTTTCTATGTGTCTCTTTGTTGGTCGAGGACATGAATATGTGCACAAGAAAATGTTCTGTTAGTGCGTTATATACGAGCTTATATGTTTCTCTGCCTATGAAAAGAATTGTTTTGAGTTTTGAATAATTGATATTTGACTATTAACCTTTTTTCTATTATAAATCCTTCTTTGATGTCTCATTGGCAGAAAGAAAGAAAATATACCATTTTAAGTTTTTAACATATAACTATTGTTGAAAGTTGAGACGTACAACTCGACCATCTCGTTTTCAAAACTAGTTAACATATACCGGTTTTGGACAATGTCTATGGGTTTGAAGTTCATCATTAGCATGGGCCGACTTTAATAAGCTTGGGACTAATTACTTTGTCGTCTCAAGTTTATCAGTGTGACGTCCTAATAACACGCCCCGTAAGTATGTTTAAAGTTCAAAAATCATTATTTGTCATTATCATCGTTTTTTATCATTCTTATCCACTTCTGAGACGGTCTTAGTATAAATATAGACATAATTCACCACTTTTTGGGACTCTTTTTATGTGCGTAAAATTGGAAGTGTCTCTTTGGGATTAACCTATATTTAAATTCGTTAAATGACGTTCAAAGTTCAAAAAATGTTCTCTCAAAATATCAATAGTGATTCGTAATTTACTTACATGTGATGGGTCTTACGTTAGTTTGGCGTGAGCCGTCTAAAGGATATGGCTTATCCTCTGTTAGGATCAAATTATCAGTTAAGAATTCAAAAATATGATCCACCAAGATGACAGGAACAATTTGATTATGAAACTGGCCATATCTTTCTAATCGTATATAACATATTGTTTATTTAGAAATTATAAAATATGAAAAGAATGAGAAAAGAGGGTTGCGTGGGGGGAATTTGTCATCATATATCTGCCTCTTAAAAACAGTAAACAGATTGTCATCCCCATCTATTCCTATTCCTAACACAAAGACAGAATAGCACCGAATCTTTGGTGTTTTCCACCTCCAACACACATTCACACTCTTGTCTCTCCCACAAAAACTCACTCATTATAACTTTTGAGTTTTTTTTTGGCTTTGTTTACGTTCATTTTATCTTTTTATTTTTTGTAATTAATGCGTAATGGGGAATAGTTGTGCGCGTATTTAATTTTTTATCCTAGTTTGTTCAACTAATAGATGGCCTTCACTCTTTCGAGAATTGATAGATCACATGCCGAAAATCAAACCTCAAACCTCGTCATATATATCAGAAACCAAACAAAATGAACCAACTGAAAGTTGCTATTAAAAGAAAATTTATGGCTTTAGGGAAATTAATATGTAACGCCCGTTTTTCCTTAGGCATCAGTTGTAGAAAATGTATTTATGTTGGTCAACAAATATAGCCAAATAAAAGAGAAATATTTGAGTATATGTGATTCCTTTATATATAACACTTACAAAATAACTTAATAAATAGGACTAAAATATACCTTAAGAATAAAAGATTAATCAGGACAAATAATCTAAACAAAAGTTATAGTAATCGTAAAAGCG
The DNA here is from genome assembly GCF_002870075.4 of Lactuca sativa. Lineage (NCBI taxonomy): Eukaryota > Viridiplantae > Streptophyta > Magnoliopsida > Asterales > Asteraceae > Lactuca > Lactuca sativa. The sequence continues at coordinate 1,415,330 of NC_056623.2, read as the reverse complement.
AACTCGTGCACATAAAAACGCTTAAATCTGACTGCGTATAAAGAAGTTATGATTTTCGAAATTTCAGCATAGTTGTGTTAACACACAAAACCGAATTAAAACCGGTCGATTGTTAGGCAAAACAATCTAAACGAGAGTTGAAGAACTCGTGAATAGGAATACATCGATGTAATGACAGTCGATAACGGAATTCGTATGAAATTTTTTTTATTTTTATACGGATTTTAACGGTCTAAGTCTCTCTAAAAAATAAATTAAAAATAAAGTGAGAATTAGCCGATGAAGTGTAAATGAAAGTTGTAGTACTCGTCGATAGCTACGTATGGATATAAAGAATGCCGAAAACAGAGATCGTATGAGAAAGATACGATTTTAGAAGAACAATAAAAAATCACACGCAACGCGCATACCTTCTAGAAGGGGTGGGTGGGGACGCAGACCATGTAACGTCTCGAAAATACTAAGTAAAAAGTTTCTTTTAGTCAACTCAAAACATTCATTCATTTATTCCAAAAACTATCAAAGTATAAAATGTATCAAATAACCATCAGAGTATAAAGCAATCATAAAATGCAGAACACTGGTGGATGTTCTGTGATCATATCCGGCTCATCTCTTTCGAACCTGAAGTACTTGAAACATTAAACCACAATACCGTAAACACAAAGCTTAATGATTTTCCAAAAATACCACATACCACATACATACAAACGGGCCCCGCCCAAATTACATAACGGGCCCCGCCCATACATAAATGCATAATCGGGCCCCACCCATATAAAATATACAAACACATGCAAGAGTCATAAAGATAGCTAGCATCCTACAAACATATTCCAATTGGTCGGCATTGGTGCCTTCGACCCATAAGTACATTGAAGAGACTCACCTCAATCGGTCAATGAATAAATCTCACACATAGGCCGGTGGTGCTGAAGTCTCTCTCACTAAACATATCCAAACCAAACCCTAATTAGCAATTAGGATAAATCCCCAACTGAAGTCTAAATATTAACATACATCCTCATTTTGGCAAAAGACCATTTTGCCTCTCTAAGTCCTTAACCCTCACAGTTGACTAAAAGTCAACTGGTAAAAAAGTCAGCGGTCAACCCCTCTTTTAACTGACCCTCCCTTTGTGACCAGCTTTCGGTCACGTTGTGAAAACCGATTCCCCTCGAGACCCTAACTCAGTCATGAGTCAACTCAGCTCGGCTTCGACCCTAAACAATATGAACCACTATCACGTCGTGAGGATCAACTCCTCACCTCGTGACAGCGTCAGGCCAAAATAATCGAGGACTTCCTTCCTCATTTTGTGACCTCCAAATGGTTACATAGTTAGTTACACACAGTGACATATTAACGCATTCAACCCTAATACTTTCACTCATTCATTCCAACTTTCCAAAAGGTCATATAACTCCCAAATTAACTTAAACATTTATGCTTTATTGTAACGTCCCAAAAACAGTAATAAAATTTTTCACTTTAAAGTCTATCAAATCATTCATCAATTGTTCAAAATCAACACTGAGTCGATATATTCAAAGAATCAAAGTACAATTATTCATAATGCGGAAATCATGAGGGCAGGATGTTGTGTCATCACGTCAGGCCCTTCCCTTTCGAACCGAAAGTACCTGAAATCATAAATATAAATTGTAAGCACAAAGCTTAGTGAGTTCCCCAAAGTAACACATACCAAAACATTCAAGTTCCATGGGCTACCGCATGGTCTTTCCTTGCAATGTCGAGGGCCAAATCCCGGTCTTACATACAAGTGTCATGGGTTACCCCCATGGTCTTTCCTTGTAATGCCGAGGGCCAAATCCCAGTCTTACATACAAGTGCCATGGGACAAATCCTAGTCTTTCATACAATTTTCATGGGTCAGATCCTGGTCTTTCATGCAAATATCACAAAGACAACTAACATTCCTACATAACAAGGTAATAGGCCGACATTGGTGCCTTCGGCCCACAGATCTAGTAAGGAGACTCACCTCCAAAAGAAGATAACCGAGCCACACACTCGAGCTACTACCAACAGATCTCCTTACACTAATTATAACCCAAAAATAACCCTAATAATTAATCCGGGTTTTTTATCCCATAATAAATAGCCCAACATTCTAATATTCTAATTAGGGCAAAATGGTCTTTTTGCCCTTCCCATTTGGCCCAACCTAGAAAACCCTACATCTAATGGTCCAAAACCCAAAGGAATGTCCCAAATGCTGAAATTGGGCCATACACGCCGCGTACCATCTTGTACACCCTACATACACGTCCGATGTGAAAAGGGATCGGGAGCGAGGTGCAGTACGCGCAACGTACTAGATTCTACGCCCATCATATGCACCCTATGATAAAACTCCCATTAAGGTATTAATTCCTTAAGACCTTACGTCCAAACTTCAGATATGAACTTATTAAAACCTCTAAGGCCATACAGTTGCAAACTTTATGCCTTTGCATGGGTACAAGGAGCCCAACACTAAAAACCTAACTTATTCAATCATTTGCTACACCATAACTCTTGCATCAGGACAAACCAAGATCCAAGCTTGCATTTTTATGACTTAGAATACTCGAAAATGTCTAAAAGGACAGCTTAAAGGTTTTGGAATATCTTATACTCACAAAGGCCTAGGTTTTTGGGACAAAAGGGATAAAAATCTAAGCTTAACCAAGATCTAGAGAAACATGAGTCAAGGTTGGATCTTTATACCTCCAAATGGTGCACAATGAAGAGAAAATGTTGGATCCAAGGCATTTAGAGCAAAGCTACTTCTTTGATGATCTTCCTTCATAAACAATAATGCGCACAACTCACTCAAAAGCTCAAAATGCTCAAAATAGGTCAGGGTTTGCAAGGAGGGATGATATTAGGGGTGGAGGCTAATAAAAGGAAGGGTTTGGGGCTATAATGATGCTTATATAGTGCACAAACCCTAAATGTTAGGGTTTGGACCAAACTATGTACGCACGCGAGACCAGGTACGCCCAATGTACCCATGCAACTCTCAAATTACAAAAATGCCATAAATGGCCACTTTGCAAAATAATTACATACTAGGGAAGAAAGGGTAAATACCTGGAAGAACAAGATGTTACATTTATGAACATGGATGTCCAATACATGTCTTGATCCCATATTGGGTCAAATTGTAGAAAATCTCACTAAAGTTCTCATGCAATGATTCAGAACTCACCATTTACTAGATTTGAACTATATATCACTCTAGGGACCCTTAGAATCCATAAATTTGCCAACTTTATGGTTTAGTTTCATACAAGCTTGCTCAAACATAGAGAAAATGGGACAAAACCTAAATCGAGCAATATAGAACAATAAAATTTGAAGCTTTGGCACTTACTGTGACAACCCGTAATTTCAATCTTGTAAAAGTCAAAATTGGTCAACTAAAGTCAAACTTATCCAATAAAGGTCAAACTTATTTCTTTAATTATCATAAGGTTAGATTAATAGCCTTTACATGTTAAAACACTTAGTTAAAAGTGCTATAGAAATTTTAAATTTAAAACACTTAAAATCCGAGGAGCCTCGCAGGAACCGAAAACCCTTCGTAACTGTAAACGCCTCGCAACCGAGAACCTTGTTCTCAGCTGTGAACTAGCTTCGGACTGTAAACCTTCGGTTTGCGGCCGTGAATTCCTTCGGACCGCAAACTCTACCAGACACACACACACACACACACACACATATATATATATATATATATATATATATATATATATATATATGTATGTTTGACTGAAATATTCCTCACTTCTACACTTCTAGCCGAAAACTCAAGATTTCTCTCTCAAGATCTTCAACCGAAAACCCCTAGTTTTCTCTCAACCATCATCCGAAGATCATTTGTTTCACCTTCGGATCTTACTAAGAACATCTAGTGTTATTCTTTTCATTGGTGAAATACCCTTCATTTTTGGGCTTACAGCCGTAAACCCTTGAATCTCCTTGGTTTCACCAAGAACACCAAGATCACACACTTGAGTTTTGTAATATCCCGGAATATCTGAAGTAGAGTTGAAGGGCTAAAAGTGTAAGTGAGAAAGGGCAACTCGGCGAGTCCACGAGTGGACTCGGCGAGTAGGGTCGTGACTTTGGTCGCGTGTTAAGTGACCAACTCGGCGAGTAGCATGGGTGGACTTGGCGAGTTGGTGCTGAGTGGAGAAAACCCTAATTTCGGAGGTTGAGCCCTATATAAAGAACATGACACTTCTTCCCCAGCCTCTTTACCTTCCCTTTGAGTTCCAGAAACCCTAAATTCGTGTGAGCCTTCCTTGGTGAGAGATTAGAGCCTTGGAGGAGGTAATCTTGGAAGGAAATTGAAGAGCAAGAACAGTGGAGCAAGGGGCTTTGCAGAGAATTGGTTCATTCATCAGTGGGAGCCTTCATTTGAGGTAATAATCTTCTGTTTGAGCTTTTGTGCATCTAGATCTATCATTTGTGGGGGTTTTGGGGCATAAATGAGGTCCATCTCAAGTTTGGTGTAAGATCTGAGGTTGCTACCTCAGATCTAGGTTGTTAATGATCCAGAAAGCCATAAAGTCTATGCTCAAGAGTTTTTGGTGAAGTTCTTTTCTCCTAAACCCGAGCTCTAGAGTGTAAAATGTCTAGATCCCTTTGGATTCATGTAAAGTTTGACACTTTACGTGATGGATGGCTTGCAGAAGGGTAGATCTATGGTTTAGAGCTTCTGCATGGCTTGGAAAGCCTTTGTATGGTTTCAGATCTAGGGGTACTCGGCGAGTCACAAGGGTGTACTCGGCGAGTTGCTTGAAGATAGACTGAAACTCGACGAGTTGGAAGAACAACTCGGCGAGTTGGTTGAAGATGGGCAGGAACTCGGCGAGTTGGAAGAACAACTTGGCGAGTTGGTTGCAGATAGCCTTGGACTCGGCGAGTCTGTTCTTGGACTCGGTGAGTCTGGTCGTGAGGTCCTAACCTTTCTTCTGGTTGAGTTGTGAATCAGTGAGTCAAGGGATGACTCGGTGAGTCGAGTGTGAAAGGACTCAGAGTTGTTGGACTCGGCGAGTCTCGGGGTGACTCGGCGAGTTGAGTCGCGGATTGGGGGAAGTTCTGAGCACGGGGACTCGGAGAGTCATCGGGTTGACTCAGCGAGTAGAGTCAGTCAGGGGTTGACTTTGACTTTGACTTTGACCAAGGCTTGACCAGTTGACTTCCAGGGGCATTTTGGTAATTATTGGATATTGTTTTGAGTTCAGTGTTGGTGTTGGCTAGTGGTGGAGATCGTGTTAGTGGTCGGAGCAGCTTGGGCCTATCTGTTCAGTCGGCAGAGGTGAGTTATCCTCACTATATCAACAGAGTCTACAACACCAAGGCCGGCCCTTTATCGGATTCAAATCCGAGTATCGTTGTTATGTTATTGCTTTGCTATGTTGCATCATGGTAGTTAGGATGGTATAGGTTATAGACCTGGTTAAGGTTGGAATCCTAGTATATAAGATGATGCTATGCTAGTGACCGGTTAGGTCGGTATCCTGGTTAGGACGATGTTATGCTTTGTGATATGCTAGATCAGTTTGATTGGATGCGAATTGTTATATGTTTGAATGTTTATGTGCACATGATTGTTTGGACTGGGGTTGGGTTGAGGCGGGTCCTACTTTGTGCTGTAGGCCAACATATCCAAGGCGGACCGGTTATCCCGAAGGCCCAGCGAGCGATTCGGATAGGCTGTAGGCCCCAAAGAGGGCGGACCAGACGTGCCGAGGCTCGGAGAGTGGACCAGGCTGAATGAAGGCCCAATGCGGGCGGACCAGTCATACTATAGACTCAAGGATTGGACCAGGTGTATTAAAGGCCCGGTGTGGGCGGACCAATCACACTGTATACTCGATGTATGTGGTTAGACTCGGAGGGTGGACCAGGTGGACTGAAGGCCGGTGCGGCGGACCTGTCACCCAGTAGACCCGAAGTGCATGGCTGTTCTGTGTTCTGTTATGATATGGCATGTTGTGCGTGTATGGTATTTGTGGTTGGTATTTTGGGGATATCTCACTAAGCTTTCGGGCTTATAGTTGTGGTTTAATGTTTTTCAGGTTCTTCAAGAGACCGTGGCAAGGCAAAGGCGTGATCGTACCCCTCCTCATGATTATGTTTTGTGATGTGATTCTGGGAAGACTCTGAAATAATTGTATTGAAAACCTTTTTGTAATAATTTTATGAAATCGGGTTGTTTTTGAAAAGTTTAAATTGGTTGGAAATTTATGGTCGTTACAAGTTGGTATCAGAGCCTTCGTTTGAGTGAATTGGAGGAACATTCGTGTGAATCTAGTCTCAAATCGAGGAGGGTTTTCAAAAGAGAATTTAAAATGGTTTTTAAAATGAGTAAAGGAGGACGCGGAGGTACGATCAGCCGGAGCCAGTAAGTAACCCCAAAATACCATACATGATATTTGTTTATGAGCTTTGATAGAACAGCATGCTAGTACTAGGCTAGGGATCTTCGGGATTTCATGATAATGTTGCCTGATTTATGATGCCTGTTAGCCTAGGGTTTCCTTGTGGGAGACTTCCAGTGTTCCTCTAGGAGTGAGGGGTGAGTGCTTGTTATGTATGTTCTTCACTAGGGTGTTGTGGTATAATTGATACAAATATGGGTAGGTGTGGAAGGTAGTATGGGCCCGTACTACTGAAAGCACAGGACCCATACGCGTATCAAAGAAACCATAACCTCTAGGGATGGGTTGGGGGTTGGTTCTCGGGTTAGTGGGAAGTATCTGATATCTTGCGATGTTTTCAGTATGGAGGTTTCGAGGCATGCTAGGAGTGGATCCGGATCGGGATCGAGAGTAGGAGAGGGCGGTCAGGGTGGGTCAGTACCGCCCGAAGTAATTGGTCAGATGAGCACATGCGACTTGGATGCTAGGATTCATGAGATCCTACATGATGAGGTTGTTGCGTTGTTTCTGTTGGATATAGTGTCTAAGTCCATAACTATATTTGGTATATACTTGACCTGACCCGGCATGGTCCATTTGGGTTGCACTTCACCCGAACAATTTATGGATAATATTTGAGAATGGTACAAGTTATGATTTCTTAATATATTATAAGTTCTAATATATTAATATAAGATCATATTATTTAATTAGTAGTGATCTATAATTAATCTAGGATTAATTTAGTGATCAAAGATATTACTAATTAAATATGGGCTTCTATATTTATATAGTGTGGGCTTATGCTTATTTGGAATGGGCTAGGCTTGGATGGAGAAGTCCATGGATACTCCATGGAGCTTTAACCCATGGATCTCATGGAAATGAAGAGACATGGGTATTAGGGTTTACATGGATGTAACCCTAATCCACCACACTATATAAAGGAGGCTTTGGCTCTTGAAATCATACTAGTTGACACATGTTGAGGTGAGGGCCGATTTCAAGAGAAGTGTGACTATTCTCTCAAAGTTCCAAGTTTGTGGTGATTTGTGACTTTCATTTGAGGCATCCACATTATTGGTGCTAGGCTCCAAAACTCCAAGGAATCAACTACAACTACAAGGTAAGTGTTTCTACTAGCTTTATTTGATTCAAGTTCCCCATGCCATGCTAGTTAGGATATAAGCCTTGGAAAAATAATTATTTGCATGTATCTTAGACAAACATAGATCCAAGGTTTATTAGGGTTGCATGTACACTTAGGAAGTGTTAGAATGCTCAAAACCCATCAGTGGTATCAGAGCCTAGGCTTGTTTGTTTGATACTTGTTGCAATATGCTTGAAAAAGTCGAAATCTTGCTGTCTGACTGATGGACTCGCCGAGTCCATGGGGGGACTCGCCGAGTCCACTTGTATCTTCAACCTACTCGCCGAGTAGGTTCATGCACTCGGCGAGTATGGTCGACAGAGTGCAGTTTTTTGACTTTAGTTGCTGGAAATGGATTAGAAACATTACCCTAAACTGTTTTGGTACTTGAAAACTTGTTTTAGAAGGTGTAATGTCTTTTCTAACTCATTTACAACAACTAGTTATCAAAAATTACAAAGATTAAGTGTGATTTTGATATATGAAAGTGTTCATGTTCATGATCTTGTTCTTATGATGTTTAGATGATCATAGGAATTATTTGTAACCTATGTGGTAGATTAATTCTTGATCATAATGTTATTTAATGGAGTCCATAACTTGTCCTCAAGTTATGGAAAACCAAAAGTCTCTTGGATTGAAAACCATTAAAAGAACACAAGAGTTAGAAAAGTGAAGAGTCTTCATTTTATTACTCTATTAAACTCATAAGTTACAAGATATGAAAAGTTTTGAAAGCTTACAAAACTTGCCCTCAAGTTTTGGAACAAGTAAAGTCAAGTTAAAACTTTAGTTCCAACCCTTAGAATTTTAAAAGTTAAAATTCAACCCTTATACTTATATTATCATGATTTAATAATTATATATATATATATATATATATATATATATATATATATATATATATATATATATATATATATATATATATATATATATGTATAAGAACAAAAAGTCGTCTTACCGCTAGTACGCCTCATTCACGAAGCCGGTCTATAAGGTGGGTATAAGGTTGTTGCCTATAAAATGGTGACTTAATGGGTGTCCACTCTCACCAACCGCTTGCTTAACTGGTGGAGGGTCGTTAGCCGAACGGGTAAGACAAGGACTTATAAATTCTCATTCAAAGTATGATGAATATTATAAAGTAACTAAATGTTTTATTAAATTCCCAATCTTAGTTACTTTAGGAAAAATGTGAATAAGGTGCTAATCCATGAAATTACACTTTACACTTTGTTTAAGTCGTTGGTGGAGCGTGTGTGGTTAACCGGCACACTAACTTGGACTTAACAAGGTAGGTAAAGGGTGACTTAGGGTTTATTATAGTATCGATGGAGCGTGTGTGGTTTACCGGCACATCGATTGAGTGATAAACCTTAAGGGTACCAAGTGATTTGCATGGTTACTTCACACCTCGTTTTGTGATCCTCGGCATCCCAGTCACAAAACCTAGAGGGCACACTCGAGATTGAAACATGCCTTTGAAAAGTTCATTGAATCTCAAAGAATCTAGGAATTTCTAAGAACCAATCAAAAACCTAATACTTAAATATTTCGGTTTTCGTGGTGGAAATTGGTGAATCGTCATTCACCTACCTTTCAAATATGGTATAGCTTAGATTACGGCATACCTCTTCTAAGTTATATTATATTGTGATTGGATCCTAGCCTTAATATTACATTTGGGTGTTTTATTAAGGACTCTCTTATATCTAAACTAATCTTGTCCTCTTCTTTCAGATGTCTTCAAACAATGCTGCTTCTGGCTCTAATCCTAATGGCTCCTTTACCCTTATGAACTTGTGTGGGAAAGTCACCTTTGATGGATCCAACTTCAATGAGTGGATCAGGAACATCAGGATGATTACCCGCTACGAGGACAAAGAATATGTCCTTGACAAGGAGCTTAAGGAGATTGATGAGACCACTGCAACTCCTCAGGAGATCGCTGAATTTCGGGCACATGAAAGGGATGCTACGAAAGTGGCTTGCATCATGATGGCCACGATGACAGCGGAACTCCAAAAGTCTTATGAGGATTTCTACCCTTATGAAATGCACCAAGATTTGATGGAAAGATACCATTAAAATGCAAGACAAGAGAGGTATGAAATCATCTGCTCCATGATAACAACCATGATGAAGGACGGGGAATCCGTCACGAGCCACATGCAGAAAATGCAAAGGTATATGGATCGTTTGCTGAAGCTTAATGTGAACTTCCCTGAGGATCTTGCAACAGATATCATTTTGCACTCCTTACCATCGTGCTATGATCAATTCCGCATGACATATCACATGAATAAGGAAGAGGTCACACTCAGCAAATTTCAGGGACTTCTCAAGACCGCAGAATCAGGTCTTAAGGGGAAGTCGGTTGCTATCACTCCTACTCCAAACTCAACTCCAGTTTTGGCAATTGGGAAAAATCGATGGAGGAAGAGAAAGAGATCCTCGAAGGGTACCAAGGCTCGGACCCTTGATGGATCTTCTTCAAGTGGAACCAAGAAAGGTTTCGTCACTCCTTCTTTTGACCCAAAAGAGGCTGAATGCTTCTATTGTCATGAAAAATCTCATTGGAAGCGGAACTGCCCAAAGTACCAGCAGGATGTGAAGGATGGGAAAGTCAAACCCAACCATGCAGGTACTTACACTATCATTTCTAATAACTCACCCCATTCTAAATCTTGGGTCCTTGATACCGGTTGTGGTATTCATATTTGTTGTGACTTGCAGGGACTAAGAAGAAGTGAGAATGTGGAGCAAGGAAGAATAAACTTGATCATGGGGAATATGAAAGCTTCACCTGTTACCAAGATTGGAGTTTATACTTTATCGCTAAGAAGTGGGTTTAATTTAGATTTGAATAAATGTTGTTACTCGCCAGGAATGGCAAGAAATATTATTTCCTTTCATGCTTTGTACAAACAAGGGTTTACCTTTTCATTTAATAATGAAGTTGGTTCTATAGATGTTTTCTATAATAATGTTTTTTATTTTAAAGCATTACCTTGTGATGGTGTGTATGAAGCTGTATCTGTTGTAGATAACTTAGGAAATAATGTTTTGTGTATTGATTCTACTAATAATAATAACTTGGATAAAGCATCATTATGGCATTGTCGTCTTGGACATATAAGCAAGAAACGCATAGGCCAACTCCAAAAGGATGGAGTCTTGGATTCGTTTGACCTAAATTCAGATGATAGTTGCGAATCATGCTTACTTGGAAAAATGACAAAGTCACCCTTCACAGGCTCGTGTGAGAGGGGTGAAGGTTTGTTGGACCTTGTACACACGGATGTGTGTGGACCATTCAAACATGCCACAAGGGATGCTAATCGTTATTATTTGACTTTTACTGATGATTACAGTAGATATGGATATGTCTACTTAATCAAGCATAAGTCAGAGACTTTCGAGAGGTTTAAGGAATTTAAACAGGAAGTCGAGAATCAATTGGGCAGGAACATTAAGATGCTTCGATCCGACCGAGGAGGTGAGTATCTTAGTTCAGAGTTCCTCGACTATCTTAGGGAATGTGGGATTGTCTCACAATTGACACCTCCCAGGACACCACAGTTGAATGGTGTGGCTGAGAGGCGTAATCGAACCTTGTTGGATATGGTTCGTTCCATGATGAGTCGAGCTACGCTACCAATCTCATTATGGGGGTATGCCTTAGAGACTGCCGCCCATATTCTTAATCTTGTCCCTACAAAGAAAGTTGCCAAAACTCCTCACGAGATGTGGACTGGCAAAGTACCTAAGCTAGACCACATCAAGATTTGGGGCTGTGAGGCTTTCGTGAGACGCGAGACTCATGATAAGCTCGAACCTCGAAGCGAGAGGTGTATTTTCATCGGCTACCCACAGCAATCCTTTGCTTATCTCTTCTACAGACCTAGTGACAATGTGGTCTTTGTAGCAAGAAGAGGAGTCTTTCGAGAGAGAGAATTTATAAGCCAAAGAGACAGTGGGAGGCAAATTGATCTTGAAGAAATTCAAGAGTCAAGCGGTGAAGGAACTTCGAACCCTAGCCCTCAACTTGAGGAGGAAACTCCTGTTGAGCCAGTTGATGTGCCTGTACCTCTGAGGTGTTCCACGAGAGTTAGGAATGCACCTGAGCATTATTATGGCTTCCATATTACTGCGGAAGGTGAGACACTTATTAGTGATGAGACACTAGTAGGTCTGGATGAACCTAATAGCTACACGGAAGCCATGGCAGGCCCTGAGGCTGCTAAATGGAAAGAGGCCATGGATAGCGAGATACAATCCATGTATGACAATCAAGTTTGGAACTTGGTTGAGAATGTACCTGGTCGTAAGACTGTAGGGTGCAAATGGGTCTTCAAGAAGAAGACCAACATGGATGGTAAAGTACACACTTATAAGGCGAGACTGGTTGCAAAGGGCTTCTCTCAAATTCCTGGAGTGGACTATGATGAGACCTTTTCTCCAGTAGCCAAGATTAAGTCTATTCGGGTTCTGTTAGCCATATCTGCATTTCATGACTATGAAATATGGCAAATGGATGTCAAAACCGCTTTCCTTAATGGAAAGTTGGCTGAAGATGTTTACATGAGTCAGCCAGAGGGTTTTATCAGCAACGAGTACCCTAATAGAGTGTGTAAGCTCGAGAAATCCATTTATGGATTGAAACAGGCACCTCGCAGGTGGAATCTTTGCTTTGATGAGAAAGTCAAGGAATTTGGCTTTTCGAGGAGTGAAGATGAATCTTGCGTCTATATCAAGGCTAGTGGGAGCATAGTCAGTTTTTTGGTACTGTATGTGGATGACATACTACTCATAGGAAATGACATCCCAACCCTGCAGGAAGTAAAGTCCTGGCTTGGGAAGTGTTTCGCTATGAAGGACCTTGGTGAAGCTGCCTATATCCTAGGGATAAAGATTTTGAGAAACAGGAGTAAAAGACTAATTGGACTTAGTCAAAGTACCTACTTGGACAAAGTGTTGAAAAGATTCAACATGCATAACTCCAAGAAAGGTGAGTTACCCATTCAGTGTAATGCTAGATTGAGTAAGACACAAAGCCCTAGTACTGAGGCTGAGATAGCAGAAATGAGTCGATTTCCTTATGCTTCAGCTGTAGGATCGATCATGTATGATATGACGTGTACTCGACCTGATGTAGCCTTTGCTTTGAGCATGGTTAGCAGGTATCAGGCGAACCCTGAAAAGGAACACTGGACTGCGGTAAAGAATATCCTCAAGTACCTGCGAAGGACTAAGGACTGGGTCCTTACCTTCGGTGGGAGTGATGACTTGAGAGTTGTAGGGTATAGTGATGCTAGCTTCCAGACTGATAGGGATAATTTCCGCTCTCAGTCAGGCTGGGTCTTTACCCTAAACGGAGGAGCAATTTCTTGGAAGAGTTCCAAGCAGGACATAGTGGCTGATTCCACTTGTGAATCAGAGTATATAGCAGAAAGCGAGGCAGCAAAGGAGGCGATATGGCTAAAGAACTTCATCGGAGACCTTGGAGTTATACCAGCTATAAAAGAGCCAATGGAGATTTTCTGTGACAGCAATAGTGCGGTTGCCTTAGCCAAGGAACCAAGGGATCACGGGAGATCCAGACACATCGACAGAAAATACCATTTTATCAGACATCGAATCGAAGAAGGACTCCTCATGGCGAAGAGGGTATCATCGGATGAGAACCCAGCAGATCCCTTCATGAAGGGACTGAGTAGGGTTAAGCATCTCCAGCATGCTCGGAGCATAGGGCTGAAGGATGATATAAGTTTTAGTAGTTAGATAACCCAGAAATTTGTAAAGTGTAATTGACATTTGATGATGAATAAAAGGTGTTTTATATATGAGTAAAGTGTTGCTATCACTTGTGGATCTTTTACTATATTTCTTTTGCATGTTTTGACTTCCAGAATAATTATGTTTGGTATATCATATTATTCAAACCTCCACAGTTGGTCATATGTCGGAAGTAGGTATGAATCAAGACTGTCATGGTTGGTTGCAGAGGTCTAAGGTGTTGGACATGGCTACAACAATCATGAGTGCTCATAAGTTCTAAGCATTGGACTCAACCCACGCTCACTGGAATCACTTCATGGAATTTTATCTTGAGTGATCGTGAGACGGTAATATCATATAAGTCTTCAAACCTAGAGATATGATTTGTTACTTACGAGTTGGTTATGCATTGATTGTACGTAAACGCATTGGTAACTCGATGTTATAAAACGTGCCTTTGTGTGTAATTCAATGAGTGGTAGAACAAACATATGAGTCGAAGTTTATCTGTTGCTTCTTGGATTAGAAGCTGATATCTGGGCCCCTCGATGATTTTGTTTTGACCTATGTACCGGGCCCGGTCAGAACTAAATTGATGTGTTCAGTTGATTTCTATGTCAAACAAATCGGAAATCGGGAAACAAATGCTGGACAATAAGCAAGACAATGTTCCATGTATTTGTCCGGCTGATATCTAGAACAGAGGATTATATGATCACTTATCTAAATGGCGCGTTCTAGTTCAACAGAGTTTGAAGAGCTACGATTGCTGATCGGTTCCTGAAGTTATACTTGCAAATATAGTTACTAGACTTATCCAAGTGGGAGACTGTTGGATATAGTGTCTAAGTCCATAACTATATTTGGTATATACTTGACCCGACCCGACATGGTCCATTTGGGTTGCACTTCACCCGAACAATTTATGGATAATATTTGAGAATGGTACAAGTTATGATTTATTAATATATTATAAGTTCTAATATATTAATATAAGATCATATTATTTAATTAGTAGTGATCTATAATTAATCTAGGATTAATTTAGTGATCAAAGATATTACTAATTAAATATGGGCTTCTATATTTATATAGTGTGGGCTTATGCTTATTTGGAATGGGCTAGGGTTGGATGGAGAAGTCCATGGATACTCCATGGAGCTTTAACCCATGGATCTCATGGAAATGAAGAGACATGGGTATTAGGGTTTACATGGATGTAACCCTAATCCACCACACTATATAAAGGAGGCTTTGGCTCTTGAAATCATACTAGTTGACACATGTTGAGGTGAGGGCCGATTTCAAGAGAAGTGTGACTATTCTCTCAAAGTTCCAAGTTTGTGGTGATTTGTGACTTTCATTTGAGGCATCCACATTATTGGTGCTAGGCTCCAAAACTCCAAGGAATCAACTACAACTACAAGGTAAGTGTTTCTACTAGCTTTATTTGATTCAAGTTCCCCATGCCATGCTAGTTAGGATATAAGCCTTGGAAAAATAATTATTTGCATGTATCTTAGACAAACATAGATCCAAGGTTTATTAGGGTTGCATGTACACTTAGGAAGTGTTAGAATGCTCAAAACCCATCAGTTTCAGGCTGAGTTGCCGGAACTGTTTGGGTCGATCAAGACCGCCATGGTTGAGTATTTTGATGAGCGTTATGCAGCTCTGATAGAGATGGCTGCCCTGGTGGCTACAGCGGCTGTAGCAGCGGCAGGGGGAGGAGCCGGTCGAGGTTTTTAGTATCGGGACTTCGATAATACGATGCCTCCTATCTTCGACGGGGTTCAGGACCTGATTGTTGCTATGAGATGGTTGTCGGACGTGGAGGGGTGCTCATGCCCTGCTGACCAGAGGGTGAGGTGTGCTCTGAACCTGTTAAGGCTCGGGGCGAAGGATTGGTGGAGATTGACCACGGGGTCGTATTCGGATGTGCAGAGAGATACAGTTTCATGGGATCAGTTCCGGGAGATGTTCAGCACTCGTTATGTTCCGCGGGTTGAGAGGGAGAGATTGGCTCAACAGTTCCTGGAGCTGAAGCAGGATTCGGAGTCGGTGACGGAGATCACCAGGATGTTCACTGAGAGGGCAATGTTTTGCCCTGAGTTTGCTTCAGAGCAGGCTCAGATGTCCCGATATCTGAGTATGCTCAAGAGGGATATCAGGCAGTTTGTGTCTACGCAGAGGTGCGAGACCTTGTTGGAGTTACAGGAGGCCGCCAGGCGGCGTGAGTTGGAGATTGAGTTGCAGTTACAAGAACAGAGGCAGGCTCCGGTGCAGTCGCAGCCGGCGCCGAAACAGTCCAAGACCGTTGATTCTAGATTGGGAGATCAGGGCAGCCACACTTGTGGGAAGTGTGGGAAGGGTCACACCGGAGTTTGTAGGTCCGGTGGTGCATGCCGCAAGTACGGAAAGGAGGGGCACTATGCGAGGGATTGTCGGCAGACAGCCCCGGTTCGGGATCTGAGGATTTGTTATCATTGCCATCAGGTTGGACACTTGAGGTTCAACTGTCCACAGCTTGCTGCAGGACCGGTGCAGGCTCTAGCACCGGCCACTTTGAGGATTACGGGTGGAGGTCAAGGTGGAGCAGAGCCCCCAAGGGCTCAGGGTCGTGCTTTTCAGCTTACAACAGAGGAGGTCAGGGCAGTGCCGGATGCAGCTACGGGTATGTTTCTTCCTTGATGTCTTGTTATTTTGTGATTATTTTAGAGTATTGTATATCTGCTAGTCTCGTTGTGTGGTTTCTGGTATTGTATTCGTTGTTCCTTGAGGGTTATGGTAGGTTAAGGGTTTGGTGTTGGTAATTTCGTTGGTTATCTTTCATGACGGTTATTAGTGGGAATCTGGCGTTTGGTCTGAATGTTGGGCAACATCTGCAGTCTGAGGTCTGAATGTTGGGCAACATCTGCAGTCTGAGGAGTGGTTGGCTGAAGTTCGGGTTTCTTTCGAGCCGTAATGATCCGTGATAATATGTGATTTTGTGAAGGTTGCTCGTTCTAGTGGGAACCAGATCGCGTGTAAGGGATTGTGTTGTGTAGGGTTGATAAGGGAGGTCGGTGATGGCGACCGGTGGTTGATAGTCAGTGCTCTAAGTGGGAGAGAATTGGAAAATTCTCCGGAAGATCGATGGGCATGAGAGGTTGTTTAGCTGCTTGGGATTTAGCAGTGGTTCTGTCAGCCAAGAGTGTAGGTTGGTATGAGTAAGTGGCAGGCATGCGGGGCGGGATATAGACCAAGGGTGATAGATTATGGAAGCCCTGGGATCGGGCCGATATTGAGTATGAAGGGTGGAAATAGAGTTCGGAACCCCTAGAGGGCTAGAACAATATGCCTGGGAGAGTTTTCCTAGAGGGATAATTCAGGATGTTGGATGTTGGTTGAGCGGTCCGGATAGACTGAAGGCCGGTGGACGTACCAATCAGGCTGAAGGCTCGGAGAACGGTCCAGACAGGCTGAAGGCCCTGGAGGGCGGTCCAGACCTGCTGAAGGTTCTGAAAGTGGTCCAGATGGGCTGAAGGCCTGGAAAGGCGGTCCAGTCATGCTGAAGACTCTGCATGTGTTGATAGATCAGTAAGAGGAAATGAATTGAGTATGTCGCGACGTGTTAGCGTCAGAAGTTCTGGCCCCAGGTATTGATCATGGTGAGTGAAAGGTAGAGCTTGGACTTGAGAGTCCTTGCGAGCGGATCCAGAGCATGTGTGGTGCATGGGATAACTGTTATGCTATAAGAGAATGGTGTAGTATTGGGTGACCACCGTGGCACTTGTTGTAGTGACAAGACGGCCAAGTGGATTTCCTTGGTAAGGAAAGGTAAAGGAATGTAGCTCTGAGATGGAGTGTAAGTTCATGGAAGTGAAAGCAGCAGTGCAGAGTTATGATTGGGGTGTCCCAATCATGGTTGATGAACAGTGTGTCTGCGACTGTGGTATAGGATCACATCCGGGTTGTATGTTTGTTGAGGTCACGGAAGGAATTTCCGAGGGTAGAGCCAAAATGCTCGGAAGGAATGCAGGGATGGAATCTTGGATTTCCAGCTTGATTTTGATCAAGGGTTTATGTATGTGGTCGAAATTCATCCTGGGGGATGTTTGGAGGTGTCTTCAGTGTATCGGGTTTTCCCAACCCGTAGATGCTAGAGCCAGTTCAGCATGGGTATGAGATTGCGGTGGAGAAACTCATGGGAGTTGCTCTGAGGCTGAAGGATGTGTCATCCTGTCAGCATGGAATGGATAAAGTTGGGCTCAGACCGGGAATTCCGGTGGTTCATGGTTATTTCTAGCTCGTATGGGTCGAGTGATTGTTGTGAATTAGAGCAAGTAAAGTATCATGGAGTGTTACTCAGTTGATAAGTGTGATTATCAGAGGATGAGGCCGGTGGCCGGCTTAAAGCGGTGGTCAGAACACCGTGGGAAGGAAAATTGGGTTTGGGTTTCGGTGGTTGTGCTTTGAGGAACCTGGTGTGGTTAATTCCAGGTGGTGCATTGCGAGAGTAGTTCTGGAGTTGTGTTGCCGTAGGCTTCGAGGACGAAGCCTAATTTAAGTGGGGGAGAATTGTAACATCCCGGAATATCAGAAGTTGAGTTGAAGGGCTAAAAGTGTAAGTGAGAAAGGGCAACTCGGCGAGTAGGGTCGCGACTCTGGTCGCGTGTTAAGTGACCAACTCGGCGAGTAGCATGGGTGGACTCGGCGAGTTGGTGCTGAGTGGAGAAAACCCTAATTTCGGAGGTTGAGCCCTATATAAAGAACATGACACTTCTTCCCCAGCCTCTTTACCTTCCCTTTGAGTTCCAGAAACCCTAAATTCGTGTGAGCCTTCCTTGGTGAGAGATTAGAGCCTTGGAGGAGGCAATCTTGGAAGGAAATTGAAGAGCAAGAATAGTGGAGCAAGGGGCTTTGCAGAGAATTGGTTCATTCATCAGTGGGAGCCTTCATTTGAGGTAATAATCTTCTGTTTGAGCTTTTGTGCATCTAGATCTATCATTTGTGGGGGTTTGGGGCATAAATGAGGTCCATCTCAAGTTTGGTGTAAGATCTGAGGTTGCTACCTCAGATCTAGGTTGTTCATGATCCAGAAAGCCATAAAGTCTATTCTCAAGAGTTGTTGGTGAAGTTCTTTTCTCCTAAACCCTAGCTCTAGAGTGTAAAATGTCTAGATCCCTTTGGATTCATGTAAAGTTTGACACTTTACGTGATGGATGGATTGTAGAAGGGTAGATCTATGGTTTAGAGCTACTGCATGGCTTGGAAAGCCTCTGTATGGTTTCAGATCTAGGGGTACTCGGCGAGTCACAAGGGTGTACTCGGCGAGTTGTTTGAAGATAGACTGAAACTCGACGAGTTGGAAGAACAACTCGGCGAGTTGGTTGAAGATGGGCAGGAACTCGGCGAGTTGGAAGAACAACTTGGCGAGTTGGTTGCAGATAGCCTTGGACTCGGCGAGTCTGTTCTTGGACTCGGTGAGTCTGGTCGTGAGGTCCTAACCTTTCTTCTGGTTGAGTTGTGAATCAGTGAGTCAAGGGATGACTCGGTGAGTCGAGTGTGAAAGGACTCAGAGTTGTTGGACTCGGCGAGTCTCGGGGTGACTCGGCAAGTTGAGTCGCGGATTGGGGGAAGTTCTGAGCATGGGGACTCGGCGAGTCATCGGGTTGACTCGGCGAGTAGAGTCAGTCAGGGGTTGCCTTTGACTTTGACTTTGACCAAGGGTTGACCAGTTGACTTCCAGGGGCATTTTGGTAATTGTTGGATATTGTTTTGAGTTCAGTGTTGGTGTTGGCTAGTGGTGGAGATCGTGTTAGTGGTCGGAGCATCTTGGGCCTATCTGTTTAGTCGGCAGTTGCGAGGTGAGTTATCCTCACTATATCAACAGGGTCTACGGCACCAAGGCCGACCCTTTATCGGATTGTGATCCGGGTATCGTTGTTATGTTATTGCTTTGCTATGTTGCATCATGGTAGTTAGGATGGTATAGGTTAGAGACCTGGTTAAGGTCGGAATCCTGGTAGATAAGATGATGTTATGCTAGTGACCAGTTAGGTCGGTATCCTGGTTAGGACGATGTTATGCTTTGTGATCTGCTAGATCGGTTTGATTGGATGCAAATTGTTATATGTTTGAATGTTTATGTGCACATGGTTGTTTGGACTGCGG
This sequence comes from Lactuca sativa, assembly GCF_002870075.4. Taxonomy (NCBI): domain Eukaryota; kingdom Viridiplantae; phylum Streptophyta; class Magnoliopsida; order Asterales; family Asteraceae; genus Lactuca; species Lactuca sativa. Next base: position 1,395,800 of record NC_056623.2, on the reverse strand, counting down.
TTGGGTTGAGGCGGGACCTGCTTTGTGCTGTAGGCCAACATACCCAGGGCGGACCGGTTATCCCGAAGGCCCAGCCAGCGGTCCGGATAGGTTGTAGGCCCCAAAGAGGGCGGACCAGACGTGCCGAGGCTCGGAGAGTGGACCAGGCCGACTGAAGGCCCAGTGCAGGCGGACCAGTCATACTGTAGACTCAGGGAGTGGACCAGGTGGATTGAAGGCCCGGTGCGGGCGGACCAATCACACTGTATACTCGATGTATGTGGTTAGACTCGGAGGGTGGACCAGGTGGACTGAAGGCCGGTGCGGCGGACCAGTCTCCCAGTAGACCCGAAGTGCATGGTTGTTCTGTGTTCTGTTATGATATGACATGTTGTGCGTGTATGGTATTTGTGGTTGGTATTTTTGGGATATCTCACTAAGCTTTCGGGCTTACAGTTGTGGTTTAATGTTTTTCAGGTTCTTCAGGAGACCGTGGCAAGGCAAAGGCGTGATCGTACCGCTCCTCATGATTATGTTTTGTGATGTGATTCTGGGAAGACTCTGAAATAATTGTATTGAAAACTTTTTTGTAATAATTTTATGAAATCACGTTGTTTTTTAAAGCTTAAATTGGTTGGAATTTTATGATCGTTACAAGTTTTCAGCCGAAAACACTTGAATCTTCAAGTGGCCGTGAACTGTTTACAGCCGTACACACCGAAGCCAGCCGTGAACTCCAAGTAGTCACTCAATTTCGCTTCTATCACTTCTTTTGTAAGTATTCCTTACATCCTAGGTTGTTTCCTTACCATCTTTGAGGTTATATTCACTAACTTCATGCCAATATATCACGTGAATTGCTATTTAGGACTTGGTTTTGTCCCGGGAGCTAACTAGTGGAAACAATCATCCTATATCGAACATTCAATCGAATCACTCTCTTAAGGTGAGTTGATACCCCTACAATTTACCTTTTTAAATGCTTTTTTTTTGGGGGGGGGGGGATACAAGTAAATCACAATATAATTGTGTTAATCATTTATATGTGGAAAAAACAAACAAAAGGATTTTCTTAAGCTTATATATTGTTAAAATCACTTTAAAAACTCTTTTAAACTATTTTTAGATTTATGTTTATATCAAAATCATATACGTGTACACATTTATGTATAAGTATGCTTTAACAGACTTAGGACTATTGCTAAATACCGTAACTCTTATTCCTTGTTTGGCTGTGGGCTTAGGGTAGGATCACTAGTCCGACTGTCGGTTAAATCATAGTTATACTTGCTAAATATATGCGTAAATATTAAACCTCATTTTCAAGGAACATACCTAACTTAGTTGCATAAGTTGATCAATTGAGTCTTTTCTTCAAATCAGTAACAGTTCAAATAAACATACTAGTAAAGTATAATAGGTATAGTTTAGAGAATCACTACATACTAATTCTAGAATAGAGAAACAATACATGAGTCAATACATACATACTATTACTATTCATTACAAAGTATACTATTCATTTAAAAGAACAAGAAGGAACTTACATACTATAACAAGAACAAGATAACTAAAATGTGAGGTACTATTTCATGGCATGGTAATATTCTTGCTATGTCACGTTTTGTAACCAAAGTCTCCTGGAGGGAGAGCGTGAGTTTGTGTATAGATCTATACGGGATTGACCATCCCACACCTTGCTGCTAGCTACAGTAGGACCTGCAGGTCTACGGGTGACAAATGTCATATCATTTTCGACGCCTGAAGAACATCATGTTTTATACTAGTCTATCAAGCATGGTTATAACCTAATCACATTTTAACCTTAATTAACAGTTTGGTTTTAAGGTAGTTAATGCATCCGTAGTGTATTTTATACAATACTACTATAAATCTTCATTTTCCATTACATTCATACAGTGATATTCTCACATGAGAAATGCATACTATTTTTGAGTAAAGATAGTTTTACAAATATGGAAAACATACATATATACTATTTCAAGTACAAACATTCATTTTATACTATTTTAAAGAGAACAGAACATACAAACAGTTGAGTCTTGGTAGAAGACTACTTTTCATTTAGTGCATAAAATATAGGATTTTCTAGGAAAGATACAAACATTTTCACTAGTCAGATACAAACATTTTCACTAGTCACATACAAAAATTTTCACTAAACAAATACAAACATTTTCATGAAACAACTGCAAACATTTGACACGAAAATACTTATGAACTCACCAACTTAAATGTTGATACTCTCTTTCAAAATAATTTGTATTCTAAGGGAACCAGTAGACAGGTACACTGGACCTGGTTTTGAGAAGACGGAGCATGTTCAAGTCTCATCTTTTATTTTCGCTATACATTTTTGGTGTCTTACAACTATTCACATAACACACATGTATTAACTATTCTATTAATGCAATGGATGTTGTTGCTTGTTTTACTATTGTGCATTGTTATGATATTATACATGACATCCTCCGCCTTCGAACCTTTCCATTGTTCTGGGTTTAGGGGTGTGACAGATTGGTATCAGAGCATTGTTTATAGTGAACTAAGTATATCAACCCATAAAAGATATACAACAATAAAAAAAATTAGGATTAAAACACTCTGACCAAGAGTTATACTTTTTAAATAATAAAATATTTTAATAAAGTATACATACATGCATTCATACTAGAACACTATCATACTAGAGTAGAACAAAAGTATTGTGATTGTTGAACAGCACTAGTAGGCTTGGGGATATATCATCAAGTCTGGGATTGATATAGCCTGATCAACTATATTTATCCGTGAAGTAATTAGCATATGCCTAGGACTGGTTGTGGTGTTGCAACAAGTCTAAAAACTTACCAACTATACTACAAAAAAACACTAGAACATAACATAAACTAAAAATACTATAGGAGTATTTTGTGGTACTATAATTACTTATGTGAAAACTAAAAGCGACCCTTACTAGTAGGTCTATAGTTGCTGAGTGGATACGCTCACTACTAGAAAAACAGCCTTTTATGACGCGCAATGCACGTGGTAAAACGCTCAGACGACACGCAAATACGCGTCAATAAAGGCCCTTTCATAACGAGAGACGACGCGCATTTACGATGCGCTCTTACGACACGCAATGCGTGTCAAGGAAGGCCATGTCATAAAGAAGACGAGACACATTTGCGTGTCGTAACCTTACGACGCACATTTACGATGCGCATTGCGTATCATTAAAGCCACTATCATAAAGAAAGACGACACACATTTTTGCGTGTCATAAAGTTAAATGTTTTAAAAAATATATATTTTGATAGATTTACTAATTTTCAAATTAAATAACACACTAAAAATCTCATAATACAAAATAAAATACCATAAATAACGTAGAGAATTCATTTCACTACTATGTCAAATACAAATAATTATTCCAATAGTAAGTAAATGTTAAAAAAAATGAACTCAAGAAAAGCAGAATTTGTATACAATTGCATTATCTAGCTTACTATGTGCCAATAACTCTTTGTGTGTTTGCTTTTTGCTTGAGTCTCGTTTCCTCCAAAGCTTCCAGCCATGCCAAAGTATGATGTTTTGAGTTCATATCCAAATCAAGAAAAACATTGCTAGCTTAAATTCATCAAGTCCTTGGCGTGAAGTCTTAAATAGAAGCTTAACTGCAATCTCCAATCCTTCTAGTAGACCCTAAAGATCAGATTGGCCATGTAGCAGGATCAACCAGCCAAAATTGGATAAGTTAAGAATATGCAACAAGATTCGTGAAAAGACATAAATGCCCCTACCTTGTATTCAACAGTAACAATGTTTTGGCAGGATATGGAATTGAAGAAGAATTGGAATCTGTCACGCGTTTTAATAGCAATAGGTGGCTGATTGGACCAACAAAGACCGAGACAGTTTCAACTCCAAGCTGCATTACAAACAACCAACCAACATATTAACAAAAAAAAGATTACTAAATCTTGTTTAAAAGGAACTTAATTTAAATTTATATTACTTGTGTAGGGAATTAACACAACAGTAAGTTTGCTTCATTTTGGATCTGTAAAGAAAGAATTGACAAATGGCATGATCTCAGGAGACTTGTTGCGAACAAACTTCCTCAATCTATGCTCTGCATATTTTTCACCTTCCACAAAGTTATCCAATATACCAGTAGCTCTGTTTTCCTTAGTCACTCTATATATCCTAATAAAAAAATAATTTATATAACAAATTTATACTCAACATCCATATTTACATACACATACAACCAAAATTTAAATTCACAAGGTCTAATAAGCAAAATAGAGTCGTGTTAATTCCCTACACAAGTAATATAAATTTTACCTTCCAACCATATTATATTGTGATTATGGATATGTGCATTCAGTGATTATTACGACTTTTCCCATGTCACATACAAGCCCTAGAGCCTATCAAAACCAAATAAGTTGGTCAATATGATTAAAGAAACATGATTTATATGTGATATGTGATTATTATTAAAAATAATAATAATAATAATAATAATAATAATAATAATAATAATAATAATAATAATAATAATAATAATAATAAGCAATAGCTTTATGTCAAAACTCCTTCAGTTCCTTTCCTAGTGAATCTAAAACACCATTTTGCTTTCTTCTTGACCCAACTAGTTGCATGTGTGTGACTACAAGCTACATGAGGTCCCCACTTGTAGACTAAATTGTATCAACATCTTCACCAGATTTAATCTTGAATGCTATTTTAGGGTCTTGTAATTTTTCACCAATAAACTTCATAGCAATTAGCAACTGTACAAACAGTTGTGGGACCCACGTACCCATCTCTATCTTTTGAAGCAATGCCACAAGTGAAGGAAGCCATACCATGCATGAATACTGCTGACATACTTGTAAGGCAAAAGTGTACTCCCACTCTATGGAGAAACTCTCCAAATTGTTGCTTTTTGAAGCCACCGAGTGAAAAAGTAGGAAAAGTAATGAAGCTAAGATTCCATTCTCCCCTAAAGTACTCAAAAGATGCACAATGATTGAAAGCCCTCTATGTTCAGTAACATCAGGTAATATATTCAAAATAACTTGTAACATTTCTTCTAGATTTTCAGCCATTGATAGCCAACATGGGACAATAGTGGAAATCAGGTCTTCAAATACTTTCTTGGAGTGACTATCCCACTGTAGAAAACAACTTGTATTAAAAAAATGACACATTTACAGATTATAAATACAATTTATCATAAAGATTAATATATTATTACCTGTGTTATAGCTGATTCGCAAATGATAGTAAGAATATCAAGAATGTGATCCAAGATTCTGTCTGGTAAACCTTTTGAAACTGCTGGCAACAATGAGAAGACATGATTACGTGTGGTTGGATCATTTATAGACCATGTACAATTAAGCAATAGCTTTATGCCAAAACTATTAGCAGCTTCATCATTTGGAATAAGGGAATTTGAGATGTCTTCAAGGATTGATAAAAGATTTTGTTGAATATAACACATTGTGACATCTGTACTTTGTGAAACATCAGTAGGAGCTTCTAGAAGTTCCTGATCCTGCTTCACAGCTTCTAGTATCCACTCTTGGTCCATGAAAACTATGGTTAAGTGATTGAACAGTCGCTTGATGCATCGGGTATGGCCCGCATCATTAGGCTTCTAGTATCCACTCTTTGTCCATGAACTCGTGTGTTTGTTTCGAAGCTACATCATTAGGCTTCTAGTATCCACCATTGTAGCTTCAAAATAAACACACAAGTTCTTGAAAAAGAAGCTCTTGTGTTTCAGACTTGAAACTACCATATAGAGAGCTATTCAGACATCTTAATACAGTCACACATGGTTGTATGATGGATTGATCTTCAGAGTATGAACGATCAACCTGAAGAGCCTTCAAAATATATGATTCAACAGTGTGCATACCAGTTGCTGAGGTAAGCTTTGTACAGCACTAAGAAGAGGGAGAAAAAATGATTCAGTGAAAGAATGAGATTTTAAAGGCTTATCATTATATAAAGTTTTTAGAGAAATTAGCTCTAGTAGAAGACATAGGATTTGAACTTCTGTCTTTGACAATATTTGATGGGATTTATCATGAATGTGTATTTCTAACAGTTCATTTAGCAAAGAGTTGACTTCTTTAACTAGCATAACTTGGCTTCCCAAACTTTTGATCAAAGATAGTACTTTCAGCTGACAAAGTGTAAAAAATATAAAAAGTCAATATGGAAAACTGCAAAAGGGATGAAAGTCAAATGCAAGTGAATTAACATTCTGCAAGAAACTTACCACTCCATATGGACACAAGAAACTGTAGAGTGGTCCTTGTGTGTTTGTTTATTGATGTTTGAGGATGATAAGATGACCAATTTCTCATAGAGCAACAGTCTCTATGACCTTTTGGTGACTGGTCAGTTGAACTTGCCCTATATGAGTTGTTGCAGGAGGAACCTGATTTAAAGGACCTGAAATTGGTCCATATCAAGACCATGTTCGTGAAAAACACGATATAATCTGACTTTTATGATCAAAGTAGTTACCCCTGTTTTAAAGAAATTTAATAAAATAATATAGTCTTTTCATTTTTGAACTCGGATAAACTAAAAAAAGAAACAAATATTACCATGTTTTGCATTTTCGAAACCAACATTGTGGCTTTGTTATGGGAGGAATCAAAGTACACAGATACACCTTGTATGAAAATACCCTAAGTTGTCGATGTTTGAGATTTGATACCTTGAACCAAGAAAGCCCTAAATTGCTATGAGATAGGAGCGACGACACCTGGATCAATTTTGTTGAGAAGCATCAAGAATAACACTAAATCTTTTGGGAGTCGCAGTCTCATGCCAGGAGAGGTGAACCTAAGGTCGCCGACGAGGTGAGGTAAGACAGAGATTGTCGGCGACGTTAGGCGAGGCTGATCAGGTCATCGATTGCGAAGCGTTCGTATGGAGCGGAAAATGGATTTGATTGATAAGGTGTTTTGAGTGTTCTTCGAGAAGGAAGGTGCATCGCCGCATGAGGATAGAAGAGGCAATGAGGATTGGAGGCGGTGGATGTGGGGAGGGGTGGAGACGAGGGAGAAGAAGGAGGTGTTTTAAAAAATTTGGGGATTTCATTTTTCCTCTAGGGAGACGCACGTTACTTCAAAAAATATATAAAACGACATTTACAGAGGACGCACATTTTAGATAAAGTGCCCTCCGTGTTTTTTATTTTTTTACATGCGGCACTAATTTAAGGGCACACAATAATGCGTGACCTAAATCCTTAAATTTTTTGAAGAGATGACACTTTTTTAATGTCACTCTCGTTTGCGTAACATAAATCAATGAGTGTTGTGGTTTGCACGTCGTAAAAGGGTCTTTTTCTTGTAGTGGCTTAGGTTATATGTGACCAAGATGTTATAGACTTAGAATCTGTGATCTTCTCTTTACTTCTTGTTCGTTGTTTGGTTGTGGTCTTAGAGTTGGATCACTTATTCGAAGGTCTATTCTATCATAAGTTATATATAACTGGTATGCACTATGTAAGTATAGAAGTAACTGGTGAGGATCATCTTATAAATATCTTTAGTAATACATCTATTATATGTTTCTTACACCCCTATTGTCGCTTAGATAACATGGTTGGATTTCATCTGCAGGGAGACCTGTACTTTCCCGATCAATGGAACCGTGGATAGCTAGGAGTTGAACCAGAGGAAGATAACCCTATTTTCCCAGAAGAAGAAGACTTCGAGGAGAGTTCTGAGGAAGACAACGAAGAGGAAGTTCAGGAGGACTCCGACTCAGAACTAGATTTCTATAATCCACCTTAAGTTACCCAAAATCCTAAACCTCGATAGGATTTTCAAGGCCCGCCGCCTTTGTAGGCAGTAAACTTGGGAAGGTGGAGCCACGAACAGGGACAACCACCTGCTTACAATGGAGACCAAAGCTTTTACAACTTGAGCGAGGGAGGCTCAGCTGACAGAATCCTCCTTATCTTTGTACGTCGTGTTGCTCGTAATGCTAAACAAGGAAGAGCAACCATCGACTAAGTCATGGAAATTGGTGCTAACTCAGGAGTCAACACAGTTCATCTCCGCCATCTGACCGATGACCAGGAGTTAACAAGGAATCACACTGATGCACTACAAATGGAACTGAATGCCAGCCGATCCCAATTTAGAGAACTTCGACAGAGCCAAGTTACATTGGAAAGGCGTGTGTGGGAAACAGAGCATCGGTTGGATGAAGCCAGGGCATAATCTAGTACTAAACAGAACAACACTTCTCGCGAGTAGAGCGTAATCTACTCTCTATTTTTGATATAGATTATGTCTGCTTTTAGACTCTAGTATTATTTTCCTACTTATGTTTTGTAATGCCCGTAAATCCGGGCTAGTCAATTAGAGGCAATAGGGGTTGAAAGCGACTTTTCGACAAAAGATTATTTAGAACAAATAATCTTAACCAAGTTGTAGAATATGTCACAAGGTTTCCGTACATATAAAGAACGCCGAAATCTGAGTTATAACGAAGAAGTTATGACCCGTTGAAGTTTCGCGACGGAACCGACACGATACCGGGAAGCGTAAATAGTGAATTTACAATAGAGCAAGATTTAGCCTTAGCGATCTAAATGAAATTCGTAGAATATGTTAAACTAAGAGCATCGATAAAAAGAACGCCCAAATCTGACTTCGTATGAAGAAGGTATGATTTTTCGAAGTTTCGGACTAGCAGTGTACTGCCCGAAATTCGAATATCAGATCGAGCGATTTTTAGCCGACACGACCTAAACGAGAATCGAAGATCTCGTTAAAAGTAGCGTAACGAGAAAAAGATGGGCGAAAACGGACGTCGGATGAAGAAGTTATGAGGATTTGACGGACTAATCATGTCCCGGCCCGTTAATAATATAAACTTTAAAATCGAGTCAAAATTAGCTGACAAAGTCTAAACGAAAGTTGTAGAGTACGTTCCCACCTTCGCGTGGATATAAATAATGTCGAAAACGGAGGTCGTACGCGAAAGTTACGAATTTTTAAAGTTTATGATCAAATTTGCGAAGGCTGATAAGGACTAGATGACGTGGCCTCATCGCAGCCATCCATCGTCGATTAACAGAGCGCCCTTCGGATCACGCCATGTCACCTCGCTTCGCATTACGCCCTGCGTCGGACTTCGGTACGCCCAGCGTACCCTCGGTCCTTATCCTCTTCCGAAGTGCGAGCCAGCTGGTGCGAGTTGGCGACCCTATCCGAGACTACGCCCAACGTAGCTGCTGGACGCGCAGCGTAGTCCAAGGCTGCTGGGAATATAAATAGCATGCGAGCCATTTCGAGTTTTTCACACCAATTCTTCTTCTTTCTCTCACTACTTTCTCTCTCTAGCTCCCCTAAACCCCCCCCCCTAAACCCTAGAAAAACCCCCTAGCACCCTAGGGAATCCCCAAGGCTCCCGGAGTCCCGAGAAAAAGGAGTTTTTCGGTTTCGAAACGCTGCTCCAATTAAGTTCCGGTTTTCGATAAAATCCGCTGTAAGTGTGCTACGCTTACGCAATTTTTAATATAGCTTTCAAATAATTATAGGAATGTTATTAGATCCTTAAAATAATTATTTGGGCTATTATTATGAGTTATATTGAGTGTTATTAACGCTTATATAATAATAATAATAGTCAGACTAATTAATTTGTTGCGGTTATCGTTAGACTAAACCCTAGTGGTATTAGTACTAGGTTTTATCGAAGGAAAATCGTTTTGAGAGTATCGAAGGGCTGTCTGAGTGCTGAGTCGTCACCTTTCAGGTGAGTGCATGGTCCCCTTCAACTTACACATAGATATGAAGTATTTACTACGTGCTATGTGTGCATATTGTCTGTTTACTTGTTGTGTATGCTCGATGAAAGATTTTATACATGTTTTAAATGATTTAAACTATATATGTATTTTATATCTACGAAAATGTTGGGGTAAAACATGGGTAGATATAATAGATGAAATATGAGTTGGACGATGAGTTGAGAGGTGATATAGACTATGAGGTGCGGGTGAGAGGTGTACGATGTGAGAAGCCTTTTTCCCAAATGATGGCCCTGTCATTCAGCAGAGTATGGATGATAACCACGGACTATTCTAGACAGTCCAGTGGAACACTAGCAGGCTCGCAACCTGTAGGTGTTGTGAACGATGTGTTCACTCGGTGTACTCTAAACCTTGGTGATCATGCAGACTTGATACCTAGACCCTGGTGATCATGCAGACTTGGTGCAAAAACCCTGGCGACTATGCAGACTTAGTGCCTATTGTATAAATTCTGGCGACTATGCAGACTTAGTGCCTAAACCCCGGTGACGATGGACTTCGTGCCGATTCCTTAGGATGATCCTTAGGAATGTATGAACGAGGAATGGTTGATTCTTAGGGTAGATCCTTAAGAATAAAGAAGATAATGGGGATGGGTAATTGGGTTGATTGTTTGATTGTTTGAACATAATAATTATATTATTGTGGGTTGAAAACCCTATGTACTCACCAGGTTTCCCAACCTGACCCACTCAGTTTATTTATATCACAGGTGTTGATATGAACTCACATTGCACTGAGAGATTTAAAGAGATGTAGATCACTAGTGTAAATAAATGTAAGTTATGTTTATGCTTATGTTTCTGTATTAACGAATGACATCCCAAACGTTTTAAAATGAATAAAATACGTTTCTTCGAAAATGTTTTAATAACGTATTTATCGTGTTTTTCTGGGAACAAATTCCGCAAAATTTTTATTAAAAGAAGTACTTTGATTTTTATAAAGCATAAACAAAATCGGTCTTTTCTGGCCGTGAAAATGGGGATGTCACAGTTGGTATTAGAGCATTAGTTTAAGCAAACTAGGAATATGGATTTATTTCTAGACTTAAACTTAGAATGCTAAGCGATGATTGTGAGGTGTGAGCACTAGCTTATTTTAGGAAAGATGCCTAAATTGCTTTTATGTGCTAAATGATTTGTTATGCTATAGTTTGATCGGATCTATGGTCTGTTGCCGACCGGATCTGGAAACCTTATGTGTTTAGGATTCTAAACGTACGAATACGATATTAGAACTAGCATGTAAACGTTTCAGAGTGATAAGGATGATTTAAACGTCAATCCTAAGAAAAGGTCTAGATTCACCTCATTCGGTGTATAGATCAAGATGGTAAGAACACATAGCAGAATCATGAATGCAAATGGGAACCAAGATCAGCCCCCAGTGATTGAGCAAATACCAGTTGTGGTAGCCGCTGCTGAGCCAATCACGATGGCCGGAGTTCAAGCGATGTTGGATCGTCAAATGGAGGAAACCAGACATTTGCTCCGGCAAAACCGAGAGGAAGCAACCATACAGATTGAACAGCCCGAGTTGAGCGAAGGGCAGACTGAGGGAAACTATAGTGGGACTGTTGGACAAGCCAACCTACCGATAGTTAGGCAAAACCACCAGGATGGAGGAAATGATGGACGTGGATGCAAATACAAGGATTTCATGGCGTCCAAACCACCGAGTCTATCTGGAAGCCCGACGCCGGTGGAAGTCATGAACTGGATCTCCGAGATGGAGACGATGTTTGAGAGTTGCGAGTGTAGCAACAGGCAAAAGACCGCTCTTGCGGTTCCTTTATTGAAATATGGAGTACTAAGTTGGTGGAAGCTTCTAGCTGATTCGATGCCCAAAGGAGAAGCGAGCAAGATGTCATGGGAGGATTTTCTGGTGCAGCTAAAAATGCAGTACTGCTCTGAACAGGATCTTCTGGAGATCAACAACGAGTTTTAGAATCTAAAGAAGGGAAAGATGAGTGTCATCGAGTATGCTGCAAATTTTACGGAAAAAATGAAGCTTGTTCCTTATCTAGTTCCAACTGAGCTCTCCAAGGTCAATAAGTTTGCCCATGGATTACCAGCAGACTTTGGACCAATGGTCAAGCAAGCAACCACTTTGAAAGGAGTCATCTAGGCAGCCAGGAATGTTGAGACCCAGATTAGGGAAAAAGGTCTGGAGAGAGCTGAAGTTGGCGAGAAAAGGAAGCATGAAGGATCTTCAAAATCCAACAAGGAAAAGAAATTCTCGAAAACGGAAGAAGGAGGAGGAGGTGAATCCAAGTGGTGCGAGAAGTGTAGAAACAAGCACTTCGGGAAATGTGGCGAGGAGGTGACTTGCTACAAATGTGGAAAGACAGGGCATTACGCCAGCAAGTGTGCGTCCAACAAGAAGGTGTGTTATGGATGTAACAAAGAAGGGCATATTTCTAGGGACTGCCCGGGGAAAAATAAAGTGGCAAGACCAGAAACGCCACCAAGGCCAAGGGCATTCCACATGATCCTCGACGAAGCAGAAAACCGTGCGAGGAATCAAGGATGAGGACTTCATATTCGAAGATCAAGTTATGCAGTATCCATATTATTGTATGATGTAGCCTATTAGAGGCATAGTCTAGGGTGAACTTGAACACCTATGTAATAGTTTCAAGAAATAATAAAACCTTTGTTTTGTTATCTGATGTGTTAAACTTTTATGTGATTTTCTTGAATGGTGACTTGGGGACTGCGAGACAATACTGGGGACGAGTATGAGTAGGTGTGAAAGGTAGTAGATGCATATACTACCGGAAGCACAGGACTCACGCTTAGATCAGGGAAAGTCACAAGGTTACCAAGAAGCTAGTAAATGATTTCGTTTTATTCAAGTAGGTTGTTACCATCGTTTCGGTAATGACTAAAAATATTTTTGATATTCCGACCCAAGTGGTCATATCAAATTAAGTCCGATTACGATAAGTATGAGAACCAAGTTTGATGTAGCACCGACTTAAGCCAGAAGAATTAATCAAAGCAATCAGTAGAGGTATCACGACGGTTGCTAGAAATACTATGTTTTTAAGATGTGATCTAGAACATGAAGGAAGGTATAGTTTGTTCTGTAATTTGACTCTAAGAGACTTGAGTCTAAGCTTTGCAACATATGATGAGAGGTCATTAGAATATGACACATCAGTCCATTGAAATAATAAAAGAACTTATCTCAAGTTCGTATCAACTGAGGATTGACATTGTGGCTTGAAGGTCATAATTTAGAGTCTAATGTGAGATAGAGAGCGGATGTAGGATCGAGCACCGCCTGTGGTCAAGGAGTCCAAGAGTTAGATACTCATTCGAAGAAACATCGAAGTTATGAATTAGGATGAAGTGATAACGTATGGAGTCATCATGTGAGCCCTGGTTTGTTGATGGTTCCGGGACGTAATCATCCTAAGGGGGAGATTATCGTAACGCCCGCAAATCCGGGCTAGTCAATTAGAGGCAATAGGGGTCGAAAGCGACTTTTCTACAAAAGATTATTTAGAACAAATAATCTTAACCAAGTTGTAGAATATGTCACAAGGTTTCCGTACATATAAAGAACGCCGAAATCCGAGTTATAACGAAGAAGTTATGACCCGTTGAAGTTTCGCGACGGAACCGACACGATACCGGGAAGCGTAAATAGTGAATTTACGATAGAGCGAGATTTTGCCTTAGCGATCTAAACGAAATTCGTACATTTGGGGACTGGTACCTCCATTTCAGGGGAACGTGTTGTCTTCGAACCCCTCTACATTCGACAGGGCCAAACAGTTGGAACAGAGACTCATTGACCATGGAGTCCATCCACAAGCAACTACCCCTGCTGTCCCAGAACCGGCCAAAGCAAACGATAACAAGAGGAAGTTTTGGGACAAGAAGAAGAACCAATCAGCGCAGAACACTACCAAGAAACAACAGAGTGTGGTTGTTCATGCCACAACAACCCCTGTTGTCCCTGCACCAGCAAAGCAGTACGCTGGGAGTCAGCCAAAATGCAGCAAGTGCAACTTCCATCATAATGGACCCTACCGGAAGATGCACTGTGCTAACTGCAACAGGAAGGGGCACACTGCCCATTTCTGTAAGGAACCGACAAGACCAATCTCCCAGGTCCCAGGTACTGGAACAGGCCAGGCCTACTACAGGTGCGGTGAAGTTGGGCACTAGAAACGGAACTGCCCAAAGGCAGGGAATATTGGCGGAGTAGGAAGAGTTTTGGTTATTGTCCATGAGGAAGCCGTGGCAGACCTTACAATGGTCATAGACACGTTTCTCCTCGATAACTCTTATGCATGCATATTATTTAATAGTGGAGCGGAGAGGAATTTCGTGAATCAAAAATTTGCACACTTACTTAAACAAAAACTACAAGGACTAAAAGAAGCGTTCACCGTAGAAATGGCTAACGGGAAGACTGAGAGCACTAATGATATATACATAGGATGTAACCTCTCTCGAGATAGCTATTCATTTCAAATCGACTTCATGCCGGTCTCAATTAAAAGTTTCGACGTAATTATCAGCATGGATTGGTTGAGCCTTCATCGTGCTGACATCCTATGTTTTGAGAAAGTCGTTCGTCTTAATTTTCTGGATAGCAAAACCCTAGTTATCTATGGCGACAAACCAGGAATGAACCGTTGAATCATCTCGAGTATTCAAGCCCAGAAGTACTTACGAAAGGAATATCATGTGTTCCTTGCTCACGTGGTTGATGTGAACCAAAAGGTGAATGAAATAAAGAGCATCCTAGAAGTCTATGACTTTCCCGACATCTTTCCTGAAGAACTTCCAAGATCACCACCACAACATCAAGTTGAGTTCAGAATCGACTTAATTCCAGGAGCTACCCCTGTAGCCAAATCGCCTTGCCAACTAGCACCTGCTGACATGCAGGAATTTTCTGATCAACTGAGCGAACTACTCAGCAAGGGATTTATTAGACCGCGCTTTTCACCCTAGGGAGCACCGGTCTTGTTTGTAAAGAAGAAAGATGGATCGTTCTGTATGTGCATCGACTACCGAGAACTAAAAAAAACTTACCGTTAAGAACCGATACCCTCTACCACGGATAGATGACTTGTTCGACCAACTTCAAGGAGCAAGCTATTTTTCAAAGATTGACTTGAGATCCGGGTATCACCAGCTACGAGTGATAGAGGAAGATGTTCCCAAAACAACTTTCTGAACTCGTTATGGTCACTACGAGTTTGTAATGATGCCTTTCGGATTAACCAATGTGCCCGCGGTATTCATGGACGTAATGAATCGGGTGTGTCGTTCTTACTTAGATAAAATCGTGATAGTATTCATCGATGACAGTGTTAACACGCTGTCGCATGCGTATTAAGCAAATAAATTATCACTGCTGGTTGCACTAAAAATATAGCACAGGGAAGTAGAGTTGAATCCTCAGGGACATAGCCTAATGGTCAATGCCTTTTTGCATCAGGCACAATCTAGTCAATAAACAGAAAATAAAAAGGGGGATTTTAAATTTAACTAAAAACTAAAATTGCGGTGATATTAAATTAAACTAAAACCAATAATAAAAACGGTTTCAGTTCTGCTGCGACTTTCCTAATCATGTAACCGATCCATATCTGATTATTTAAGATGCGTTCTATCTAAACTGACACTGAGAAAAACTAACAAGCTCTAGGAATTTCTCTTTTACCTTATTTGGCTAACCAAAACAAGCTCTTCAATTAACCCTAACTTTTACTGTTCAATTAAACAAGCTCTTAATTAAATCAGAAAAATAGCTTTATGATCTGTGTAAAATTCCCAACAATACCCAATACTTCTCACAAGCTTGGAAGCATAATGGTATGATTTTTCAGTTTGTAATAAAGTCAAATCCCAAACACATAACCGATTTATTACTTGTTACTTATTACCAGTTGACAAGAACAATTATGTATTCTATAACTGATTAGCTGGAATGATAAAACCCTAGCTAGGTGATCAGACTAACAAGAATTTAAAACCGAACATTCATTAAGAACAAAACTGAAGAATCTAGATAGAAACACAAATCAAAAATCAGATCCGAAAACTAATCACATGAGAAGTACTAATCTATGTAGAATTGAAAACTAAAGTTTAGCCTGACATGGCCCAAAACGAAATCAAACTAGATAAAAGAAACATTATAGATCAATCTAGATAAACTAAATGTGTGAGATGATTCACAGTCTTCAGATCTCCAAAAGTCGCTGAAAGAACTCAGAAATCGCCTTATGAAATGGTTTTCTTCGTCTGGAATCGTCCAAGCCTTTCAACTAATTATGAGGATTGTATTTATACTAAATTTGGAAGCTTCCGGGACAAAAAAACGGATAACACGCGATCGCATGTATTGAGGGTGCGATCGTAGGTTTTGAAATAAATGTGTCACAAGCCTTTTTAATGAAGTAGAATACTATTTTGACACTTTTTGGCCAACCTGCGATCGCTTGTACACGACCTGCGATCGCAGGTTTTCATTTTTCATTTCCGGGGTGAATTTTTGGCACTAAAAAACCTTGAATCCGTGTTGCGACCTAACTTGCGATCGCAAAAAGTCCCCATTCAATCGCATGAAGGCAACCTGCGATCGCATGTTGTGCCTAATACGTCCAAAATTTTGTCTACTTTTTAGATGATTTTGAATCGCATCAATCGGAGTTACGGTTCTTAAGATATGGTCAAAATACTTACAGGAGGTCAAAGTTGCCAGCAACATCCTTTAACTTTAGATTGCATATTCTATTTTCGTGTGATCAATTCGATCAAATGTTTCTTGACCAAAGCATCTTGCAATCATTCCTCAACATACTCCATAAGTCCCCAAGAGGTCCATTTCAAGTTCCAAACGCGCATCTAACTGCTCCCAAAGCACTACTCCACTCGAACTATCTGAAATTGACATAAAAACATGAGTAGTACGAGAATTCTAACGAAATACACAAGGTGAACATTATTTAAATAAATGACATGAAAATGTACAAAATATGATCCTAAATGATAATGAAAACTACCCTATAAGATGCATAAAATGGCATCTAACATACATACTTATCTATTAATGCAGTGAGGAGGAACATAGTCAACACTTGCGACAGATCTTGGAAACACTACGAGCTGAGAAACTTTATGCGAAGTTCTCTAAATGCGAATTTTGGATTCGAAGAGTCGAAACATGGTTAGAAAAGAGGGAATTCACGTGGACCCTTCCAAGATCAAGGCCATCGAGAACTGGTCTGCACCAAGGACGCATACAGAAATCCGTCAATTCTTAGGCCTCATTGGCTACTATCGCAGATTCATTCAAAACTTCTCAAGGATCGTGAAACGACTTACCACATTGACCTTTGATTGGGAATAAAAACAAGAAAAGGTGTTCAAAATGCTTAAGCAATCCTTATGCAGCACACCGATATTATCCCTCCCAAAAGGGATACAAGATTTCCTGGTATACTACGATGCATCCAACCAAGCGCTTGGTTGTGTTCTTATGCAACGAGGAAAGGTCATCGCCTATGCCTCAATACAGCTTAAGACATACGAAGTCAACTACACTACACATGATCTTGAGTTAGGAGCAGTGGTATTTGCTCGGAAGATCTAGAGACACTACCTCTATGGTACGAAACGCACTATCTTTACAGACCACAAAAGCCTTCAACACATATTCGACCAGAAGGAGCTCAACATGAGACAATGACGGTGGGTCGAACTACTCAATGACTACGAATGCGAAATTCGTTATCATCCTGGTAAATCCAACGTAGTAGCTGACGCTCTAAGTCGGAAATAGTACTCAGGTCGTAGAGTCAAGTAATTGACTATGACAATCCATTCACATTTGTCCACACAAATTAAGGAGGCTCGACAGAAAGCCTTAAAACCTGAAAATGTGGCAGGTGAAACCCTGAGAGTGATGGATAAGAACTTAGAAGTCAAGGGTGACGGAGCCTTATACCGCATGGATCAGATCTGTACACCGAAACTTGATGGTTTCAGAGACGTTTTCATGAACGAGGCGCACAATAATCGATACTCCGTTCATCCAGGCTCAGATAAGATGTGTATGGATCTCAAAAAGTTATATTGGTGGCCTAACATGAAAGCATAAATTGCTACCTTCGTGGGCAAGTGTCTTACTTGCGCCAAGGTTAAGGTCGAATACCAAAAACCCTCAGGTTTACTACAACAACCAGAGATACCTGAGTGGAAGTGGAAGCGCATTACAATGGATTTCATAACCAAGTTTCCCAATACAACGGGTGGTCTCGATACCATTTGGGTGACCGTTGATAGGTTAACTAAGTCCGTACACTTCCTGCCAATCAAAGAAACCAACAAGATGGAGAAACTGACCAGAACATACATTAGGGAGATAGTACGATTGCATGGTGTTCCCATATCTATTATCTCCGATAGAGACAGTAGATTCACCTCAAGATTCTAGTAGTCACTACAAAAATACCTGGGAACTAGGTTGGACATTAGTACAGCCTACCACCCACAAACTGATGGACAGAGTGAGAGGCCGATACAAACGTTGGAAGACATGCTGAGAGTTTGTGTAATCGACTTTGGTAAAGCATAGGATACCCATTTTCCATTGGTCGAGTTTTCATACAACAACAGATACCATTCTAGTATCAAATTTGCTCCATTTGAAGTCCTCTATGGCCGGAAGTGCAGATCCCCTCTATGAAGGGCTGAGATGGATGGCAAGCAACTAGATAAAGGATAAGTTCTTGATAACACTCTCACGGGTCCAGAAATCATCCTGGAAACGACAGAGAAGATTGTTTAGATTCGTGAACGATTGAAAGCCTCTAGAGACTGACAGAAAAGCTACGCTCACAAAAGACAGAAACCTCTGGAATTTCAGGTTGGTAACCTTGTTTTATTGAAGGTATCACCCTAGAAGGGCTTAATACGTTTCAGAAAGCATGGTAAGCTAAATCCAAGGTACATTGGACCTTTTGAGATTCTTGCTAGAATCGGCCATGTAGCTTACGAAGTCCAACTACCCCAAGAACTTAGCAATGTACACCCTACCTTCCACGTATCGAACCTAAAGAAGTGTCTATATGATGAGACTCTTGTTATCCCACTCGATGAAATCGATATCAATGAGAGTATCAACTTCATAGAAGAACCGGTAGAGATCATGGATCGGGAAGTCAAGCAAACCAACGAAAGTTGTATTCCGATAGTGAAGGTTCGTTGGAATGCAAAGCGAGGACCTGAATTCACTTGGGAGCGGGAGGATCAAATGAAACATAAGTATCCTCATATTTTCCCTTAGTCCACGTGTATCTCTTAGACTTAATTTCGGGACAAAATTCCTTCTAACGGGGGGATAATGTGACAACCCGTAATTTTAGTCTTGTAAAAGTCAAACTTGGTCAACAAAAGTAAAACTTATCCAATAAAGGTCAAACTTATTTCTTTAATTATCATAAGGTTAGATTAATAGCCTTTACATGTTAAAACACTTAGTTAAAAGTGTTGTAGAAATTTGAAATTTAAAACACTTAAAATCCGAGGAGCCTTGCAGGAACCGAAAACCCTTCGCAACCATAAACGCCTTGCAACCGAGAACCTCGTTCTCGGCTGTAAACTCGCTTCGGACCGTAAACCTTCGGTTCGCAACCGTGAATTCCTTCGGACCGCAAACTCTACCATATATATATATATATATATATATATATATATATATATATATATATATATATATATATATATATATAGGTTTGACTAAAATATTCATCACTTCTACACTTCTAGCCAAAAACTCAAGATTTCTCTCTCAATATCTTCAACCGAAAACCCCTAGTTTTCTCTCAACCATCATCCGAAGATCATTTGTTTCACCTTCGGATCTTACTAAGAACATCTAGTGTTCTTCTTTTCATCGGTCAAACACCCTTTAGTTCTGAGTTTACAGCCATAAACCCTTCAATCTCCTTGGTTTCACAAAGAACACCAAGATCACACACTTGAGTTTTCAGCCAAAAACTGTTGAATCTTCAAGTGGTCGTGAACCATTTACGGCCGTAAACACCGAAGCCAGCCGTGAAATCCAATCAGTCACTAGATTTCGCTTCTATCACTTCTTTTGTAAATATTACTTACATCCTAGGTTGTTTCCTTAACATCTTTCAGGTTATATTCACTAACTTCATGCCAATATATCGCGTGAATTGCTATTTAGGACTTGGTTTTGTCTCGGGAGCTAACTAGTGGAAACAATCATCCTATATCGAACATTCAATCGAATCACTCACTTAAGGTGAGTTCATACCCCTACAATTTACCTTTTTAAATGTTTTTTTTGGGGGGGGGGGGGATACAAGTAAATCACAATATAATTGTGTTAATCATTTATATGTGGAAAAAACATACAAAAGGATTTTCTTAAGCTTATATGTTGTTAAAATCACTTTAAAAACTCTTTTAAACTATTTTTAGATTTATGTTTATATCAAAATCATATACGTGTACATATTTATGTATAAGTATGCTTTAACAGACTTAGGACTATTGCTAAATACCGTAACTCTTGTTCCTTGTTTGGTTGTGGGCTTAGGGTAGGATCACTAGTCTGACTGTCGGTTAAATCATAGTTATACTTGCTAAATATATGCCTAAATATCAAACCTCATTTTCAAGGAACATACTTAACTTAGTTGCATAAGTTGATCAATTGAGTCTTTTCTTCAAATCAGTAACAGTTCAAATAAACATACTAGTAAAGTATAATAGGTATAGTTTAGAGAATCACTACATACTAATTCTAGAATAGAGAAACAATACATGAGTCAGTACATACATACTATTACTATTCATTACAAAGTATACTATTCATTTAAAAGAACAAGAAGGAACTTACATACTATAACAAGAACAAGATAACTAAAATGTGAGGTACTATTTCATGGCATGGTAATATTCTTGCTATGTCACGTTTTGTAACCAAAGTCTCCTGGAGGGAGAGTGTGAGTTTGTGTATAGATCTATACGGGATTGACCATCCCACACCTTGCTGCTAGCTACAGTAGGACCTGTAGGTCTACGGGTGACAAATGTCATATCATTTTCGACGCC
Organism: Lactuca sativa; assembly: GCF_002870075.4. Lineage (NCBI taxonomy): Eukaryota > Viridiplantae > Streptophyta > Magnoliopsida > Asterales > Asteraceae > Lactuca > Lactuca sativa. The sequence continues at coordinate 1,374,821 of NC_056623.2, read as the reverse complement.
TAAAGAACGTCATGTTTTATACTAGTCTATCAAGCATGGTTATAACCTAATCACATTTTAACCTTAATTAACAGTTTGGTTTTAAGGTAGTTAATGCATCCGTAGTGTATTTTATACAATACTACTATAAATCTTCATTTTCCATTACATTCAGTAATATTCTCACATGAGAAATGCATACTATTTTTTGAGTAAAGATAGTTTTACAAATATGGAAAACATACGTTTATAGTATTTCAAGTACAAACATTCAGTTTATACTATTTTAAAGAGAACAGAACATACAAACAGTTGAGTCTTGGTAGAAGACTACTTTTCATTTAGTGCATAAAATATAGGATTTTCTAGGAAAGATAGAAACATTTTCACTAGTCAGATACAAACATTTTCACTAGTCACATACAAAAATTTTCACTAAACAAATACAAACATTTTCATGAAACAACTGCAAACACTTGACACGAAAATACTTATGAACTCACCAACTTAAATGTTGATACTCTCTTTCAAAATAATTTGTATTCTAAGGGAACCAGTAGACAGGTACACTGGACCATGTTTTGAGAAGACGGAGCATGTTGAAGTCTCGTCTTTTATTTTTGTTATACATTTTTGGTGTCTTACAACAATTCATAGAACACCCATCTATTAACTATCCCATTAATGCAATGGATGTTGTTTCTTGTTTTACTATTGTACATTGTTATGATATTATACATGACGTCCTCCGACCCCTAATATTTCTGTCGTTCTGGATTAGGGGGTGTGACACTTACACGAGTCCAATTTAAGCACAATAGGATGCTGATGACGTTCCCATAACCTCTCGGATATCAATATCTGCCAATTTCTTCCGTAGAGATACTCTCCAGTATGGGGATAAAATGTGCACTCTTGGTCAACCGATCCAAAATAACCCAAATCGAATCTACCGCTCATGTTGTCTGCATTAACTTCGTGTTAAAGTCCATGGTGATCTCCTTCCACATCCATTTGGGAAGGGGTAACAACTACAAGTTACCATGGGGTCTCTGGTGTTCGGCCTTGACTTTCTGACAAGTCACACACCGCTCTATAAAGCACACTATCTCCCTCATCATGCAGGGCCACTAATAACTTAATCTCATATCCCTATACATCTTTGTGGCCCATGGATGGATCGAAAACTTCGACTTATAAGCCTCCTCCAACAATGTCTGTCTAACCCCACTAAGAACTGGGACCCCAGACCCTCCCGTATTGGGGTAAATAATCCATGACTATCCCTGGAAAATAGCGGAATCTGACCTCTTATCCTTTCCACCTTCTAATTTCCCTTTTTTAACCCTTCCACTTTAGCCTTTTTAATCATATACAACAGTGGAAAAATAATAATCATCCTCAAACATTGATCTCTGATAGGCGCACTAACTGACTTGCGGCTCAAGGCGTCAGCTACAACATTTTCCTTCTCGGGGTGGTATAAAATCTCGCAATCTTACTCCTTCGCCACATTAACCCACCTACGCTGCCTCATATTCAGATTTGGTTGATCCATCAACTACCTCAAAACTCTGTTGATCTGTGTAAATGGTACAACGGACCTCATAAAGGTACTGTGGCCAAATCATGAGGGAAAAAACTATAGCCCCTAGCTCCAGATCATGCGTATGGTAATTCACCTCATGAGGCTTTAGCTGCCTCGACATATAAGCAATCACATGACCCCGATGCATAAGAACTGCACCCAAACCCGTGATTGGAGCATCACAATAAAACACAAAGTCATAAACACCCTCGAGTAGGGATAAAATTGGAGCCTCGCATAATCTCTGCCTCAGCGTCTCAAATGTCGCCTGCTGCTCAAGCCCCCAACGGAAGGTAATTGTCTTCTTCATCAACCTGGTCAACAAAACTGCAATCCCGGAGAAATTCTCGATAAACCTCCGATAATACCCTGCTAAGCCATGAAAAATCCAAATCTTATATGGATATCTCCAATCCTCCCACTACATCACGACCTCGATCTTGGCTGGATCGACCAGAATACCCTTCTGATTGACAAGGTTCCCCAAGAAATGCACCTTGCATAACCAAAACTAGCATATGGAGAATTTAGCAAAAAGCCTCTCCCTCCTCAAAGTATCTTGAGCCTCCCTTAAGTGATCCTCATGTTGATTCTTGGTCGTACAATAAGACAAGATATCATCATCGAATACGATCACCGACCGATCCAACATCAGTATGCACACCCTGTTCATGAGATCCATGAATGTTGTTGGTACATTAATGAGCACAAAAGGCATCACCACGAACTCGTAATGACCATAAAGAATTATGAAAGCTATCTTTTGAGCATCCTAATCCCAAACCCTCATTTGATGGTAGCTTGAGTGCAATCAATCTTGGAAAACCAAGATGCACCCTGCAACTGATCGAACAAATCATCACTCATCGGGAGTGGATAATGGTTCTCTAGTGTTAGATTATTCAACTCTTCATAATCAATGCACATCCTGTGTGAATCGTCCTTCTTCCTAAATAGGATCGGTGCTCCCCAACGAGAATTAATCGGTCTGATGAAGCCCTTGTCTTGCATCTCATGTAGCTGTGTAGATAACCCCTGCATCTCAGGTGGTGCTAACTAATAGGTTACCTTGGCTATTGGAGTAGCACCTGGTACCAAATCAATCTGAAACTTGACTTGCCTCACCAGAGGCAACCCAGGCAAAATCCTTAGGAAATACATTGGGATACTTATGTACGATCGACACATCATCAATTTTCTTATTTCCCTCTTATCTAGCATCCAACACATACCCACAAAACCAGAAAAACCCTGATGAAGATACCTTCTAGCTCTCACAGTTGAACAGAGAGTTGGTCCGCACTGGGCACCATCGCCGTGAATAGTTCTCCCCCACTAGGGGTTCGAACCCTCACTATCTAATGATCGTAGTCAACCATAGCCCCATTAGGCCTCAACCAATCCATCAATACAATTACTTTTCTCTCACGCAAAGGAATAGGAACCAAGTTGATTAGGTAAATCTCTCGAAATAGATCCAGAATACAACGCCGATGAACCCTCGATACCCTAACTGGACAATCGTCGGCTATCTCTCCCTCTAACGGATAGTCAAGCTCATAGGGAGCATCGTCAAACCTATTGTTGGGCGCAATAGACATAAATGATCGAGTAGCACCCAAATTCAAAATAACCAGAGCGCGCAATTCGTTCACTAAGAACGTCCCTAAGCATCATGATAACAAAAATAAGCATAAACAATAATGAAAGCGAGAATAAATAGAAAACATACATGTAACCACTCTAAGAGTCGCATGCACCTCATCGGGCGATAGCTGAAAATCCATGCTCTTCACCATAGGGGTCGCCGCCTTGCCCTCACGACTATCTTTGATCCTTAATGTAGATGGAGCGGGTACCGGAGTCGCTCCTCTCGTCAATCTTAGGTAACTGGCCTTTTTATGTCATGTCAGATTATAATGGAAGCAAATCACACCACTGGATCCCTGGGGGAAATCCATGATTAAATGTCTAGTCTTATCACACTTGAAGTAGCTATCACCCTTCTCTCGACAAATCCCCTCATGCACTCTCCCACATCTATCACATCGCCCACGGCCTGGCTGGCCTCTATATCACTAATTAGTTCCTTGGATTGAATATAAGACAAAGTCAGGAAGGTATCTTTATCAATCAGGAGGCTTATACAAAGACCTTACTCTTTAAGTTTGGAATGGTGGGAGATTCGAAGGTGAAGATTCCAATGGCATTCGGAACAAAACTAACACCATCTCTGGACAAGCCAGGTGATGATATGACTCTCTATAGTTAAATGATAGGTTCATTGATGTATTTGACTGCTAGTCTGTGACATCCCCATTTTCACGACCAGAAAAGACTGATTTTGTTTATGCTTTATAAAAATCAGAGTACTTCTTTTAATAAAAATGTTGCGGAATTTGTTCCCAGAAAAACATGATAAATACGTTATTAAAACATTTTTGAAGAAACGTATTTTATTCATTTTAAAATGTTTGGGATGTCATCGTTAATACAGAAACATAAGCATAAACAGAACTTGCATTTATTTACACTAGTGGTCTACATCTCTTTAAATCTCTCAGTGTAAAGTGACTTCATATCAACACCTGTGATATAAATAAACTGAGTGGGTCAGGTTGGGAAACCTGGTGAGTACACAGGGTTTTCAACCCACAATAATATAATTATTATGTTTAAATAATCAAACAATCAACCCAATTACCCATCCCCATTGTCTTCTTTATTCTTAAGGATCTACCCTAAGAATCAACCATTCCTCGTTCATACATTCCTAAGGATCATCCTAAGGAATCGGCACGAAGTCCATCGTCACCGGGGTTTAGGCACTAAGTCTGCATAGTCGCCAGAATTTATACAATAGGCACTAAGTCTGCATAGTCGCCAGGGTTTTGGCACCAAGTCTGCATGATCACCAGGGTCTAGGTATCAAGTATGCATGATCACCAAGGTTTAGAGTACACCGAGTGAACACATCGTTCACAATACTTACAGGTTGCGAGCCTGCTAGTGTTCCACTGGACTATCTAGAATAGTCCGTGGTTATCATCTATACTCTGCTGAATGACGGGGACATCATTTGGGAAAAAGGCTTCTCACATCGTACACCTCTCACCCATACCTCATAGTCTATATCACCTCTCAACTCATCGTCCAACTCATATTTCATCTATTATATCTACCCATGTTTTACCCCAACATTTTCGTAGATATAAAATACATATATAGTTTAAATCATTTAAAACATGTATAAATCTTTCACCGAGCATAGACAGCAAGCAAACAGACAATATGCACACATAACACATAGTAAATACTTCATATCTATATGTAAGTTGAAGGGGACCATGTACTCACTTGAAAGGTGGTGACTCAGTACTCGGACAGCGCTTCGATACTCTTAAAACAATTTCCTTCGATAAAACCTAGTATCAATACCACTAGGGTTTAGTCTAACGATAACCACGACAAATTAATAGTCTGACTATTATTATTATTATTATATAAGCGTTAAATAACACTCAATATAACTCATAATAATAGCCCAAATAATTATTTTAAGGACCTAATAACATTCCTATAATTATTTGAAAGCTATATGAAAAATTGCGTAAGCGTAGCACACTTACAGCGAATTTTATCGAAAACCGGAATTTAATTGGAGCAGCGTTTCGAAACCGAAAGACTCCTTTTTCTCGGGACTCCGGGAGCCTCGGGGCTTCCTTAGGGTGCTAGGTATTTTTCCTAGGGCTTAGGGGTGGTTTGGGAAGCTAGAGAGAGAAAGAAATTAGAGAGAGAAAGGATTTTGGTGTGAAAAAATCGGAAACCTTCGCATGCTATTTATAGCCCCAGCAGCCTCGGACTACGCTGCGCGTCCAGCAGCTACGCTGGGCGTAGTCTCGGATAGGGTCACCAGCTTGCATCAGCTGGCTCGCACTTCGGAAGGGGATAAGGACCAAGGGTAAGCTGGGCGTACCGCACTCCGACGAGGGGCGTAAGGCGAAGCGAGGTGATGTGGCGTGATCCGAAGGGCGCTTTGTTGATCGAGGATGGACGGCTGCGATGAGGCCACGTCATCTAGTCCTTATTGGCCTTTGCAAATTTGATCATAAACTTTAAAAATTCGTAACTTTCGCGTACGACCTCCGTTTTCAACGTTCTTTATATCCACGCGAAGGTAGGAGCGTACTCTACAACTTTCGTTTAGACTTCGTCGGCTAATTTTGACTCGATTTTAAATTTTATATTATTAACGGGCCGAGACATGATTGGTCCGTCAAATCCTCATAACTTCTTCATTCGACGTCCGTTTTCACCCATCTTTTTCTCGTTACGCTAATTTTAACGAGATCTTCGATTCTCGTTTAGGTCGTGCTGGCCAAAACCGCTCGATCTCATATTTGAATTTCGGGTTGTACACTGCTAGTCCGAAACTTCAAAAAATCATAACTTCTTCATACGAAGTCATATTTGGGCGTTCTTTTTATCGATGTTCTTAGTTTAACATATTCTACGACTTTTTTTAGATCGCTAAGGCTAAATCTTGCTCTATCGTAAATTCACTATTTACGCTTCCCGGTGTCGTGCCGGTTCCGTCGCGAAACTTCGACGGGTCATAACTTCTTCGTTATAACTCGGATTTCGGCGTTCTTTATATGTACGGAAACCTTGTGACATATTCTAAAACTTGGTTAAGATTATTTATTCTAAATAATCTTTTGTCGAAAATTCGTTTTCAACCCCTATTGCCTCAATTTGACTAGCCCGGATTTGCGAGCGTTACATAGTCGTCCAGATATCATGTTTTTTGTTTGGTATTATGCCAGGTTTCAAGAAAATCCTTGCTAACCACACATGACCGTTGTTAAGAATATCTTCAGGTATCTCAAGAGAACATCCTCACTATGAATATAGTACCCTTCAAGTTTAGGTTTCTTTGTGCAAACATTTTCAGATGTTGATCTTGGAGGTTGCGGTCTAGATCGAAAGAGTACAACGGGAGGATGCCAATTCCTTGATGGCAAACTCGTAAGTTGGCAATCTAAAATGTAAACTTGCGTCTCCCTATCAACTGCTGAAGCAGAGTACATAGTCGCTACCTCTTGTACTTCACAAGTAATCTGGATTCAAAGTCAACTTTGTGACTACAACATCAACATGAAGCGAATCCCTTTGTATTGTGATTCTCAGAGCTCCATTTGCATTTGTCACAACCCAGTGCAACACTCAAACACGAAACACATCGCACTGAGGTATCACTTCATCAAAGATCATGTGGAAGATGGAAATGTCGAGATACACTTTGTTAGATCCGCTGATCAGCTAGCCGACATCTTCATGAAAGCCTTGCTTGAGCAAACCTTCAAACACATTCTTCAAGGCTTAGGAATGATAGAGGTTGAATCTGCTTCGAAACCACCTTCACAGTCATAAGTTTTTGATAGACCTGCGAATTGGTGCGAACACTCGCAGTGACTCGCAGTCAACTGTTCACACTACGAATTAGTGTGAACGCTCGTAGTAACTCGTAGTCAACTGTTCACGCTGTGAATCGGTGGAAATGTTCATTGTGACTCGTAGTCTACTGTTCATTCGTGGTTATGAACTTCATTTATCCATTGTACATTTTCTCTATTTCTTTTTACTAATTTCTATTTTTATTTCTTTTTTAGAAAATCGAAAATCCAAAAGTATTTTATTATGTTTTTGTTTCTTTTTCAGAATATTGAAAATCCAAAATATTTTATTTCTTTCTATTTTATTTCCTTTTCAGAAAAACAAAAATACAAAAGTATTTTCTGTATTTTCATCATTTTTAAAATAATTAAAAAAAATACCAAAATTATTGGATAATTGAGCAGGTTTCAAAGCAAACATCTTGATGATCTCAATTACGAATGATGGGGCAGGTATAAATTTTCTAATCTATGCACTAGTTAAGTGTCCCTAGAAGCATGCTACTGCATGTCGTCAAAAGCCTCAAAGACTTTCTATGTTGAAGCCTTAATGAATCGATAACACCAATCGTTTCTTCCCAATAAGGTTGTTCATTCACATAAGTCATAAGTCAAGAGATACCTGACTCTTCTCACATTGAGTTAAGAGTTAACTGCTTAGTCACTTTCGCATAGCAGAGGTACATTATTTCTTTGGAACCACCTCATACCGTTTAACCATCACTTTCGCATTCTTAATTGTAATGCTTAAGACTATTAGATATTACCACTGAGGTTTATGGTTATAACAAATTCTATGTTTATGATCTTAAATTCGTTATTACCAAGAATTGAGTGAAACACAAAATCCAAAGCATATATACGAATTGACAGTGAATAATATACAAGTTCTAGCTTTTTCACCTTGGAATTAATGAATGTCCACCTTCGTGGTCAGTACCATGAAATCTCTTTTTCTTTTTATATGATCTTAAAGAGACGTTCTAGACCTAAGATGTTTCTTCCCAATAGATCCAGTTTTTATTTTTTCTTGAGATTTCTATGCTTATCCTAGTCACAAAAAATAATTCCAAAGCATACTTGTTTTTATGGCTACACCGGTTACACAAGTACTTCATCTAAACGTTCAAACTTATATCAAGTTTCGTAGTTTGGTTGAAGATAAAGCCACCCTTAAATCTTAATGAAAAGATGCCTTTCACTGTTTCTCAACAAACAGGTGATCATAATTCATGGGAAACCACACAGACACTTTAGAGTCTCTCTTGACTCCGAAGGAAGAGATCATTGCTCGGGATCCATCTGCTTCATGTCTTGATAGACATCACTAGAATCCCATAGTATACTGTTGATTTATTTATTTATCCTTGGAACACTCTCGCACGAAGATCCTTGTGATTTTCCAAAGTCTGGTTCGTGGTACTCATGTTTACTTTCTGTTTCGTAGAACATTTGATGGATATTAATTGTGAAAGTTCATATCTGGATTAACTGCGAAAGGGCATAACTGAAACAACATCTTAAAGGATAAGATTTGGACGTGAGAATTTGAACGAACACTAATATGACGCTGCATGACACATGTCATGGCTGTGTTTCACGCCTTTTTAGGCGACTTTTCAATAACCGATGCAACCAATCGCCGGATTTCTCTCACCTACTATACAGTATACAAGGATTTTGGCGATTCAATAATTAATTACCACTTTTAAAAAGCAATCAAAATCCTCCAGCGATTATACTCTCTACTGTTCATCGTCTCCTTCCTCGAGCTTCCATGGTGGCCGCTTCAGAGACTCCCTCAGTTACATAACAGATGGCCCAATCCTCGATCCTCAACCTCAAGGCAAATCAAAACATGATTCTCGATCTTGAACCAGCAAAATACGACGGATTCCTTCAACCAATCGCCGAATGCTTGAGGTATTCTCCACTTTTCATTGCTCTTACCAAGTCTGGAATTGTTCCCTTGGTTCATCTGTCAAAATCCTATTCAACCGCCAGCTACCAAAAGGGAGAAGAGCTCATCACGTTTGAAATCTTCAACCATAAATCCCAAATCACCAAATCGAGGTTTTGTAACCCCCTAGGGCTTCCTCAGGGTCGTGACCTGGTTGACCCTGAGAGCGTCTCCAACTCTGCCATCTTGGAGATGTTCTACCAGATGGGATACAAGGAAGTGTTGAATGCAGTTTCCTAGTTCAAGAAGCCCAATTTTCCACCAATGTGGAACGAACTGTTCACACTTCTATTCAAAAGCTTCTCGGAGAGAGTTACAGGCTTCGACTGTGCGAGCAAGTTTTTTATGACGATGATTTATGGTATCTACTCTGGCGTCAATCTGGATTTGGCTCAGTATTATGGGCTCAATTGGTCCAAAGCACTCTTTCCACAACACAACACATTGAAATCTCCTATGCTCGCTTCTGGACTATCGTTTTTCAATAGGCGACCAGCAAGCTCAACATCCCCGTCCTCAAAGATTCATGTATGGATACAATCCAGATCTTCCACACCACCAACATTATTCTCGCAGATAAAGTCCACTAATCATATCTTGACTTGGTGCCGAAATCGGATCCCTAATAGTTCCTGAAGTTATGCTTAGAGATGTTCCGGCTGCGAGTGACGTACTGTGAACCTATGGCAATCTTCCTGTCACTGGGTTTCACCCTTTGTCCGATGAAATGAGAAAGGTCCTTGACGAGGAGGACAAACCCAAGAAAGGAGGCAAGAAAAGGAGTGTGAAAGCAGGTCCATCTGAACATCCTCAAGCTCCTAAAAGGAAGATGGTAAAGAAGGTGGCTCGCAGGCCACGAACTCTAACTCCGAGTGACAACAAGGACTCGCATTCACACACAGTTTCAGAGGTTCCTGTTCAGGAAGAGATTCATAACGAAGATGATACTTCTACAACATCTCAACCAAATGTTTCGGAGCCTATTACTATGAACCTTGAGGTAACTTTTGAGATTCCTACCTCCATTCCGATCACAGATGAATTTTTCCAAGATTTTTCTGTTCCTTCACCCACTTATATTGTCACAACCCCAATCATCATTGATCCTTCCCCACCGGTATCTATGGGTGTTTCTCAAAACCAAACCCCATTCTTCATAGATTCCACCACCACCACAACTACTTCCACTGTTGAACCTCCGGTCACTATTAATGCATCTGATGCGGGGGCAGGTGCTTCAAGTTTTACAGTTGGTCGTTCTACTCCACCCATCTTACCTTTATGCCAAGACGATCTACATACCGTCTACGGTGGTGATGATGAAGACTTTGGAGGATTCACCTACAATCCTTTCAACATTTAGACTGAAAGTGGTGACGAAACTCCTGTCACAAAAGGGCAAATAAAGGCTATCAACGAGAAGCTGGATTCGCTGCTTCAATCCTCTAAATCATCAACCATTGAAGACTATTCTCAGGCTACAATCGAGTCCTTCCTTGAGACCCTCACCAAAGAACATTCCGCCAATCTTGAGAAGACAAATGAGGTTGTGGATGCTTCAGCTTCAGTATGCCAGGAAACGACCGAAAAAGTCGATAAACTAATTGTTGATTCCCGTTCCTTCATGAGCACTTTTCAAAACTCGTTTGAGTCCAACACTACGAAGGCGAACAAAGTTATTTACATTCTTGGAGAAACACTTCGCACAGAGAAGGAAAAGCTCGAAGAGGTTCGCACTGGCCTCCAATCCGAAAACAACGAGCTCAACTCCTCCATTTCATCGGAGATAGAAAATCTTCAAGATGACCTGGCAACAGAGAGCAAAATAATGGATGCTCTCGCAGTGAAGAAGGAAAAGATGAAGGTTCTCACAGTCAAGCTAGAGAATGCTAAGAAACAGATCAACGATCTCCTTTCTGAAAAAGTAGTTATGAAAAGTTGTGTAGCAGATGTGAATGCTCTGCTTTTGGACATCATCGAGACTCATGACTCGATGATCACAATCACAGTTAAAGAGCATCTATCTGAAAAGCTTCGCCCGGTGTTCGCAATGCTCAACAGATTGGAAGGTGTTTCAGAATCAACCTCAATTCCAAAACAAGGGCGAAAATGTTGCAAAGCCATCCAAGAAGGAAAACCCCAAGCCAACTATCAAGCCCACTGATACGACAAAGAAAGAAAATGAACCGAAGGATAATGTATATTTAGATTCAAACACATCATACTGTTGATGTCTTTTTAACATAGTTTTGTTTGAATATAAATTTGTTAACTTGCAAGAACCGGTTATACTAAAGAAAATACTTTATGCTCTTAAATATGTTGTCATAATATCATGGTTACCAATAGTTTTGTTTAATGACTTTTTTTTTCTTCAAACGAAAAAACATGTAGATGATCTCTTTTAGTAATATTGGTACTTATTAATGTGTAGTAAGGTGTTGTACTAAAGAAAAAATTATTAGATTCATAGTATTTTTTATCAATGTTTTACATTATGTATTAAGTGATCAATTACATTACATAATACATTACATATGGTATATGACTACTTACATTTACATTGCATAGTACATTGTTATGTTCTTTGATTACTTACATTACTATTACATATTGATTTCAATTTTAAATCTTTGATTGTATAATCTATACTTGATTCTAAAATTCTTTCATTTTTTTTGTAGATAATTTTATCTGATGAAGCCTAACTTGGAAGGAACTTAAATATTTCAAGCTACAAGTTTTGAAAAACGAGCGCTGAGATTGATGAATATGTAATATATTTTATATGTTACGATCATGGAATATATTTTTTTATGTTCTTTGGTGCAATATTATCTTACTATAATAATGTAACAATTTAATAGATTTTTTTATGGTACACGACTTAAAATGTGGTTTTCAAACTCTCATGTTTTTAGAATACCTTTCATCATTTAGATACAAAGTTGATATCTAACCTAAAAGCCTTTATTTCAATTTGTAAACTTGTATGGTTCTCATTGGTTTGAAAAGTTTGTTATTTTGGTTTCTTATATAGTTAAAGAGAAGGATGACCTATATTAGAATATTGTACCTTATAACAGAATATTAAAGCTTATAACATAATTTCAAAATGTTACACATTAATATTATAATATTGTACATAATTTCATAATATTAAACACTAACATCGAAAAAAAATACAAATTGTTTTGGTTTCCTATAAATTATTTTTGATATTCCTGTAACATTATATAAATTATTTTTGATATTCTTGTAACATTATAAATTATAAATTTAGAATAATATCATAATAATATTACATGTATATATAATATAAATTATTTTTACACATTACAACATAATTATATAATAGTATAATTTTATGTATATTACATATAATTTTAGACTATTACATATTAACAACAAAATATTTAATATTCAACATTTAGAATAACTAAAATAATAACATTTAATGAGTGTTAAAAAGCCTAAGTTTAATTAGACATTGTTATATTATAATATTCTATATAGAAGTCAAAAAGATCTTATAATATTAGAATATTCCATATGTAACTCATGAAAACAAACAATATATTATTATGAATATACAAATAAATTTTAAAATCATGTAATATGTGGGAGGTCTTATTAACATTACACACTATCCATAAAATACGTGGAAGCTCTTATAAAATGTCTATTAGAATTTTATATATATATATATATATATATATATATATATATATATATATATATATATATTTACTTTTCTAAAAAAATTATTACCTATATACGCATGAAAACAAACAATATATAAATTTATACTACTTAAATATTCTAAATATACATAAACTTATAATATTATTCTATCAGAATACTCAATTGACAGTCATGATGTCGTAACAATAACATATTAAATATAAGTTCATTTTACACATTACAACATAATATTATAACATTACACTTTAATATTAGAATATTACATTTTAATATTAGACTATTACACACAATTTCATAATATTAAATATTAACAACAAATTAAATATAAGTTCATTTGATCCACTCCTTAAAAACAATTTTACTAAATTATTTTTACAAGATCATCTAATTACTCAAACAAAATAACACATGGAATCAAATTAGAAAGTAACATTTAACTAAAAAGTCAGAATACTTAGAATATCAAGTTATCAAAAACTATTTTACTAAATTTTTACTACATCATCTAATTAATTAAACAAAATAACTTTTGGAATCTAATTAAGAAGAAATATTTGACTTATAAACTCATAATACCGTTATTAAACACTATTTTATTCAATTTTGCCTAGATCATGTAATCAATTAAAAAAATAACTTCGAAATCAAATCATATTCAAAATACCTGAAATATTATTACATGATAAGTTAGATTAGAAACAAAATCATATCACAGCAACTTTCTAGGGGTTTAGCTGTAGAATCTGAATCATAATATGTTGAAGAATTTGTTCTTGAAGATAGATGTTGGGTAAGAAAGCTAGAAAAGGATGTGTTTGAGTCGAATTCAAGATAGATCAGTACGATTCATATTTTGGGTTTTTGGTGTAATTTCTAGATAAATATATAGATTTCTATGGTTTTATGGATTGAAATTTAGAATATTTATTGATGATTTGGATCGATATCAGGCTTTAGAGGAATAAAATAAGAGAAATTTTGATCTAGAAACATTTATGGGAGGAGATGAAAGAAAACATGATGGAGAAGGAAAAGACGAGATTTATTCATTTTGCGTGAAAATTTACACTTATATCCCTCTGTGTTTCTGAGTTAATCTGGAAGCTCATGAATATTTGAAAATTTTCATTATCTCCTTTCAGATATAATGGTTTAATCTCAATCCTTGATCAAATTAGATGAATAGTTCAGATATTGTCCCCACGTCTCACAAAATTATTTTGTCTCATATGAACCTAATTATATATATATATATATATATATATATATATATATATATATATATACACACACACACACACACACGAAAAAATTATAATAAATATATTAAAATTTATGTTTTTTAATCTCCTAAAAAAGTATTATATATATATATATATATATATATACACACACACGAAAAAATTATAATAAATATATTAAAATTTATGTTTTTTAATCTCCTAAAAAAGTATTATATATATATATATATATATATATATATATATATATATATATATATATATATATAATATCAAATGAAGTGAAAGGTGATAATTTCTTGAGTTTTTAAGGGTGAAATGGAACATGACACTGAAAAAAAAAAGTAGAAGATAGAAGGTAGTACAACTTTGGGTCTAAGACAACTTATTTTAACACTAATGCTCTAGGGATTGATAACACTCCTAACACCCTGCCACATCATAACACCCTGCCACATCATTTTTTTTAACTACCATGTCATTTTTGTCTTTCACCTTGTTAGTGCATTTTTCTTACCTTTTCATAGGTGTGGTAACACCCTTAGCAATCCTTGATTGTTTTTTTCTTTTTTAAACTATAATAAATTATATTTTTTAATACACAAACATTTCATATTAAATATATAATATATTTTTAATACACAAAACTTTCATATTAAATAAATTATTTTTTTAAAAAAACACAAAACAATTAATATTAAATAAATTATTTTTTTTTAAACACAAAAATTTCGTATTAAATTAAAAAGTTACAATAAATTAAAACATCAAATACCTAGAAACACGATTTAATATTTCAAACCACGACTTAATACCTCGAAATATGACTAGATACCTAGAAAGACGACTTAATACCTAGAAACATGACTTAATACAAGAAAAAACTTTTCTAAACTAAAGCACAATTCATGTAACATACCAAAATTATGAGGTAAAAATTTCATTTTTAATTCAACCAAAACATTAATTATATTTGAAGTCAACATTCAACATCCTTTTTCAAAATATTCAAAAGTACTTTATAAGAAAGCAGGTTTCAGAGTACAATCCCAAAATCATCATAATGTGGAAACATGGGTGGATGCGTTGCGATCAAGTCGAGACCTGAAACCATAACCTTAAAAACCGTAAGCAAAAGGCTTAGTGAGTTCTCCAAAATACCACATGCCATACAGATCAAAATATAATGGGCCCCGTACGGCATCAGGACCCGCTGGCATACAGATTTGTCAATCAACGAGCCCGGTCCAATGATTGTAACGGGCCTTGCCCTAACTCACATAATATGCCCCGCCCACTGAGTATAACGGGCGTCGCCCTAACTCGCACAACGGGCCCCGCCTAGCATACAAACTTTCAAGTATAACAAGTAATATCATATAGAATAACCTTCGGGCCCCGCCCACTCAACATTCGAACATATACACATGCAAGAGTCACGTAGACATCTAGCTCCCTAACATAATAAACCCTGGGTCAGCATTGGTGCCTTCAACCCGCTAAACATGGTGAGGAAGACTCACCTCAAACCGTCGAATATCTCAGATAAAAGCTCGGTCTGCCAATCCAAAGAATCCTCGTGTGTTGGCACTAACAATAATACCAAATTAATAATTGCTCCACAGCCCATAGCTAGGATCCAAGTCCGATTGTTCAACACTCAGGGTAAAAGTCCATTTTACCCTTTCCTCACTTAGACTAAAATCTGAGGCCCGCCAATACCATCAAAAGACCACTATGGAACAACTTCTTAATTGGCCCAAAACCCATCTTCTGCTAAATCCATGGAGGCCAAATTCCTAAAAGATACCCAAAGCTTCAAATGGGCCCAAGAACCCAAAAGGCCCACATACAAAAACTAGGGACTAAAAAGGACCAAAAACCCAAAAAAACCACATCTCACGTCGTGACTAGCTTTCGTCACGTCGTGAGAGCTCACTCAATCAGATCTAAACTCATCATGACTCAACCTAGCCAAAATCAGTCAACGAAAAGTCAATGGGTCTGCCCTCACATCGTAAGAAGCCTTTCTCATGTCATGAGCCCTTATCAGATGACGACAAACAGTACCAAACGCTTCGCATGTCGCGAGACCTTGTGTCTCACATCGTGAGAACAGACTGGGCTAAAAAATAAATTTTAACTTCTTAATCCATTAAGCCTTCAATCCTACTTCTTTCGAAAGCTAACAAGGACTTCAAAGGCCAATAAAAATGATTACTTGATGGACATGCATTCCCCAAGCATGTCCTAAACCCATCTTTGGTCAAAATGACAAGAAATGGCCCCAAACTCAAACAAGATTCATAAATTATAACCACACTTTAGATTCATCAGACTAAATCATATAGAATGACTCATTGATCCATAAAGTTGCCAACTTTATGGATCCCAAGCATGAAATCCCACATAAACATGAAAAGAGGAGCTTAGAACTTAGATCTAGCAATTTGAGCTTATAAAGATTGGATCTTGGATACCTACAATGGTCCAAAATATGCACAAGATGATGATGATACAACCTCCTTGCTGAACCAACACTCTAGAACCTCTTCTTCGTCCTCTAGCCACCAAAACGGCAAAATGGATCTAAAATCACCAAGATGGATTAGGGTTAGAGTTTTCCTAAGTTAGGGGAAGGTGGAGGCTAAGAAATAAACCCTAAAACCTAGTTAAGGGGGCTTAAATACATGGTAAACCCTAAAACTTGGTGGGCTTGGGCTGAAACGATCCTCACGTTATAAGCTCTTATTGCTCACGAGCTCAGTCCTGGATGGACTTCATGCGGCCCTCCTCACATCTTGAGCCTCCATACCTCACGTTGTGTGGACCTCTTTTTCACCAAAATCCAACCTTTTGACCCTCTGAAATCCTAATTCGATTCATCCTAGAAAACAGATGTTACACTTCAAGTGTTTGTGTCTCGGGGATGACCTCATTCTCATCATACACACATATCACATTTCATTCACGTTCTAGTATCATATTATGCAATATGATACACGTATACATCACCTATATCATAGTAGAAACGTCATGAAGCATAGATGCTTTGGCAAATAGTTTCCAACACTTTTTAAGAGCTCCAAACGCTCGTTCAATATCTTTTCTCACTTCTTCTTGGACTCTCTTAAATCTAAACCTTTAAGGGTCATCTGGAAACACAAAGTTTTAACAAAAACAAAAATGCCAGGATGGATCTCATCAACAAGATAGTACCCAAATTTGTATTCCATTCCTCGAAGTGTAAATGCTCGAAAATCACAACAAATTTAAAATTATGTCGTGAGCTCTTATTGCTCACGTCGTGAGGTTAGTCCCTGATGGAATCTTCATGCGGCCCTCCTCACGTCGTGAGCCTCCATGCATCACGTCATGAGAACCCCTTTTTCCTCCAAAATCCAACCTTTTGACCCTCTGGAACCCTAATTCGATTCATCCAAGAAAACAGATGTTACAACTCTCCCCCACTTAAATTAGATTTCATCCTCAAAGTCACTCCTTCTTACCTCCCATCCACACCGAACAACTAAAACACTTCTTCCACTACCCTGAAGAATAACCATTACTATTCTACACAAAATCCGAAATTCTAAACCGTGTCTGACCCCCTAACAGACAACCCATTGTGAAGCATTGACATTATAATTCCATTTCGTAATCCAACTAATCATAACACTTCCATTCCTTGATTATGTTGTTGTTTCCACTGAAAAAAAATCACCGAACGATCCATGTTGTTGAAACTTTTCACTTGGTTGAAGGCTCAGATAATCCTTTGAGTAAAAGACTCATCCTGAAGTCCCATAACTTCCCAGACCTACACACAAGTAGAACCATTCCAAAGCCCAATCACAAGGTCCTTTTCTGCCATCCGAACCCTAAATCCTTCAGTTGATGCCCTTGGCATACAGATTTAATTCATATATTGTTGTAATAAAGATCTTATACATATACACTTACGAACGCGAGTCTCGACCAAAAACCATCTCAATGCATATTCAAAACCTAAGATCCAAGGATTTACACTTGCATTTCACCTAAAATCTTTTAATTCACGACAACCATTCACTAAACCGGGACATAAAAATCCCCAAACCACCTTTGAGACTGCCAATCTTGCACCTGGTCCGGCCACCAGGTTTCTGAGAGTCCAACTGATAATGCTACCCTATCCTATGCTTCAAACTTTGCCACTCATTGACCAGATAATCATCTCATTAGAACCATGATCCAATACCTTGACCCAATCGGTCTCTACCAAGTCTTACATGTACTGCCATAAACATGTGGGCCTCGCTCATGGGTCTCACCCAGTCTATACCAATGAACGGGCCACGCCCATGGGTCTCGCCTAAACGAGAGCTACATAAGCCTAACCTCGACTTGGACCCCAATGCTCCTCCTCCTATAACAAAGAGATGCTATTTGACAATCCTGTCCGCCTTGCCCAAGGCACAAACTGATCCTCCTTCATTCCAACGACCCCTCCAACGATGTTCTATCTCAATATGGTCATTGTTACGATCCCATCGCAAAATTATAACACTTCCATAATATCTGCCAATCCAATGAACTCTACGGCCACCCTGCAGCCTTATGACACGTCAAACCCACTATGATTACCATCCATACACATATATCATATCAACCCCAATCATCCTGAGTCGAACTCACATCCAACTGAATTCCAATCAGGTGTTCGGGTCATGGTTCGAAACCCAAAGCCTTCATCAACCAAGAACAAGCAGCAAGGCTCAAAAACATCCCTCAACCTGGATCCATCCACATGCATGTTATACATCACAAAGAAGATGCCAACTAGCTATTGGAAGTTTCATGAACTTGCAACTTATAAAACTTCAATCCAGACGGCCACGTGAGTCGTCTCCCCTCCCGACTGGGATCTAAAACTTACCTTAGTTTAACACCTGATCTAGCTCCCAAAATTCTGAAGGATACTCCCCCACTTAGATTCACTGAAGCTCTCCCAACTCATAAAATTTGATGGATCCCCAACCCATCTTACCTCCTTATAATTCGAACCGTCAACGACATGTGCTTATCAATACTAGTGTTCCATTACTAGCCAATCTCGATGACCGCACAACTCTTGAAATCCAAATGAATACTCCCAAATCTCAGTAAACCCGTTAACCCCAATCGATTCCCATGATACAGCACCAAATCCTTAAGTCCTTGCTAGGTCATAAATAGTGGTTTATACTTTGCTTTTCATTATCCTTTAGAGTTCTCAGTCTAGGGCCGAAATCCCCTTGAGTTCCTTGTAATTGGACCGAAATCGTGTGTGATTTTTGTTAGGCTTTGTATTGTTTTGTTTAGGTTTTGGGCTTGGGCTTGGTTATTAGGCCTAGGTATATATAGGGTTATTTAGGCTTGAAAATGAGTAAGAAAGAAGGGTGGGACATTCTAAGGGCTACCATATTTCCTAGAACATGTTTTGGAGAGAACTAAGAGAGAATAGTGTGTAATCAACATCTTATGTACCCAACTATTGAATGATAATAGTGTGCATTTAAGATTAATCTTTTTTTCTTATTTCATCTTACATCTTGCACCATTCACTAGATTCGGATTCCGCACCATCAAGTGAATCCGATTGATACATCATAGCAATTTCGGGACTTAGAAGTGGTATCAGAGTTTGGATCCGTATCAATCGGATTATTGCAGACAGTTTTTCTTGGAGTTTCTTGGTGTTTAGGATTTATATTTTTATGAATGTTTTACCATTGTTCTTCGTTTTCTTCATATTTTTGAAGTTTTGATCGAGTTTGATTTTAAAAATTAAAATTTTCATGTTTTTGGCAAATTTTGGATGATTTTTGGCTAAAATTTGCGAAATCTCACGGAGATCCTCGGCCTCGGTCAAGATTCCTCGCAAATCTCAGACATGGCTTCACAGGTTCTCGGTCAGCAACCGTTCTCGGACGGGGCGAGTTCACGGTGCGAAGCGAGGTTCACGAAGCAAAGGTTTACGGCTCGCACGTTTCTTGTCTCACCGGTTTTCGGTCGGACTCCAGCAGCCTCGTGTTTACGGCCCAACTCGTTTGCGGCTTCGAACGTTTTCGGCCGCACACCTCGCACGTGTTTGGTCAGCAGCCTCGTGTTTACAGTCCAACTGTTCTCGGTTCAGCCTCGTTTTTGGCCAGCAGGTGTCTAGCCCTCGTGTCCAGTCCTCGCAGGTTCTCAGTAGCAGCAAATATTCAAAAATCTAGGGGTTCAACGTTTCGAACACGGGTCTCTTCCCTCCTCCCTCTAACGCCTTACCAGTTGATCTAGCAAGTCACTTGTTAAACATCTTCCTTTTTTAAATCAAATAGCTTCGTTATTTCGATTCATAATTTCGGAATTTTGACAAATTTAGCCCAAAAATCAATTTCTCTAATTTTAAAATTCCTGTTTCTACCCAAAATTTTGGTTTTTAATTTTTTATTATTATTTTTGACTTTTGACCTTAAAATTTTGACTTTGACTTTTAAGTTTGACCTTTGACTTTAAACTTTGATTTTCTCGTTTAACTTTTAAATTTTTACTTTTAGCTTTTCGGCTTGACTTCTAAGTTGGACTTTTCAAGTTTGACTTTTAAGTTTGACTTTTTAAGCTTGACTTTTAAGCTTGACTTTTGAGTTTTTAGTCAAAGGGTATTTTTGATAAACAATGAGTTCTTCAAACATTCCCGTCAATGAAGTTTCATGTTCTCAATCATGTGAAGCTACAATAAAAAAAATTCGCGAACAAATTGATTTGCTAAAAAGAGAAAATGAGGACCTTAAATTTGAAGGATATACACTTAGGAAAGGTAAAAAAAAAAAAAACCTTAAAAGAACAACTAGATGCCAAAATCAAGGACTTCCGAAAACTTCAAGAAGAATATAGCAATCAATGTGAAAAATATAACTATGTTAAGAGACAACTTGCCGAATTAACTACCGAACTTGATGCATTAAAAGATAAATATAAAGATGCTGAATTCAACTTTAAGAAATTCGATGTATCAAGTGAGGTAGTTGCTTCTATGTTAGAAGAACAACTAAAACATAAAGATAATCAAAATAAGGGTCTGGGGTATAATAGTGTTCCACCTCCCTTTAATGACAACTATAACCCACCCCTTGAGACCAACGAGGAAGAAATGCTCTCAGTATGGCCAAACTCCTGCACCAGCTTCTGTAACATCCCATTTTAAAGAGAGTAATTAAATAATAAATTAGGATCCCCAAGAAGTAATTATTATTATTATTTTATATTATTAGAGCTCAGAAATTAAATAATAATTAGTGGGGTGTTGGTTTTGGGAAACCAAATGGCAAGAATTGAATCTTTGGGGGTTAAAGTGTAATTTTGGGACTTAATTTGTAAACATTTTCATAAGTCAAGGGGTGTTTGGTAATTTTTGGGCTTATTATGAAAGGATTTTGAAGACTAAGGGTTGTTGGGTAAATTATGGATTGGATTTGAAAGAGACTTTAGAAGTTAGGGTTTAGATGGTAAATTTTGGGATTTAAACTGAAACAATTTCATGAGGAGGGACCGGAAGTGCTAATATGGCAAAGGGTTTAATATGTGACGAGGTTATATAACCTGTCACCCATGCCTCGTTCAAACCTAACCCTAGAAGATACAATAACTTCCACCTCTCCATCTTTCTTCGCTAGTCGTCGCCGCCTGTAGCATCTCCAGACGTCGGGTGTCGCCGGGAGGAAGCACTGAGACCGTTGTCGTATCGGGGAGGACTACTTGAAGGTGTTGGGTTGAGTCTCATCGCTTCCACTACCGCCATACAACTATCTCACCGAGTTTTGTAGCCGCCACCTCCGTTTCTACGATCTCCGACGACTCCTTGTGATTCCAACAACGGGCCTAAAGGTCGGTACCGCTGCTGCTGTTACGTTTTCCTTCCTCCATCTCCTCTTATTCTCCTCTCTCTTCTCCATTTTATGCTGCTTCCACGTCGCCAATGCCACTCTGACGGTTGTTCCGATGCTGCCATCCAACGTGTTTCAGTCATGGGGATCAAGGCCGACAACCGTGGAGACCATGGAGGTTTACGGGTTATGACGAGGTTATGAGTGCGTGTATGGTTTGCTATCCAGTGGAGGGCGTGAAGAACCACCATGGCAGTCGGCCATGGTGATTGCCGCCGATGACGAGGTTGTTGCTACTATTCCTTCATTTACCACCCCGTAGGGCCGCCGTGTTCATGTTCACGAGGGTGCAAGTGTACTGCTACTTCGAGTTTGTGTAGTGTGTATGCGTTATTTCATGAAGTGGTGTTTAGGTGTTTAGTTGACCGGAAAAGCCACAACCACAACCATGAGGTGGTGGTTAGCACCTCCGACCACCACCTGCCGCCATAATGTGACTGTGTGCTTGTGTGAATGTTTAATTAGAGAAACTCCAAACCACCACCGTGAGGTGGTGGTTCCTGCCTCCTGCTGCCATCAGTCGTCGTGTAGGGTAGCAATGTGCTTTGATTGCGTTTGGACCTCGTTTGGGGGATGTTTGGACAATGTCGGACCAACAAAACCGTAATGGACCTAATAAGCCCTATTTGGCCCAATAAAGCCCTAATAGACCTAAAAGCCCAACCATTTGATTAATGGGCTAGTATTAGGGTTTGGAAAACCCTAATGCCTTGAAACCCTAATTTTGGGAATCGATTGAGACACACACACGAGAATTATTTAATAAGCTTAAAATATTAAATAATAATCATTTGCAAATTAACTTAGAAATAATGGACTTAATGGATTAAGTCCTTAAGGGGTTAAGTAAGTAACACTTAACCCTAATGATCATTTCATGTGACAGCCCTAATCTCACTCGGGCCTTGAATTGAGCCTTCCTATTGGGCTTTGGCGATTGGACTATTGATGGGCCATCCAAGAACAAGCTAATGGACCAAAGTAATTAGATGGGCTTTAGGATAAGGCCCATGTGAGGACTTGGGCCTAATTTGGTAAATTAGGCCATAGATGGCCATAATTGGGCCTTTATGATTATGTGATAATGGGCCATGGGAATTGGATTGGAATAATTAGATGGGCCTTAAGGAAAGACCATGTAGAGGTCTGGGCCCAATTTGGAAAATTGGGCCATATGTTGGGCTTTGGCCCATGATTTGACTTTTGGGCTTTTGTAGTGTGAGTTGGACCTTTGGCTTGGAACCCAATTATTAACTGGGTATTGTTTGATGTTGACAGTTCAGGAATCTGTCAACCAGCAGCGGGAGCTTTACTTGCGGGACTTCAGCAGTGTCAGGTGAGTTATCCTCACTATACTAAGGGGTCTAAGGCACCAAGGCCGGCCCATTGGATATGTTATCCTAGAAGTGTTAGATGTTGAGTATTAGTTAGCATTACATGCTAGTGGTTATGCCAGTTAGGTAGGCCTGTAGGATTACCTGTGTTGTTATATGTTATCTGCATGCTCGGTAGTTATGTCATTATATGTTGATATGTTATGTGGGATGGGTTGAGGTTGTACTGCTCTGTGCGGTAGCCAACAAACCCCAGAGTATTCCATATATGAGTTGAGGGCCTGGTAGGCATTCTAGACTCATACTGAGGACTCTGAAGCAATCCAGATACAAGTTGAGGGCCCGGTAGGCATTCCAAATTCATACCGAGGGCTCGGTGGCAATCCAAATGTGAGCTGAGGGCTCGGTAGGCATTCCGAACTCACATTGTAGGCCCAGGGGTATTCCATTCTGTAAAGTTGTGGACCCGTTACGCGTTGTCCTGTTCAGTTTGTTATGTTATGATGTTGCTGACATGGTTATGTGGACTGTATATGTATCGGTATTTTAGGGGTAACTCACTAAGCTTTCGGGCTTACAGTTTCAGTTTATTATTTCAGGTACATCAGGGGATCGTGGCAAGGCAAAGGTGTGATCATACAGCTCCTCACTTTTTATGACATTGTTTCTGGGATACTCTGATATGATACATTTTGAAAACAAGTTTGTAATAGTTAATGGATTTGAAATGTTTTTAAAAGTTTAAACTGGCTTGAATTTTTATGGGTGTTACAAGTCGGTATCAAAGCCTTGGTTTGAGTGAATTGGAGGCACACTCGTGTGACTCCAGTCTCAAATCAAGGAAAAGATTTTCAAAATGGTTTTCAAACGGTTTTCAAAATAAGTAAAGGAGGATGCAGGGTGTACGATCAGCCGAACCCAGTAAGTTGACCCCAAAATATCATACAGTTATTTGATTATGTGATATGTTAGAACAGCATGCTAGTGCTAGGCTAGGGATCTTCAAGAATTGCATGACAAAATTTCCTAATTATATGATGTATGTTAGCCTAGGGTTTCCTTTATATGAGATTGACATCATTACTGTATTTGCTTAGTGTATGCATCACGGTTATACATAATTAACATCTTATAGCCTGAGAATGTTTGATTTGACCTTATGTTCTGTTCTTGTTTGATTGGGAGCTTAGGGTAGGAAAGTCTATAGGGTCCAACATTATGTATGGCTAGCATACACTAGTACTGTAGGGTTGGTGGAAGTTTCATGGATAGGTGGGTTGTGTGAGCCCGGTAGGTCAGTTGTGAGACAGTTATCCTCCCTCTAGGAGTTAGGTTGAGTGACCACCAGGTGTATGTATAGTGTTAGGGTGTTGTGGTGATACTTGAGACAAATATGGGTAGGTGTGGAAGGTAATAGGGGCCCATACTACTGAAAGCACAGGACCCATACGCATAGCAAGGAAGTCACAACCCCTAGGGTTGGTTTGGGAGTTAGTTCCCTGTCTCTATATGGGTTATCAGTGATCCTTCTGGTGTTTTACCAGAATGGTGGTTACGAGACGTCTTGAGATCGGATTCATGTTAGGATCGGGAGTTGGCAGCCAGGATAGGCCAGCATTTTCTGGGGACCGTGTCAGTGAGATCATCCGGGAGGAGGTGATCGAGTTTGTCTGGGGACAGTTTTCTAGGGCTGTTTCGGTCTATTAAGGCCACCATTGTTGGGTATTTCGACGAGCGCTATGCACCAATTTCCGAGCCAGTTGCCGCGTCGGGTATATCAGCTGTAACAACGGCGAGGGGAAGAGTTGGTCGAGCTTTTCGGTACCGGGACTTGTTACTGGGACATTCTGACGAGCTGAGGACTGCAGTTACTTCGGATCAGGGAGATGTTCTGTACTTGTTACATTATGCGGGTTGAGCGGGAGAGTCTAGCACATGCGTTTCAAGATTTGAGGCTTCGGGGGTTTCGATCGAGGCCTGAATGTGAGTCGCGGGGACTCCGGAAAGGAGTAATGATTATGTTTAGCTGGAGTTATGCAGCTGGAATTAGAATGGTTAATTGATAGGATAGGAATGTTGTTTTCTAGGGCAAGGAATGTGCCCTTTCAATTTACAAGCTCGAAGGATTAAGCAGGCTTGTGACCCAGGATCAGGTTGTATTCCAGCTCGGGGTCAGTTGGTCGTCGGGATTGGTGACAGTAGTTCAGCGCCGGTGAGCGCGAGTGAGTCGAGGTGGCATAAGTATCTTTTGAGATCCGATTCGCCTTGGATTTCTTGCATCCGATAGTAAGGATTGATTGTACGATATATTGCACTTTTGGGATTGAAGACTGTGTTTTGGGAATAGTTTGTAGCCCGGTTTAGGGTAGAGGTTGTTTCAACAACTGCAGTTCAGTTGTGGATGATCGATCTAGTGAGTGAGTCAGGGTGCGAGACCCTAAATGACATGGTTTCTAAAGCCGAGAGCGGGAGATTTATTGGAGCATCTATCTTTTGGACTTCAAGATTTATGTGTGGGATCATTCAAGAATTAGGGACTGTCGGTTTCACTGAGATTCAGGAAGTCTTCAGCTAGTTCTTAGAAGTGTGTGATCACTTGCGATTGGCTGGTAATGAAGCACTAGTTGGAAAGGTTCGGTTGTCATCAGATCGATCGTTGGAAAGTAAGAAGGATGGGTAATTCTCAAATTTCCATGTATTGTGAAGACTTAGTTGAATCTAATTGGGGGAGAATCGACCCAAAATACAGAAGAAGTATCAATTTTGAAACTGAGATAAGTTACACATCACTTTCGGGAAGGAAGAAAACCCTAGTGGTTGCTTGGTTTGAGTGTTGTATGAGTTGGGAGTTCGGTAAAACTCCTCAGCATGTAAATCGCGTCTTCTCGGTGCTTGATAGCAGAACGCGGGAAATCAGGTTGGGATTCTAGCCATAAACTAAGTTTAGTGGTGTATTAGGTTGAGCGCGTGTTTGACTGGTACGGAAAGTGTTGTAAGACTGCGGGGGTAGCCGTAGCATTCATTAGCGATCAGTTGGTATGGAAAGTGTTATAAGACTACAGGAGGTAGCCATAGCATTTACTAGTGATCAGTTAGTATGGAAAGTGTTGTAAGACTGTGGGGGTAGTCGTAGCATTCACTAGCAACAGATAGTGCTAGACTGATGTAAGTTTGTGGGTGTAGCCACAACATTCACAAAGTGAAACCCAAAATCCAACTCCATTTATTTCTAAATTGACGGTGAACATTTTATATGTTCTAGATTTCACACATGGATTGAAGGATAATGGCTCATACCTGGTGTGACAGTGTACAAAATGCCAATCAGGCAGTTTCTTTTTAAGAATTGTCGTATCTAAGGAATTGAAAGTTTGAAACAGTACAAATTGTCAGATTGGTCTTGTCAGCTTTCAGTACCTAAGAACTGTCACAGCACCAGGGCGCTTCACCAAACAGGGAAACAGGTATCATTGAACGTCTCGCAAAGGGCCAAGTTAACTCGTTAACTTGATAATTGTATTGAGATCTATGATCAAGGATATACAGGGCCTAACATCACAACTAGCCGAGAGTAGTTCTCTGGTACTCAACAAATCGTAGTGCGTTCCTCCGAGTTCACACAGATACAGCGAGAAGTCTCTTTTTGAGCCAAGGATTCATCCTTGAACAAGTGTGGTGAGAAGGATCTTTATGATTCTTTCTATGATCCACAGGGACTTTTTAGTCAATGGTTACTTCTCAAGATGCATTGGTGATTGTTAAAGAGCATTCATTATATCTTTCTCCTTTCTATTTGTAGATGTCGAATGTGAACAACGTTGTTGCTAGCTCGTTCACATTGATGAGCCTTTGCCAAAAGGTGACTTTCGATGGGACGAACTTTAGCGAATGGATAAGATACATTCGCACGATTGCTCGCTGTGAGGACAAGGAGTATGTCCTCAATGAGAAGCTCGAGAAGATCAACCCAGAAATCTCTACTCCGGCTGAAATGACTGCTTTTGAGACTCATGAACGTGATGCAACGAAGGTTCATTGCATCATGATAGCCACAATGAACGTTGAATTCCAAAAGTCCTACAAGGACATGTATCCGTATGAAATGCACCAAGACTTGTTGGAGAGATACCACCAAAACGCAAGGCAGGAACGTTACGAGATCTTCACTAGCATGATCTCCGCTAAGATGGGTCATGGAGAATCTCTAACCGTGCACCTGCAAAAGAAGCAAAGGTATGTCGATCGTCTTCTCAAGTTGAATGTTGACTTTGGGGAAGACTTGGCTATCGACATGGTGCTTCACTCCTTGCCTCCGTGTTACAATCAATTTAGGATGACCTACCACATGAACAAAGAGGAGGTCACCCTAAGTAAGCTCCAAGGTCTCCTTAGGGTTGCTGAGAGCAACCTCAAGGACAAGTCTGTTACACCCACTCCCAATCCACCCGCTGCTCCTGTTTTGGCCATTGGGCAAGGAAAAGGCAAGAAGAGGAAGGCTCCGTCTAAGAGCCACCGCAAGGGAAAGTCCCGAGATGGTTCCTCTTCTAGTGGGACCAAAGTTGATCCCGCTAAGCCTAACTCTAACCCAAAGGAGGCAGAGTGCCACCATTTCCATAAAATAGGGCATTGGAAGAGAAGCTGCCCAGACTACCTGCAAGCCATCAGGGAAGGAAAGATCAAGCCGTCTTTTGCAGGTATATACACAATTAAATCTAATGATTCAACTCATGCTATTTCTTGGGTACTAGATACCGGGTGTGGTTACCACATTTGTTCTGAATTGCAGGGACTAAGAAGAAATAGCGATGTGGAGCATGGAAGAATAAATCTAATCATGGGGAACAGAAGATCGTCTCCTGTGACCAAGATTGGAGTGTATTCTCTAGTGCTTAGGAATGGTTTATGTTTAGATTTGAACAATTGTTGCTATTCGCTAGAAATGGCAAGAAACATCATTTCATTTCATGGTTTGTTTAGACAAGGATTTAGATTTTCTTTTAATAATGAGAATGGTTCTATTTGTGCTTATCTAAATGGTGTCTTATATTTTGAAGCAATACCATGTAATGGAATTTATGAAACTGTTATGATTGTAGATAACCTAGGAAATGATGTTTTATGCATGGATTCTTCCAATGGTATGGATAAATCATCCTTGTGGCATTGTCGTCTTGGACATGTCAACAAGAAGCGCATAGCCCAACTCCAAAAGGATGGAGTGTTGGAGTCATTCGACCTTAGGGAAGATGACACATGCGAGTCTTGTTTACTTCGAAAGATGACCAAGTCACCCTTCACTAGTACATGTGAGAGGGGTAAGGGTCTATTGGACCTCATACATACCGATGTATGTGGACCGTTTAGATCAACCACGAAGGATGGGAACCGCTTCTATGTGACTTTTACCGATGACTATAGTAGATATGGGTATATCTATTTAATCAAGCAAAAGTCAGAAACGTTTGAAAAGTTCAAAGAGTTCAAGAATGAAGTGGAGAATCAATTGGGCAGGAAAATCAAGATGCTTCGATCCGATCGAGGAGGAGAGTACCTAAGTCTTGAATTCCACGACTATCTCAAGGAGTGTGGAATAGTTTCACAATTGACGCCACCTAGGACACCGCAGTTGAATGGTGTGGCAGAAAGGCATAATCGAACCTTGTTAGACATGGTCCGCTCTATGATGAGTCGTGCTTCACTACCTATCTCATTCTGGGGGTATGCCTTAGAGACTGCCGCCCATATCCTTAACCGAGTCCCTACTAAGAAGGTTGCCAAAATTCCTCACAAGATGTGGACAGGGAAAGCTCCCTCGTTAGCACATATCAAGGTTTAGGGTTGTGAGGCTTTCGTAAGACGAGATACTCATGACAAGCTCGAACCTCGTAGTGAACGATGTATTTTCATCAGCTACCCGCAAAAATCCTTTGGATATCTCTTCTATAGACCGAAGGACAATGTTGTCTTTGTTGCGAGGAGAGGATTTTTCCGAGAGCGAGAACTCATAAGCCAAGGAGACAGTGGGAGGCAAATCGAGCTTGAAGAGATTCAAGAGTCGATTGATAAAGGAACCTCTACTGCTGGCACTCAACCCGAGGAGGAAACTCCGGTTGAACCGATTGACGAATCATTACCTCTTAGACGTTCCGAAAGAGTTAGAGTTCAACCCCAGTTTTATGGTTTTCATATTACTACCGAAGGGGACACGTATATTAGTGATGGTACACTAATAAATCTAGATGAACCTAATAGCTATAAGGAAGCCATGGCAGGCCCGGAGTCTGCGAAATGGAAAGAGGCAATGGACAGCGAGATCCAATCCATGTATGACAACCAATTTTGGAATTTGGTTGATAATGTGCCCGGACGTAAGACCGTTCGGTGGAAATGGATCTTCAAGAAGAAGACCGACGTGGATGGAAACGTACACACATATAAGGCGTGATTGGTTGCGAAGGGATTTACTCAAACTCCCGGAGTTGACTATGATGAGACCTTATCACCAGTTGCAAAGATAAAATCTATTAGACTGATGCTAGCAATTGCCGCATTTCATGATTATGAGATTTGGCAAATGGATGTCAAGACTACTTTCCTTAATGGAAAGTTGGCTGAGGATGTTTACATGGCTCAGCCAGAGGGTTTTGTTGATCCGAAGCATCCGAATAGAGTGTGTAAGCTTGAGAAGTCCATTTATGGACTTAAGCAAGCGTCTCGCAGATGGAATCTTTGCTTCAATGAGAAATTCAAAGAGTTTGGATTTGTACGAAGCGAAGATGAATCATATGTATATGTCAAAGCCAGTGGGAGTATAGTAAGCTTCCTCGTTTTGTATGTCGATGACATACTACTCATAGGAAACGACGTCCCGACTCTGCAGGAGGTTAAGTCCTGGCTTGGGAAGTGCTTCGCTACGAAGGACCTCGGAGAGGCTTCCTATATTCTAGGAATAAGGATAGTGAGAGAACGAAGTAAGAAACTAATAGGACTTAGTCAGAACACTTACTTAGATAAAGTACTAAAACGTTTTAGTATGGAAAACTCGAAGAAGGGAGAATTACCGATACAAAGTAATGCCAAGTTGAGGAAGACTCAAAGTCCAAGTACCGAAGCCGAGATAGCAGAGATGATCCGAGTACCTTACGCTTCCGCAGTTGGCTCGATCATGTATGCTATGACTTGTACTCGACCTGATGTGGCATTTGCTTTGAGCATGGTCAGTAGATATCAAGGGAATCCTGGAAGAGCGCATTAGATTGCAGTGAAGAACATCCTTAAGTACCTTCGGAGGACCAAGGAATGGTTTCTAGTCCTCGGAGGGAGTAATGACTTAAAGGTGAGAGGGTATAGTGACGCCAGTTTCCAAACCGACAGGGACAACTACCGTTCGCAGTTAGGATGGGTCTTTACCCTTAATGGAGGAGCGGTAACTTGGAAAAGTTCCAAATAGGAAACTGTAGCTGATTCAACGTGCGAATTAGAGTACATTGCAGCGAGCGAAGCGTCAAAAGAGGCAATATGGTTGAAAATTTTCATCGGTGATCTTGGAGTTGTACCTGCCATAAAGGAGCCCATGGAGATTTTCTGTGATAATGAAGGAGCGGTTGCCTTGACCAAGGAACCGAGGGATCATGGTAGATCTAGACATATCGACAGAAAATATCACTTTATTAGACATCGAGTAGAAGAAGGACAACTTGTGGTTAAGAGGATATCATCAGAACATAACCCAGCAGATCGGCTTACGAAGGGACTGAGCAGGGTTAAGCACTTGCAGCATGCTAGGAGTATTGGGCTGAAGGATGATATTAACATAGATTAGATAGTATTAGAAACGTGTAATAGATAAATGAAATTGACATTTGATGATTAAATAAAGGAGTATTATTTATGAGTAATGTTACTATCTTATGTTAATTGTTTAACTATTATTTCACTTTGCATGTTTTGACTTCCAGAATAATTGAGTTTATTAAGAATAATCGAATTATTCAAATTGTCCACAATCTTTCATATGTTGGAAGTAGGTATGAATGAAGATTGTCATGAATTGGTGTCTAGATTGTCTAAATGGTATTAGACATAGCAAAAGTTTGCTGCAACGTTCATGAGTGCTTATGAACTAGGTTTGAGCATTGGAACAAACCCGCGCTTGCTGGAATCACCTTCTGGAATGTGATAAAAAGGGTGATCGCAAGACGATAATATCATATGGTCTTAAAACATAGATATATGGTTTGTTATTTGTTGATTGGTTGTACATTGATAATGCGAAACCGCATCAGTAACTTGATGTTATAAAATGCATTGTTGTGTATAGTTGATTAATGAATAAGTAAATGCATATAAGTCGAAGTTTATCTGTTACTTTTATCCTAAGAGGGTAAAAGCGATATCTCGGCCGCTCGATGATTTGATTTGACTTATGTGTTGGGCCCGGTCAAAACTGAATTGATGTGTTCGATTAAGTTCTATGTCGAATAAATCTGAGATCGAGAAACCAATTGCTGGACAAATTGGTTCCATAGAATTGTCAGCATGATATCTAAACAGAGGACTGTACGATCCCTTATCTAAAGGACAAGATTGATAAGATCAGAGTTTGACAGCGTCGTTGAGAGCTACGATTGCTAATCGGATTATACTTGTATATAGTTACTAGACTTATCCAAGTGGGAGATTGTTGGAATAGTGTCTAAGGCTGCAACTATATTAGGCAAGTATTTGACCCGGTTGTGCATGGTCCTTTTGGGTTGCCTTCACCATAGCAACTTGACAGGATGATTTATAATGAGAGAAGAAATATTATTAATATATTATGAGAATAATATAAGGAATAGTAATATTATTATTTGATTAATATAAGTCATAAATTAATTAGGAATTAATTTGGTGACTTAAAGAGATTAATTGAATAAAGGGGCATAAACTGTCAATTGAATGATAGTTGTATTTTGGGCTATAATCCCTTAAGGATAAAGGGGGACGGTTTTGAGGGCTTTGGATAGACCTTAAAATCATCCAAGGCTTATCATTAGGGTATTGGATTGCTTAGGGCCTAAGTTATCCAATTAGGGTTTTAAGGGTGAAACCCTAGGAGCCTTACAAGTATAAATAGACCCAAAGGGATGATGAAATCAGCACTCTTGCCTTTGGAAGAACCCTGGCCGATTTCTAGCTCCTCTCTCCTCTCTCTATAATCATCCTCTTGCTAGTTGGTGTTTGTAAGCCATTAGAGGAGTGACAATTGTGACTCTAAAGCTCCAAGGACAAGAAGATTCAAGCAAGTGATTCAAGGTAATCTATCAAATCTGATTTCTTATGTTATTGTACTCTAATAGTCATTAGAAGTCTTGGATTCAATGCATGTTCAATTAGAGAAACCTAGATCCAAGCATTAGGGTTTGTATGTGCACATAGGAATGTTCATATGGCTAAAACCCATCACAATGTGCTTTCAAAGTCAGATCTTAAAGGAAGTCCAACTACTAAAGATGAAGTTATTCATGAAGATTCATAAGTTCATCTTGAAGTTGTGAAGAATTTAAAGATAAAAGTTGAAGCTAAGAACAAAGCGAAGATTAAAAAGAAAAAGAAAGCTACAATCCCAGGGGGAGTTTGTTAGGTTATAAGAAAAGAAAGCTATAAACCAAGGGGGAGATTGTTAGGTCATAAATTGTGGTTTATACTTTGCTTTTTATTAGCCTTTAGATTTTTTAGTCTAGGGCCGAAATCCCCTTGAGTTCCTTGTAATTGGACTGAAATCGTGTGTGATTTTGGTTAGGCTTTGTATTATTTTGTTTAAGTTTTGGGCTTGCGCTTGGTTATTAGGCCTAGGTATATATAGGGTTATTTAGGCTTGAGAATGAGTAAGAAAGAAGGGTGGGACCTTCTAAGGGCTACCCTATTGCCTAGAACATGTTTTGGAGAGAACTAAGAGAGAACAATGTGTAATAAACATCTGATGTACTCGACTATTGAATGATAATAGTGTGCATTGAAGAATAATATTTTGTTCTTATTTCATCTTACATCTTGCATCATTCACTTGATTTGGATTCCGCACCATCAAGTGAATCTGATTGATACATCATAGCAATTTCGGGACGTACAGTCCTTTATGTTGGTAACAAAGACCAAAACCCTTGCTTTGAACTGGCGAATCTACATTCCAACTTCCCATCCTTAGAAGGATATCTGAATTCTAACCATCTTTAACCCTTAAAATAATAAAATTCCCCTGGCACCTCCAATTACCAAAAAAAAACTCATCTGGTTGCCACCTTCATCTCCCTACTACCTCTCCTTCCCTAGCAACGGTAGCGATTGGACCCAAAGGTCCTGCAATTGACGATTTCCAATCCTACCTTAACAAATGATTTCCCATCTAAACTTCAACTTCGTTGAAGAACTAACAAACTGATTCGACCATAAACCTTCCAAAAGATATCCATGAATTGACCCCATCAAAGAACCGGAGCAACACCCAAACAAACGGAATTCTGCCTAACATGATGCGACCCACTAATGACTATTGGCATGCAAAATGGCATATAAAAATTCTTGATGATACAACCCATGAAATAACAGAGAACTAAACCAAAGATAATGCATATCCATACCCAAACAAAATTCTAAAAGCAATATAAATACTAATAATAATAAAGCGGAAAGCAAAAGATAATATACCCGCAATAGCGTTTCATGAAATCCTGACCTCCCCTTCTTGCCAAAGCACTTGCGATGTAACCCGGGCTACCCAACCACTAAGTGTGGTCAATTCGCCCTTATATGGCCAGTTTGGTGAAAACGATGACACAATTCTACCTCCAGGGTGCATTCTTGTTGAATATGGCCCCCACCATCCGCACCCGCCACATTTAGACTTGTTGCGCACAAGCCCAATGATTCCTCCACTTACAGCATAAATGTCATGGCCCCTCAACTACCTAACACAAGATATGACGGCATCACACTATCCATATGATGTTAGTAAAGCCGGATCATGAGTCGGCTTGATCTTCCCTAGTTTCTCTCCAAACTAAGCTCCTGCTCCCGAGTCACCTTGACCACCCCTTCAACCGCCTAAACAACTGAGATCTGATCCTCAAATCTGGCGACCAATCTATCGATGATACGACCAATAATATTGGGTAACTCCTCTCATAAAGCTCGTGAAACTTCAATGGAAAACCAATCATGGAATCCATCCCCCAGAAGGCATGATGCATAACCCACCTCCGATCCCTCACGACAAGAGCTCGCAGTAGGATCCTCCTTCCTGAAGGATTCTAGAGCTCCACAATCCTTGAGCTCCTAGTGAGCTGTAACATCCCAAAATTCAAGACTAAAAATTTTCTTTTAATAAAACATTTCTTAAAGCAAAATCATCAATCCAATTATAATCAGAGTATTAATTTCCAAAACACATGTTCATTATTAGAGAAAAACATTCCCAGGCTGTCTAATCTATGGTGTGTGTCATTAGGTCACCCCGAGCTCTTCCCTCCGCTACCGTAAGTACCTGAAACCAAAACTGAAAACCATAAGCACGAAGCTTAGTGAGTTCCCCACCCTACCACATATCATGCATAACCACATACTGCACATACTGGGCCACGCCCGCTATCCTGGGCCTCGCCCCCTACCTCGGGCCTCGCCCACTACAACGGCCCCGCCGCTTAACGCCCCGCCTGGCTTCGAGCCCCGCTCGGATACAGATCTGTTTCACTTAGGCCTCGCCTGTCACAGGGCCTCACCCACTAACATATAATAGCACATAAACATATCACATCACATCACATAAGCTAAACACATACTAACGGATTTTGTCCTAAGGCCTCGCCTATCTCTGGGCCCCGCCCTTGTCCTGCTACTGATGAGTCATGGAACCCCGTCCATACTCCTGCTAATAGTGAGGTACGGGCCCAGCCCACCCTCACTCCTTCCCTAACTTTGGCCTCGCCCCTGATCTGCTGCTACTGAGATGTGGAACACCATCCACACTCTGCTATTGGTGAGATACGGGACCTCGCCCACACTCACCTCCCTACCAGGCACATACAAGTATCACACAGACAATAAGTATAAACTATCACATAAACCATTCCTTGGGCACCCGCCCTCTATCATTGGACCTCGTCCCGAATATCATACTAGCATACTATGCCTAGGGCTAACCCCCGGGTCTTCTACTCATAACTACATGGGCCGGTATTGTGGCCGTAGACCCATTCATACAAAGGGAAACTGACCTGCACTGGCTGAACTGGCTGATGAACCCACTAGTTGCTGCCCGGAAACTCTCTGAACTCCTGCTCCACTCGCTCCCCGAGCTACCAATATCAAAGCAACACTGAGTCTAACTGACCCCCAAAAGACAACCAAGTCAACTCTAGTCAAAGTCAAAGTCTTGGTCAAAGTCAACCTTCCAGCTCAACCCTACTCGCCGAGTCACCCTATTGACTCGCCGAGTTCATATGTTCAGAGTCCTTCTATTCGCGACTCGACTCGCCAAGTCAGTCCATGACTCGCCGAGTCTACCGATTTCCGAGTCCTGACTTGTCCAACTCACCGAGTCTCCATTCGACTCACTGATTCGAGTCTCAACTCAAAGGGTTTCGGGTTTTGCGACCTGACTCGCCGAGTCCAAGAACAGACTCGCCGAGTCCAAGACAACCTTCAACAGACTCGCCGAGTTGTTCATCCAACTCACCGAGTTCCTGGCCAACTTCATCTGACTCGACGAGCTGTTCATCCCACTCGTCGAGTTCCTCCAAATCTTCATGCTACTCGCCGAGTCCACTCAAAGGACTCGCCGAGTCCATTCAGATCTCCATACATGCAGAGTACTTTTGAGTCATGCATGGACTCCAAACTGTAGATCTACCCTTCCCAAGCCTATTCCTCACGTAAAGTTGCAAACTTTATGTGTAGAGAAGGAGATCTAGGCAAAATACACCATACACTAGGTTTTAAGGCAAAGAGGCTCCATAATCAACTCAAGGGCAGATACTTTATGCATGTCAACACCATAATATGCTTAGATCCGAAGTAGCAACTTCAGATCTGGCTTCTAACTCAAAAGGGGTAGCTAATCATGGCTAAAAGCCCCTAAAACTCACAACCATACTAGATCTAAAGGAGAGAAATGACATAATACCTTCAATAACTCAGAAAGTTTCCCCAATCTTCAGATCTAAGGCCAATCCTTGAAGCTTCAATGATTCCCCTTCTTCTTCTTCCTTCAAATCACTCAAAGATGGCTTGGAAGCTTGAATGGGCAACAATGGGGCTTAGGGT
This sequence comes from Lactuca sativa, assembly GCF_002870075.4. Classification (NCBI taxonomy): domain Eukaryota; kingdom Viridiplantae; phylum Streptophyta; class Magnoliopsida; order Asterales; family Asteraceae; genus Lactuca; species Lactuca sativa. Next base: position 1,338,307 of record NC_056623.2, on the reverse strand, counting down.
TCGATTTTCTGGGTGAAAGAGGCAGTAAAGGAACCCTAGGGGAGAGAATGAGACATTTAAATAGGCTCCAAGTCCCGAATTTAGGGTTTTCCTCGCACAGACCAGACTCGCCGAGTCCCCTTGGCCGACTCGCCGAGTCGGTCACTTACTCCTCGACCCGGATCCCGCTCGGACTCACCGAGCTCCTCCTTGGACTCGCCGAGTCTCCTCTTAAATTTAGGGTTTTCTTTCCTTTCTTGGCCTTCAAAACTTTGGGTGTTACATGAGCCCCCAACTGTCCTGCTACAATATCGTTCTGAAAAGCCCCGAGACGACGATCCAAGAATTCAAAAATCCCCTCCTTGACCAACCCAAGGATCACAGGAATCCACTCCAATATACTGCAGGTAATCTCCAAAGACATGAACACCCACATCTGCCCATCGTTCGGCTCAGTACCTGTACCTGAGCATGAACCCGAACCCGGACCTCCTTCTTGAGTGCTCATGAGGAAAGTATGGATAGGTGTGGAAGGTAGTATTAGGCCCGTACTACATGAAGCACATGATCCATACTTGACTCGAGGAAAATTTGGGGGATTCTAAGGAACTGGTTAACGAATGTGGCACAATTTGGCACTATGATACGTTGCGGTGTATTTTCTCCTTTATCGATTTATCGGGTATGATCGTCCAGGTTGAGGATGGGTCAGATGATTGTTTGGCCCTTAGTGGTCATGTCTGTTGGGTTTCAATGATGCAAAAACATGGAAGGTATTTGATTTTGAGGTCTGGAGGGCCTTGCTCAATTAATGACAGTTGAGTCGCAGGACTCAAGAAGGAAGCGAGTATGATGAATGGCTCGAGGATTGCAGTTGGATGTTAAGTGATTGGCAGGTGTATTGGGATGTCACTATCATCGATAGGGGTTATGTAATCCTAGCTTTCCATGATCGGGGGAAATATAGAGTGTTCATGTGATTTTTAGGTATGGGATGTAGACCAGACATGAATCTAGAATATTGTGGTTTTCTTGTCAACAGGTATGGCAACGTAAGAATGCACAAAAGGGTTTTTATGGTGTGGTTGCTTAAAGATGAGATTAGGGTCTACTTTATTGGGATTAGTTAGCTCATGTTCTAGTTAATTGTTTCAGGAACCAGTGGAAGTGAATCAGTAAGAGCAACTTCTATTGTCTCTGATTTATCCTGACTAAAAGAATGATGCTTCTTATAACTATGGATATTGTGTGTTGGAAATTAGGCGAGGTGTGTGGTAGTTCATTTGTTTCTAGATGGAGAATCGGTATCATAAGTGGACAGAACTATTTTTACGCATCTACATGGGATTCTGATATTAGAGGTGGTTCAAATTGGGAGGTTTTCAAGGTTTCCATCTGAGATCCAGGATAACTTTGTGTTCGCTCGGTCATTAACTGGAAGACCGGTTTGGGATGTGGTATGTTTGCAACATTATTTGGTGGTAGTTCTAACCCTAAGTGAGGGAGAACCAGCTATTTTGGTTGATGGATCATTGCTACGTTTGATTTTATGATTTCAGTAGAATGGGTTGTAGGGATTTACAGTTCGGGTACATAGAAATTCATTTCAGAATTTTGTCATGATGAAGGTAAAAAGCAAGTTGTCATTAGATGTATGTGTTCAAGAATGTAAGAGTTGTCCTCATAGAAATAAGATGTTGGATAAGGAGCTTGTTGTAGCTAATGGTTCCTTTCAGAGTGTCGTTGAATAAATCAAGAGGCGTTTGGGATGCTCAAGTAAGCATCGAGAGTTGAGGGATTCCTCGACTCATTATATAGATTGATAACCTTGTTCTAGGGTGGGCAATATTGATTGGTAAACCAGCTTCAGAGTTTTGGATTTTTAGTCTCACATTGGTATTATGCAAGTAGTGTAATGATTTATTGGGTTAGTTGTCAATGTCGTCTCGATTGTTTGTCTCTTCGTTCATCATTAGAAGTGGAGGTTCTTCAAAAGTTTCAAGTTGTGTCAGTTTAAGTACAATGGATGCGTTGACCTACCGTCAAGTTCCGTGTGTTTTATATTTTCTTTGGTTTCTAGGTATGTTTACCCTCAATTGTGGTGTGGAGTGTTGGTGCATAACAAGCTCAGGTTTTGGCAGCATTTCCATATCACGTTAGGAGTTTTATCGAGCTATTTACAAATTGGTGGAATCTATTCGGTTTCAATCTAGGTGTGGTATCTTGCGTTAATCGTTCATGAGGAAGTTTATGTTAACGGTCAAGGTTCGTCATTTCATTAAACTGTTAGTACCTCACCCTTTGGGTAAGGTTGTGAGGAAGAAGGAATGCAATATATCTAGAGATGGTTGTGTGCTTTTCTTTAGGGATGTAGATTGTGGTAGCTCATCAACTATGCTCATGAGGAGGTGTATATGAACTGAGTAAGATAGCATGAGAACACGTGATCTGAATTCGTTGGTATGGTTCTTAATTCGTTTGTATCCCTTGAGTTGGATCAATAATAGAACCGCCTATCCCATTCGTTGGTTGGGTGCGACTATGTTTTCATCTGACTTTGCGCTGGTAGCATCCTATGTTGTGAAAGTAGTTGTACGTGAAAAAAAGTACGGCTGAGTTTTTGGTTAGCGTCGTAAGGAATGGTGGATGGGTTTTCTGCAAGACAGCGGGTTGATGGCTGAGTATCTTTAGACCCGGTAGTCAATTGGTTGAGACTCTTAAGTCTTGGATCATTAGTCTTATTGGCATGGTTAGATGCAGTTTGTTGTTCTTGGGAGTCGGGAGACTCGGTGACCAGTTGGTTTGGATCATCTAGTCAGGAAAAGTTATTTGGAATGGTATATTATTTGTGCACCGGAATTCGCTTAATGAATGGTTACTATGGTGGACCCCATCTTCTTTTGGGTTGTCTATTAGGAATTTAGTTTCTAATATGAGGAGTTGGTTCTAAAATATCGAGTGATTTGTCAGGTGGAGGTACACCTGAGCTGAAGAGGGATTTTGATGCAATATGTAAATTTTTGGATTGACCATTCCTATGTATGTGGGGGCAACGAGTTGGTCATGACTTGTCAAGAAGTCAAGATTATATTTAAATTTTTTGGGTGGAATTAGCGATCGGAATGTTTTGAGTATCTTTTTATCATGTTTTTGTGGTGTCCCTAGCCAGGGACTAGGGGTAGGTTCGATGAATGGATGACTATCAGTCTTAGGGTAAGGTTTCCGAGAACAACCTGGTGGGTTCCTAGTTTTCAAAAGTATAATGACTAAGATGATTTGTGGTTATAGTACTAAGATTCTTTGGTTTGTATGGTTTTCTTTGGAAGTTCTATCATGCGGTTGGGAAAAAAAGTTGTTGCTTTTGGGAATTTTCAAGTTATTGGGTTGCTTGTTGGCATTTAGGGTTTCCGAGTGATCTCTCAAGTTTTATTTATAAGATGCCTTGATTTCGAAATGGTTAGAGGTAGTTCATGGAATATGTTGGTGTTGTTTTAGGAATAGTAATCGAGACGGCTTTCGAGGACGAAATCTAATTTAAATGGGGGAGATTTGTAACATCCTGTTTCCAGCCATTTCTGTGCCATGGTCCGGAAGTCTATTTTGTAACTTTTTGGGCCTTAACAAGGCAAAGTTAAGTCCTTGTGGAAGGAGGTAATGTTGGTTAAGAGATTTAACCCTTGAATTGTGTTTTGCGCCAAAAGGTAGAAAGGGAAAAGTCATAAGCCGTGTTCTTGCATGAAATATCATTTTTTTTGTTTGAGAAGTTTTTAGTCCAAGATATTTAGATAATATTGTAGAGCTCTTCAATACCTTTCCATGGATATAAAGAACGTCGAAAACAGAGTTGGAACAAAGAAGTTACAACTGTTTGAAGTTATGACGATTTTTGGGTCAATCGCGTATGTTGTTGGGCATAAGCTAAGTACAATGGGCGTACACGATCAATGCCCAAACCATATTTTCGTGGTTTAAGCCCTATTTAAGGTCCTTAACTTCCCCAAACCCACTCCATTCTCAGCCTCCACCTCTCCAACACCCTTTCTTGTAACCCTAATGCTAGATTGAGCCATGAAAGCAAAAAGAGGGTATTTTTAAGTGCTTTGGAGTGTTCTTGGTGCATCTTGGAGAAGAAAGAACTCATTGAAGAAGTGTTGGTTGCATTGGAGCTTGTAGATCTAGAGCTTGTCCACCTTGATCTTTCTTCTAGAGGTATAAAGTTTGAATCTTGATGATGAAATTGTTAAATCTAGCTAGTTTTGGGTGTTATGAGCTTTGGGTCACTTTAAGTGCATAAAGTTTAGATCTTGAAAGTTTGTGACCATTTTATGGATAAAGTTGGAAACTAGATCCATCTAAACATCATTTTGATTCAGATCTGAAGGTTGGAGACTTGGACTTAATGGATTAAGTTGAAAATGATGCACTTTTGGGTCCCTTTGAGACTTAAAGACTAGATCTTGTTTGCTCGAACCATTCTAATGGATAAAGTTGGAAACTTTATCCATTATGGAACTATTATGAACCATAAAAATATGATCTTACCATCCTTCCATACAGGAGGTGTGATGTCTTATTGGGTTACGAACTTTATAGCCATGCAAATTCATAAAGTTGGAAACTTTATGACTTAGGATATCATTTTGCGCTAGGATCTGAATTTTGAACGTAAGGGCTTAATGGAATAAGCTCTAAATGGGGTTTTGGGACTAGGTTGCATACGCTGCGTGTACTTGGGCAGCGCCCCGCTTTTGGTCAACATCGGAGTACGCTGGGCGTACTCCGCTGGGAAGGAAATATTGAATTTTTGGACCTTGAATGTTGACTTTGACTTTAACCAAGGTTGACCAAGTTTGACCTAAGGGAATTTTGGGTAATTTGATTATAGTTTGAGTCTTGGGTTCCTATTAATTGTATAGGTGGCTGGTAGAGACAACTTTTAGAACAGTGATCAATGCAGCTATTCTTTCAGACTGTGAGGTGGGTTGCCTCACTGTGTTTAGTGGGTCGAAGGCACCAATGCTGGTTCATGGTTTGATATGTTAGTATGCTAGTTGTCTGTGTGAGTCTTGCATGTGTTATGTGTGTATGTTTACCGGACAGGGCGCGATGTCGAGCGGGGCCCAATAACTATTATGTATGCAATTATCTCTGTGATTACCGCCTATATGTGTATGATTATATTTTTATATGTATATCGTGCGGGCCCCGATGCCAGGCAGGGCCTGATGACAAACATATCTGTTTATCGAGCAAGGCTTGATGCCGGGCGGGGCCCATTATATGTTTTAAATGTATGGTATGTGGTATTTTGGGGAACTCACTAAGCTTTGTGCTTATTGTAACACCGTAAATTTTCAAACAAAATTTTCCTTTAAAAATCACATAATTCTCATATCACATTTCACGAAAATACCATTTAACTTATTTACGAAACACAAATCTATATTTTTAATAATAATAATCCAGGATCCTCAAATCATAACTCCTTCTCTGGTGTGTACAATGGAGTCGGTGCCTTTCCGCGATTCTAAGAAAACCTGAAACACATAACACATAACACGGTAAGCACGAAGCTTAGTGAGTTCCCCAAAATACCACACACACAACTCATCAGCCACTCGAGGCTATATCACTGTAAGACCCTCCGGTCAATGTGTCTCAGTGGGACCCTCCAGTCTCACGGTTTGTTGGACCCTCTGGTCCGGTCTGTAAAGCTCCGCAAAGCATAAATCACAAAGACATAATGCATAGCATACAACATAAAGAAGGATAATATAATACTCAATGTAAACACATAAGACCCTCCGGTCACACATAGTGCCACTCTAGGTAAAGTATAGTGAGAAGACTCACCTCGGATGATGAACAACCCCTATAACGTTGCTGCTACGCACCAGCCTCTAACTCTGAGCCAAAACCACAATTAACCCATTTAGAAACTAAGTCCAGACTTCCACTCATTAGGTCTAAAGGAAGACCACAGACCAGCCCATTAAAATCCTAAAACCCATTGGGCCCACCACGGCCCAATAATAAATGGGCCCACCCCATGGCCCACTCTCAAAACTAAATGGCAAGGCCAACACAAGGGCCCAAGGCAAAATTATAATATTTCTCTACTCATAGTCTCTAATTCACAAGCCCAAAGATTCAGGCCCAACCCTCACGGCCCATGATAAGATCCAGCCCAAAAGCCCACAGTGAAGTTACGTGGGGCGTACCTCTCCTAGTACGCTCAGTGTACCCCCGCATGCATGAAACTGATCGGGGACTCCAACCCAGTATGCGGGGCGTACTGGAACTTACGTTGGGCGTACGCCCAGTTTTGCTTTAGTCCATTCTCTTGGTCTTAACCCGTTAAGACCTTAACTCATTTCTCAGATCTGGACTCCCTATCATCTCTTACTCCATAAAGTTAGTGACTTTAACCCTTTGCATGGCTAATAAGGTCACAAACACATAAAACTCTTATTCTCTTAACTCAAAATGCTAAAAGCTCATGCATGGGTTGATTCTCACGTTCAAGACCTCATTTTTACGGATCCTCACCACTAGAAACACTTAAAAGGACAGATATTAAGCTTTGGAGTGCAACAACTCATGAAGCCTCAAGCTTTGGGACCAAAAGCCCTAAAATGGACTATATCATGCACAAAACAAAAAGGATGGGAAAGCTTTGAACTTTATACATCCAAATGATGCTCCAACCACAGAAAAGCTCATATCCAAAGCCTGGACTCCAACTCAATTCTCTTCCATGCTCCTTCTTCACTCCAAAAATTCCACAATAACACTTATAAGCTCACAATAGTCACACACAAGCTCAAGAACGAGGATTAGGGTTTAGGGGGGGTTTATTGAATGAGGATGGTGGCCAAGAATGAGGCCATCTCATTCTTTATATAGGGACACTCCTCTTAATTAGGGTTTTCTTTTGTGCCTAGTACGCCCAGCGTACTAGGTGGCTCAGCTTAAATGTCACGTGCATGAGTACGCTAGGCGTACACACACGTACGCCCAGCGTACTCCGCTGCCATCAATTTCAACTAAAGGACTTATCTTGCCCAATCATCAAGCTGCCATCGCTTCCCCGACATAACCCCGATTCCCACGAACCTCATACCCCCATATAGGTGATGAGATTCCCTAGGCTCCTAGCAACTCGTCACAACCTCGAGACTCCCCTATGCCCGGCTTGCAGCCCACGAACCCTAATCACGGACGATCAGAAACAGGATGTTACAATTCTCCCCCACTTGAATTAGATTTCGCCCTCGAAATCGCTCCTTATCAACACATAGATTGAATCGATAATCCAAAAAGCACCACTGAAAAGACCTCTTATCGTACAACAATCTCTTCCAAAGACACATGATCCCAACAGGAACTCCGGACCCCGAAGAAGGACATACCCATCTACCGCTGCGGTACTCGATCTGACTCTTTCCGAACTTGAAAACTCTAGTGGTCTGTCTCCCTGCCAGACCACCCTCGCAAAATATCATGTTCATCTCTCATCGATTAACAAACTCTAAGAACACTCTACCAACTCTGATTCTCTAATCGATCCTGGTGGAACTCAAGAGGAACGGAAAGGTCATAACCCACTAAGGACCCACCGCCTGAATAACTATCAGAACTTATCGGAGAGAATAAATCCCAAAAATATGACCTCAAACACAAGAAAATACCATACTCACTTGGAAGTATCCTCTGACACCCATACACATAAGCCCCAGCTTCCTCTCAGATTTCCCCTTCAATACTGAGCACCAGGTCAGCTCCCGACCCAATAGATGAACCTCCAAAGGTTACTCATTACAAACCAAAACGTCACACCGACTTCCTTCTCACAATAACTATCTCAGCTCATAGCGACACACAAGTCACGAAGTTCGCTTTACCCCAAGCGAATGTTACAACTCATCTGAAATCTTCTCGCTTCCGACCTTTGTCATCTACCACCCACTGGTTCCATGCATCTCGCAAGTATTCTCATACCAACGAAACTGACCCACTTCGGTCTAAGAAATCAGATGAAGATCAATACCCCTCAAAATGAAACCCATCTACAAAACCGAAACCTCATCTCGCCTACTCAAAACACAAACGAATCCAGACTCAAGCTCGTGAGTCTGATTCAACAGGAGATTTGGAACCACCCAATTCTAATCTGGTACTCAACTCATGACCCAATATTCACGAATTTAAGCACAAACCTTCTCCATAATTCCTTCTGATTATGATAATCCCCAATCAATCTGGGATATATCAATTCCCAACTGACACGGAGACCCCCGTCTCGCCCCTTGTTCGGCAACCAGGCTCCCGAAGACTCAAACGATAAGGCTACCCAATCCTAAGAACTGCTATGCGCCATACTCTGACTAGTGAATATTACAGCCCCCTCGACAAAACAGTATTCACTCTTATCGACTACCGAGTGCTATGGTCTCCCCCGTAGTCTTGCGATACACTCTCACTGACTAATGAATACCATGGCTCCCTGCAGTATCACAACCCACTCCTAATATCCGGTGAATGCTACGGCTCCCCGTAGTATCACAACATTCTCTCTCCAATCAGTGAGTACTACAGCTCCCTGCAGTATCACAACACTCTCTTTCGCTGACTCATGGATGCTACGGCTCTCCGTAGTCTTACAACACTCTCTCGCTCACTGACTCACCATGGGCTCACTCCACGGTTTCTCCTGATAATCCTAAGCGAATACTTCCACCCGGATCCACTTGCTTCCTTATCACCCCATAACCTCATCATCACACATCACCATACTGATTTCAACAACTCATGCTCCGCAGTTCAACATAGATAGGTGCTTACACTCACACAGCTTATGCACTACCACTCCTGATGCAAATTCTCGTAAGCCAAGCACTTATCTCAACACAGGTACACCCTTAGACAGTCTTGCTCTGGGGACAATTAACTGATGGGTTCCCACTGTAATAATAATCACTCGATACTCCACTTACAACTCAAATCTCAAAATAATTCAAAATTTTAGGGCGTCATACTCAGATACCCCGGTACACATCCATAAAATCTCATGATGTCTTGTCACGTACATTGATCTTTCACTGGCACAACTCGAAACCTCGAAATACTTCAACTCACAAATTGAAACACGGGGAATTGTCAACAACTGAAAACACGTTGACAAAATTCGAAGCTCCACCCTCTACTGATCACTGCCCAAAGGAACTACTCATACCGACTCTAAAATTGGTCGACAAACCAAATGTTGCCCTCTTCTGGGGTATAGATTACAATCCATACCTATACCTGCAAATCTCAGCTATTTCACCCTGCCTCATCCACTAATAACCCAGGTCTTAAGTGTCCGCACCGCAGATCTCCATAACCAGTTCCCTAACCGCACTTGATCGAATCGCTGATGTTCCCAATTGACTACCCAGTTCTCCCCCACTCAGGGTTCGAACCATCATCAGTGGGCATACCAACAATTTACCCCATAGAATGTTCCACCAGGTACATCACACTTGACTCATGGAACATACCACGTAAACACTCAATGATCTTCCCGATGGAAACCAAGCAACTCCAAATATCTCGAAACTCAGACAAAAACCTCAAAATCCTCCAACACGACTACCTCTAGACATCTCGAAATCTTACACTGATATTCTGTCGGACACCTCAATTGTTCCACAAATCCTGACCCTCAGTCCAGAAATAATGCCCTATCACGCACCACGTCTCTCACTCCTCGACCCGCCTCCCAACATGGGAATCATCATCAAAGCACGAAACCTCATTCTCACAACTGATACACGACATAACAACGAGGGCCACCGCCCTGATATATTCCTCTTAACCACCTGAAACTGCTGCTAAAAAGCATGTTACACTCATATAGGCACCTTCCTGGGTCTCTTCCATCTCAGCCTCCACTAATGACTCCTTGGTACCAGAAATACCTCACAGCAGACAAAGTGCCCACATACTCTGATGAAAAGGTCACCACCAATGCTACTCCAGGGGTTTTCCTCCAAATTCTGAAACCGGAAACTCGATATCTCCTTCGATTCTCCCGGAAAACGGGAACAACGCAACTCTTGCCACAGAAGGTGACGTCTCATCCATCAGCCGATGGCCCGACCCATACCTCGATCCTCCAATAAGCATCATCTCTACTCATCCCTGAGCCTTGCGACTCCCACTAACATCTCATCAATAAAATTCCTTGGGAACAAACTCAATTTCCCTTTTTCAGGTATACTCCATTAAAACTTGCTCGATATGGCCCTCTGGCCCCACACTCTATCTCCTGATCTCAGACTAGTCAACCACCACGGGACAACTGGTAAAACCAGAATCACTAAGCGCCATGAATCATGGTACTCGAACCATGTGATCACCTCTAGGTCTACTACGAATCATGGTACCTAAACCATGTTATCTCCTTTCACTCTGCCGCAAATCATGGTACTCGAACCACGTTATCTCTCTTCTCAATCTGCTACTCAGAACCTCTGGAATTCTCCCTGTTTCGAGTATGGGTCCTCTTCTTTCATTAGTACGGGCCCATACTACCTTCCACATCTACCCATACTTTCCACACGGATTGTCCCAGATTTCCTAAGTAGTTGCTCAACTTTCCTGATCACTAATCCCGCTACACACGTTCGCCCTACAGTGAATAGTCTCCTATATTAGCATACTCATTTGACTTAGTCACTTTCCTAGGCTCTTCCTAGGTTCTCACACTTCTCCTCCATCAGCTGTTGAAGAATTTATCATGATGCCAGCCACCTACCTCCTGAATATCGTTATATTCACTTAGTAGCTAACTCCCATCATCAAGAATTCCACAAAGCACGAAGCAAGCAGCATTTGGGCATCGAATAACCTCCACCAGCACATAAAACCACTCTAGGTTACAAATCTAATTTCTCTACTCACACTCAAGAGGTGTCACCGAACTCCAATAACCCTACCCCATGTGGGTATCTAACTACTCTCTCAGTAGGCCCTCCATTATTCATCTAGGTATCTCTCCTAGATTACTCCTCTACTCAAAGCCCTCTCTCTCTCTCTCTAAAAGATTACTGCTAGATACTCTTACTCCGTGCATACTCAAAGCACATCACAGATAGAAAAATTCCTAGGCTAAGGCATCACAAATCAGGCAACTCTAGCCCGAAGATATGAAATACCTAGCCTATCTTCTAGCATGCATCAATAATAACTCATAAAAAAAACAAGTAAGGGTATTTTGGGAAATCACCGTTCGGGCTCTGGCTGATTGCACACACTGCTCCTTCTCGTTTTTCCTCTTAGGATCTCTTCCTCCTTTTAGAAAATCATTTCATTTGAAAATCTTTCAAAATTCCTCAGTTTGAGCCCAGATATACCCGAAGGTGCATCCAAATCCCTCAAACCAAGGCTTTGATACCAACTTGTAACACCGTAAATTTTCAAACAAAATTTTCCTTTAAAAATCACATAATTCTCATATCACGTTTCACGAAAATTCCATTTAATTTATTTACAAAACACAACTCTATATTTTTTAATAATAATTATCCAGGATCCTCAAATCACAACTCCTTCTCTGGTGTGTACAATCGAGCCGGTGTCTTTCCGCGAGTCTGAGAAAACCTGAAACACATAACACATAACATGGTGAGCACAAAGCTTAGTGAGTTCCCCAAAATACCACACACACAACTCATCAGCCACTCGAGGCTATATCACTGTAAGACCCTCCGGTTATTGTGTCTCAGTGGGACCCTCCAGTCCCACGGTTCGTTGGACCCTCTGGTCCGATCTGTAAAGCTCCGCAAAGCATAAATCACAAAGACATAATGCATAGCATACAACATAAAGAAGGATAATATAATACTCAATGTAAACACATAAGACCCTCCGGTCACACATAGTACCACTCTAGGTAAAGTATAGTGAGAACACTCACCTTGGATGATGAACAGCCCCTATAACGTTGCTGCTACGCACTGGCCTCTAACTCTGAGCCAAAACCACAATTAACCCATTTAGAAACTAAGTCCGGACTCTCACTCATTAGGTCTAAAGGAAGATCACTGACCAGCCCATTAAAATCCTAAAACCCATTGGGCCCACCAAGGCCTAATAAGAAAAGGGCTCACCCGAGGCCCACTCTCAAAACTAAATGGCGAGCCCAACACAAGGGCCCAAGGCAAAATTATAATATTTCTCTACTCATAGTCTCTAATTCACAAGCCCAAAGATTTAGGCCCAACCCTCACGACCCATAATAAGATCCAGCCTAAAAGCCCACAATGAAGTTACACAGGGCGTACCTCTCTTGGTACGCTCAGCGTACCCACGCGTGCATGAAACTGATTGAGGACTCCAACCCAGTACGCGGGGCATACTGGAACTTACGCTAGGCGTACACCCAGTTTTTCTTTAGCCCATTCTCTTGGTCTTAACCCGTTAAGACCTTAACTCATTTCTCAGATCTGGACTCCCTATCATCTCTTACTCCATAAAGTTAGTGACTTTAAGCCTTTGCATGGCTGATAAGGTCACAAACACATAAAACTCTTATTCTCTTAACTCAAAATGCTCAAATATCATGCATGGGTTGATTCTCACGTTCAAGACCTCATTTTTATGGATCTTCACCACTAGAAACACTTAAAAGGACAGATATTAAGCTTTGGAGTGCAACAACTCCTGAAGCCTCGAGCTTTTGTACCAAAAGCTCTAAAATGGACTATATCATGCACAAAACAAAACGGATGGGAAAGCTTTGAGCTTTATACCTCCAAATGATGCTCCAACCACAGAAAAGCTTAGATCAAAAGCCTGGACTCCAACTCTATTCTCTTCCATTCTCCTTCTTCACTCCAAAAATTCCACAATAACACTTATAGGCTCACAATGGTCACACACAAGCACAAGAACAAGGATTAGGGTTTAGGGGGGTATATTAAATGAGGATGGTGGCCAGGAATGAGGCCATCTCATTCTTTATATAGGGACACTCCTCTTAATTAGGGTTTTCTTTTGTGCCTAGTACACCTAGCGTACCCTCTGGTACGCCCAGCGTACTAGGTGGGTCAACTTAAATGTCACGCACATCAGTACGCTAAGCGTACACACACGTACGCCCAACGTACTCCGCTGCCATCAATTTCAACTAAAGGACATATCTTGCCAAATCATCAAACTGACATCGCTTCCTCGACATAACCCCGATTCCCACGAAGCTCATACCCTCATATAGGTGACGAGATACCCTCGGCTCCTAGCAACTCGTCACAACCACGAGACTCCATCATGCCCAGCTTGCAGCCCACGAACTCTAATCACGGACGATCAGAAACAGGATGTTACACTTATGGTTTTCAGTTTATGTTTCAGGTACTTCTTGTTCGAAAGGGAAGAGCCTAGGATGATTGTAGTGCACACACCATATTGCTCCGCCTTTTGTATTACTCTAATGTACTTGGATGTTTATTGATACACTCTGATTCACTATGGTTTACATGATGCTCTTTTGGATAATGGTTTTATCAATTTTAAAATAAAAAGTTTTGGTCTTATTTTTGGGACGATACATGATGATTTTGGGATTGTGCTCTGATACCAACTTGTAACATCCACAAGTTATGAGGTAAAAATTTCATTTTTAATTCAACGAAAACATTAATTATATTTTAAGTCAACATTCAACATCCTTTTTCTAAATATTCAAAAGTAATTTACAAGAAAACAGTTATCATAGTACAATCCCAAAATCATCATAATGCGGAAACATGGGTGGATGCATTGCGATCAAGACAGGCCCTTCCCTTTTGAACGGAAAGTACCTAAAACCATAACCATAAAAATTGTAAGCACAAAGCTTAGTGAGTTCCCCAAAATACCACATACCATACATATCAAACACACAATGGGCCCCACCCATTATCAGGCCCTGCTCGATAGATCTGTCAATCAATGGGCCCCGCCCAATGAGTGTAACGGGGCTCGCCCTAACTCACACAACGGGCCCCGCCCACTGAGTATAACGGGCCTCAACCTAACTCACACAACGGGCCCCGTCCAGCATACAAACATGCAATTATAACAGGTAATAGCATACAGAATAACCTTTGCACACAACCTACTAAGCATACGAACACATACACATGCAAGAGTCACGCAGACATCTAGCACGCTAACATAATAAACCCTAGGTCGGCATTGGTGCCTTCAACCTACTAAACATGGTGACGAAGACTCACCTTAAACTACCGAATATCTCAGATAAAAGCTCGGTCTGTCGATCCAGGGAATATGTGCATGCTAGCACCAACAATAATTCCAAATTAATAATTGGTCCACAACCCATAGCTACGATCCAAGTCCAATTGTTCATCACTTAGGGTAAAATTCCATTTTACCCTTTCGTCACTTGGCCCAAAATCTGAGGCCCACCAATAGTATCAAAAGCCCATTATGGCCCAACTTCCTAATTGGCCCAAAACCCATATTGGGACTAATCCAAGGAGGCCCAAATTCCTAAAAGATGCCCAAAGCTCTAAATGAGCCCAAGCTCCGAAAAGGCAAACATACAGAAACCTAGGGCCCAATAAGGCCCAAAAGCCTGAAAAACCACATCTCATATCGTGACTAGCCTTAGTCACATCGTGAGAGCTCACTCAATCAGATCCTAACTCATCACGAATCAACCTAGCCATCTTAGTTAAGGAAAATTCAACGGGGCTTCCCTCACATCATGAGAAGCCTTTCTCACATCGTGAGCCCCAAGCAGATTACGAGAAAGGGGACCAAATTCTTCTCATGTCGTTAGACCTTGTGTCTCATGTCCTGAGAACAGTTTGAGGGTAAAACCCAACTTTTAAGTTCTTAATCCATTAAGCCTTCGATCCTACTTCTATCAAAAGCTAACAAGGACTCTAAAGTCCAATAAAAACAATTACTTGATGGACATGCATGCCCCAAGCATGTCCTAAACCCATCTTAGGTCAAAATGACACGAAATGGCCCCAAACTCAAACAAGATTCATAAATTATAACCAAACTTCAGATCTATAAGACTAAATCATGGAGAATGACTCATTGATCCATAAAGTGGCCAACTTTATGGATCCAAAGCATGCAAGCCCACATATACATGCAAATAGGATCTTAGAACTTAGATCTAGCAATTTGAGCTCATAAAGATTGGATCTTGGAAACTTACAATGGTCAAAAATATGCACAAGATGATGATGATACAACCTCCTTGTTGAATCAACACTCTAGAACCTCTTCTTCTTCTTCTTCTTCTTCTAGCCACCAAAATGGTAAAATGGATCCAAAATCACCAATATGGATTAGATTTATGGTTTTTCTGAGTTAGGGGAAGGTGGAGGTTGAGAAATGAACCCTAAAACTGAGTTAAGGGGGCTTAAATACATGGTAAACCCTAAAACTTTGTGGGTTTGGGCTGCAACGATCCTCACGTTATAAGCTCTTATTGCTTATGTTGTGAACTCAGTCCTGGATGGAATCTTCATGCGGCCCTCCTCACATCTTGAGCCTCCATGTCTCACGTTGTGAGGACCCCTTTTTCACCAAAATCCAACCTTTTGACCCTCTGAAATCCTAATTCGATTCATCCAAGAAAATGGATGTTACACTTCATAAAAAAAGACACTTCAAGTGGTTGTGTCTCGGGGATGACCTCATTTTCATCATACACACATATCGTATTTCTTTCATGTTCTAGTATCATATTTTTCAATATGATACATGTATACATCACCTACGTCATAGTCGAAACATCATGAAACAATGATGCTTTGGTAAATATTTTCTAGCACTTTTTAAGAGCTCCAAACGCTCGTTCGATATCTTTTCTCGCTTTTTCTTGGAATCTCTTAAATCTGAACCTTTGAGGGTTATCTGGAAACGCAAAGTTTTAACAAAAACAAAAATGTTAGGATGGATCTCATCAACAATATAGTACCCAAATTTGTATTCTATTCCTCGGAGTGTAAAGCCTCGAAAATCACAACAAATTTGAACTTTTTCAAAACAATCCATTTACTAATAAAAGTGTTTACAAAACCATTGTTTCTAAAGAATTATTTAAAATCTGAGTTTCCTAAGATCAACAACATAAAAATCAGGATGTGTACGGTCACGCTTTCTCCTTGCCACGGTCCTCTGAAGCACCTGAAACAATAAACTGAAACTCTAAGCATGAAGCTTAGTGAATTCCCCCAAAGTACCAACACACAAGCAGATAACATATACAATCAAACATGACGGGTCCAATCAATCACCGGGTTAGAATACCCCACACCCAGTCAATCATAGGGTTCAGTCATCCTCGAGATGGAATACCATCAGTTTGGAATACCCCAGTCCCAGTCAACCATAGGGTCCAGTCATCCTCAGGATGGAATACCCTAGGTTGGAATGCCAATGTCGGGTCCAATCATCCATCGGGGCGTAACACCCTTAGTCTGTTAGCCCATGCACAAAGCATTAAAGCCTCAACCACCAGCCAAATATGTGCACATATAACAGATAAACATATAATCAGTCAACAGACAATCAGGCAGATCTATGATCACTAAGCATAGCATCATCCTACCTACCAGGATACCAATCTCACAAATCACTATGGCATGATAACTACAGTGAGGAAGACTCACTTGAAGCGGCTAAATATCTCAGACAACTGCTCGGACTGTTGATCTAAAAATCCCCGCGCGCTAGCACCATCAAATACCATCCACTTAATAAATGAATCTCGACCCATAATCAAGAATCTAAATTACTTGCCTAATGACCAGGGTAAAAGACCATTTTACTATTTTTCTTACTTGTCCCAAATCCAAGGCCCGTTATGGCCCAACTTCCTAATTGGGCCCAAAACCATCATGAATGAAATTCCAAGAAAGCCCATAATCAATCCAATGACCCAAGATCATTAGTCCAATAGCCCAACAAGGCCCAAACCAAAAGACCCAAAATTACACATCGTGGGGAGTACACACCGCGTACCAAAAGTGTACGCCCTACGTAATCACCCTTTAAGTGCAATGTACAAGTCCCTAAAGCATAACACTCAATTTACGCTGAGCTTACTTCTGAGTACGCCCCACATACTCATCAGGGGCCAAAAATTCACATTAAGCTCTTATTGGGTTAAGTCAAAGGCATCCAACCACTTCTCTTAACCCTAAATGATGTCTTAAAACATAAAGTCGAAACCTTTAAGCCTTTGCATGCCTAAAGTGGTCTAAATCTCTAAAATCCTTCCTTTCGCAACACTTAAAACCACTTAACTCTTGCATGGTGCTAACAAAATGATCAAGCAAGCATATTTATAGCTTAATACACTTCAAGACCTCAAAAAGGATAGACAATATGCTTTAGAGTACTCCATACTCACAAAGATCCAAACTTTGGGACAAAATCTTATGAAACTATGTTATAACAAGATCTATTAATAGATTCATCAATTTTGAAGCTTTATACCTTGAGAAGGTAGATCAAGATGCACTAAGCATGGATCCATAAGCTCCAAACAACCCCACACTTCTCCAAGAAGCTCCTTCTTCTTGTATGAGCACCAAAATGCATGAAATACCACCAAAACTCAAGAACCACACCAATGGAGGCTAGGATTTCTTTTCTAGGGTTTAAAGGGATGGAGGCTGAAGATAATAGAGTTTGGTGGTGAGTTAAGGAGCTTAAATAGGGTCCAAGACCCTAAATTAGGTTTTGGCTCTAACTGGAGTACGTCCTGCATACTCCCTTAAGCATCCGCGACCAATCTGCGTAGTAAGCACCGCGTACTCCCATGTACTCCCATCGTACGAGACTCAACACTAGTACGCCCAGCATACACTTATGTACGCCCCACATACTAGGTTTAACCCTTGAACCACCAAACTTCCGAAGGCCATAACTTCTTCGTTCTAAGTCCGTTTTCGACGATCCTTATATCCCCGGAAAGGTAACGAGAAGCTCTACACTTCTATCAACTAATACTTGCCTTAAAACTTTCCGAACAAAAATCCAAATTTCATAAAAATCCTGATTACCACTTTACGGTTATACCCTTGGCATGTGGAGCTCCAAACTATCATAGGAAGAAGGACCCCATAGTGAGTCGGTGGTGGTTAGAAGATGTTGCTAATGCCTTCCACACAAGCCGCTGTCTCGAGGGGACAATGTCAGACTAGCTTCTTTCCTTTTGAAGGACAGGGCACTATACTGGTGGGAGGAGGTAGGGTGTGTAGTGGGTGATGATGCGGTTGATGTGATTTTATGGGATGATTTCTTGACCATGTTCCAAGTTGAGTTTGCACCGGTGATCGAGGTGCAGCAGTTGGCACGAGAGTTTCAGGATCTCTGCCAGACTTCAGAGACAATGGCTGAGATCACTACGATATTTAGGGATAGGGCGCTTCTACTTCCGCAGTATTTGGTGAATGAGGAGATGAAGAAAGCCTGATACCTTGAGATGCCGAGGAGCGACATTTGGCAGTTTGTGAGCTGATCTAGTTGCAAGACGCTGGAGGATATGATAGCTCGAGCTAAGGAGAGGGAGATTGACCTGCAGATGGACAGGAAGAGGAAGACAAATGAGGTTCAGACATGAGGGGGTACGGGCAAGATGCCCAAGGTATCGGATTCCAGATTGAGAGGCCATCAGGGCCATAGATGTTGTGGCAAGTGTGTTAGGACACACAAGGGACCGTACAAGGGTGGTGGTTCTGGCTGCTTTAAGTGCGGCGGGACGGGTCATTATAGAAGGGACTATACTGCTACCACCACCCATGGACTAGATCTGATTTGCTTTCATTACAATAATAGGGGCCACAAGAATTCCATTGTCCGAATTTAGCTATAGCAGGACCGGTGTCAACACCCGCTCCTACGACTCTTCGGATTACTGACGGCCGCCAGGGCTGGGTAGACACACTTGTGGTGAAGAGAAAAGCTTTCCAGTTAACGGCCGAGGAGGGGCGTGCAGCTCTCAATTTAGTGATGGGTATGTATCTCCTTATCTCTTTATTTATATTGAATTGCTTGCTTATGTTTATATTTTTTATTTTAGGACCGTTCCTTATAAACGGTATTTCTGCTTTGGTATTGTTTGATTCGGGGGCTACCTGATCGTTTGTATCGCTTGCAATGAGCAGGAGATTTGCTAGAGGTCCGGGGGAGCTGGGTTGTCCTCTAGATGTCAAGACTGTTGATGATAGGTTTGTTCGGGTTGCGAGGGTTCATCGGGGTTGTACTCTCCATTTATTCAGCGAGCAGTATCCGGTTGATTTGGATCCCATTCCTCTGCATGGGAACAAGGTTATCATAGGCATGGACTGGTTGAGCCCTAATGGGCAAGTGATCGACTATGAGCAACAGTTAGTTCGGATTCAGACCACAAGTAGGGAAGAGTTGGTGATTCATGGGGAGAGACCGCAGCATGGGATGATTTTGTGTTCTACAGTGAGGGCTAGATGTTATCTTCAGCAGGGTTGCTCGTGTTATGTCGCCTATGTCATGGATACCTGGGATAAGGGTATGACGATAGTGGATGACGTGTCAATTGTGCGCGATTACCCGAATGTATTCCCGGAGGATTTGCCTAGGGTGCCTCCGGAGAGGTAGGTTGAGTTCAGGATTGATATGGTTCCTGGTGCGGCTCCGATATCCAAAGCACCATATTAGTTGGCTTCTCCCGAGATGCAGGAGTTGTCTACATAGATGTGGAAGCTGTTAGACAAGGGATTTATTTGACCGAGCAGTTCTCCTTGGGGAGCACCAATTTTGTTTGTGAAGAAGAAGGACGGGTCTCATCGTATGTGCATTGACTACTAGGAGTTGAATAAGGTAATGGTGAAGAACCGTTATCCACTTTTGAGGATTGATGATCTTTTTGACCAACTGCAGGGTGCATCTTGGTTCTCCAAGATTGATTTATGATCGGGATACCAACAGATCCGGTTCATAGACAAGGATGTACTGAAGACAACTTTTCGGACTCGATATGGTCATTTTGAGTTCGTGGTGATGCCTTTTGGGCTCACCAATGCTCCAGCCGTGTTCATAGGTCTCATGATCCGCGTGTGCAAATCGATGATGGATCGGCCAATGATTTTATTCATCGATGATATCTTAGTTTATTTCAAGACTCAGGAGCAGCACGATGAGCACTTGAGGGAAGTGTTGGAGACATTGAGGAGGGAGAGACTTTTCGCAAAGTTCTCCAAGTGTGAGTTCTGGTTGCGCGAGGTGCAGTTTCTGGGCACCTTGTCAACCAAAAGGGTATTTTGGTCGATCCGGCCAAGGTCGAGGACGTGATGCAATGGGAGGTTCCGAGGTCTCCATCTGAGATTTGGAGTTTTCTTGGCTTGGTTGTTTATTTTCGGAGATTCATCCAATATTTTTCCAAGATAGCTGTTCTTTTGACCCGACCGACCAAGAAGACTCTGAGACAGCGGTTGTGTGAGGCACCGATTCTGATCCTGCCAGAGGGTGTTGACGGTTTTGTGGTTTATTGTGATGCTTCGATCATAGGTTTGGGGGCAATGTTGATGTAGATAGGTCGCGTGACCGCTTACGCTTCGAGTCAGCTAAATCCACATGACGCGAATTATTCGACGCATGATTTGGATTTAGGGGGTATGGTTTTCATCCTCAAGACTTGGCGGCATTACCTCTATGGGGTCCATTGTGCTGTTTACACTGATCAAAAGAGCCTGAGGTACTTGATGGACCAGCCGAATCTGAATATGAGGCAACGTCGATGGTTGGATGTGGTGAAGAATTATGATTGCGAGATCCTCTATCACCCAAGGAAGGCCAATATAGTGGCCGATGCTTTCAGCCGCAAGGCGGTCGCGACTCTGATAAGAGACATATGTTTGAGTATGAATGCGATTACTCCATTGTTGGATCAGATTCGTGAGGCTCAGATCGAGGCTATGATGGAAGAGCACCGAAAGAGCGAGCGTGATATATGTGGATTGTTGACTTTGCATCAGCAAGTTTTGGTTCCGTACTAAGGAGGTGTATGTCAGATTCTAATGGAGGAAGCTCACAAGTCGAGGTTCTCCATTCATCCTCGGGCGGCGAAGATGTAAAGGTATCTTCGTCCTGATTATTGGTGACCATGCATGAAGCAGAACGTGGCTTGGTACGTGGAGTGGTGCTTGACTTGCAGGAAAGTCAAGGTCGAGCATCAGCAACCTCACGGCAAGATGCAGCCGTTGGAGATTCCCTTATGGAAATGGGAAGACATCACCATGGATTTTATGACGAAGCTTCCAGGACTGGGCGCGGAGTGGATTCAATTTGGGTCATCATGGATCGTTTGACCAAGAGTGCGCATTTCATTCCGGTTTAGGAGAGTATTTCTGCAGAGAAGTTGGTCGAGGTTTATATCATGGAGGTGGTGGCACGTCATGGTGTACCGGTATCAATGGTTTCTGATGTTCGTTTTACTTCCAGATTTTAGAAGAAGTTTCATCACGACTTGGGCACTCGTCTTTATTTCAATACAACATTCCATCCGCAGACCGATGGTCAGAGTAAGCAAACTATTCAGACTCTTGAGGATATGCTACATACGTGCTTGTTAGACTTTGGAGGGAGTTGGGATACGTATCTTCCATTAGCAGCATTTTCGTATAACAAAAGTTATCACGCGAGCTTTGATCGACCTCCTTTTGAGATGCTCCACGGGAGGAAATGCATGACCCCGATTTGTTGGGGCGAGGTCAGTCAGCAGGTTATGGGGAGTATCGAGGTGTTGCTCAAGACCACTGATCTGATTTAGCAAGTTTGAAGCAGGCTCCAGACAACTCAGAGTCGGCAGAAGAGTTATGTCGACAGGCGTCGGTCAGACTTAGATTTCCAAGTGGGAGATATGGTTCTCCTGAAGGTGTCATCCAGTTTAGGAAGTAGGGCAAGCTAGGCCCCAGGTATATTGGTCTTTTCAGGGTTTTGTCTCGGGTGGGTTAGGTTGCTTATCGCTTGGATCTTCCATATGAGATTAGTCAGATTTACAGCACGTTTCATGTCTCTCAGCTGTGGAAGTGTTTAGTGGATGATTCCTCAATGGTACCAATGGAGAATATTCATGTGCATAACCGCCTGAATTATATTGAGAGACCGGTGGCGATCTTGGATCTGAAGACTAAGACCTTGAGGAACAAGGTTGTCGAGCTGGTGAAGGTGCAGTGGCAGCACCGCAAGGGATCGAAGTGGACTTGGGAGCCCGAGGATAAGATGAAAGAGCACTATCCAAAGTTGTTCAGGGCAGCGGACTTTGAGGACGAAGTCTGATTCAAGTGGGGGAGAATTATAACACTTGAACCTAGGGATGAAAGTGGGTCCAAACCCGGACCGGATGGACCTAGACCCGGAAAACCCGGAACCGGTTAACGGGATTTTGTAGAACTGAAAACCGGACCGGTATATAGGAACCGGTTCTGGTTCGATTCCGGGTACGGTATCGGGTAAAGTTAGTCTAGAACCGGAAAACCCAGAAACATCAACGTGGGTAGGTTGGAACCGGATAAAGTGGGTTTAGAACTAGAAAACCCATAAAAACCGGAATTTTTTGGTAATTACTTACTACTTAGTGGGTTAAACTTTGAAAATTTTCATATTGATATCCCGACTTTGGGGGACTATAACTCATTGAATATAAAACCAAAATTAACAAAATTATAGTCTAAAATCATGTACAAACTCTAAAATAAACTCTGGAAAAAACCCGATTTCAATCCGACTTTAAACGAATGAGATATGCATGTGTTAACATTTTCACAGAATACAAAGTACAAAAAACAAATAGCTGAAAAGTTGAAAATTTTTAGTTTTGATATCCCGACTTTCGAGGACTATAAATCATTTAATATTAAACCAAAAATGATAAAATTATAGTCTAAACTCATGTACAAACTATAAACTACAAGTTGGAAAAACCCACATGTCAATACGACTTCAAACAAATTAGATATGCATGTTTTACAATGAATACAAAAAAACTGAAAAACTAAAAACTTCCAGTTTTGATATCTCGACTTTGGGGGACTGTAAGTCAATGAATATAAACTAAAAATGACAAATTTATAGTCTAAAATCATGTACAAACTCTAAACTACATGTTGGAAAAAATGACATGTCAATCGGAGTTGAAACGAATGAGATATGCATCTTTTAAACGTTTCACAAAAACCGGTTCCGGCCCTAAAAATGGTTCTGGTTCCTAACATCAGTTTCGATTTTTAGACCCGGTTTACCCGGACCCGATGGACCCAAACCCGGATTACCCAGAATCCGGATAAAGCCAATTTTTAAACCCGAAACCGAAACCGGTTCTATACATTCTGGTTCTAACGGTTCCGATTCTGGTCTGATTCTGGTACCGGTCTGGTTTTTCGGTTCTAAATATCATCCCTACTTGAACCATGGTATGCTTCATTATTGCCCTTGTATTATGTAAAAGTTGCATTTTGGTCCTTGTGTTGTACACGGTGAGTACCACATGGTACGCTTGGCGTCCAAGCTATGAAGCAAGTACGCACGACGTACCACATGGTATGCTTAGCGTACTCATGCGAAGCTTGGACGAGGTTTCGGAGATGTACACGGGACGTACATCTTTGTACGTGGGCATACGTAAGGATTCTTAAAACCCTAATTTTCGAATTTGGACACTATATAATCACCTTTATGGCTTATGAAACCCTCATTTCTCAGCATCCTCTGACCTTTTAGCCTCATATTCGAAACCCTAAGCCTCTTCTTTGTGTTTTGAGCCCATTGTGTCCATTTTGGTGTGCTTTAGTCCATATTCAAGAAGTAGAAGCTTGGTGCAAGGTGGTGGATCATGGAAGAGCTTGTGGATCTTGATTATTTGCTTCATTTCCAGCTTCTTTGAGGTAAAAAGCTATGAACTTGTTCATTAATGGCTTAGATCTATTATATATGAGTTTTGGTCCCTTTTGGCCCCAAGAATGAGATCTAGTGGTTTGATACCTTTCCAGGAGCTATGAGTTGCCACTCTTGGTGTTTCTGAGGTTCTAGATTCATAAAGTTGTCACCTTTAGGGTTTAGAATCCCCCATGCATGAGATTGTGTCCATTTGGTGAAAGTATAATGCTATATCTTGAATTTGGGTTCTTATGGGGCATGCAAAGTCACCAAGTCAGTGACTTTATGGTTCTAGACACTTATTAGGACTCAGATCTATGAATTAGACGTCTGAACTTAAGCATTAAGAGCTTAATGAAGAGTTTCGCTTAATGGATGAGTACACTAGTCGTACAAGTCTGTACGAGCAGCGTACAAGCCAAATAGTGTGTATGATTAGCGTACAGTTGAGTACACCCCACGTAATCAATCAGGTGGGATTTTGCATATTAGGCTTCAAGTTTGGGCTTAGGTGTTTGAGTTCTTATTGGGCCATCTGAGTGCAAGTGTTTTGGACTAGGAAAAATGGTTGGCTTTAGGGTAAGGCCCATGTAAGGGGTTTGGGCCCAATTTGGAAACTTGGGCCATAATAGGGCCTTGGTTGATTAATTGGCTTTTGGGCCCTTTAGATTGTGAGTTTGGGCCATAGTCTTGGACCAAGCTAGGTTAGGGGTAAAATGGTCTTTTTACCCTAAGTATGGATTTATGGTTATGGTTTGGAACCCAAATGTTAATTGGGTGTTGTTTTGGTATTGGTTTAGCTTGGGAATTCGTTGGACCAGCAGCCATGGATTTTCATTGAGATTCAGCAGTCGAGGTGAGTTTCGCCACTGGGTTTAGCGGGTCTAAGGCACCAATGTCGGCCCTTGTTGTTTATGTTAGGATGCTAGGAGTCTACGTGGCCGTTACATGTGTTATGTATTACTATTTATATCGGGAGGGGTTTGATGTCGGGTGAAGCCCGATAATTAAATTGTATGCTATTGTTTATGATCATTGTATGTGTTAACATGATTATGTGATATGTATTGTATGTGTATAGTGGGTGGGGCCAGATGTCAGGTTGGGCCTAAGAATAACAGATTTGTATACCGAGTGGGGCTCGATGCCGGGTGGGGCCCGATGTAGGGCGGGGGGCCCAGTATGTGATTTATTATGTATGCTATGGGGTAGTTTGGGGAACTCACTAAGTTTTATGCTTATGTTTTCCAGTTTATGTTTCAGGTACTTCTGGTTCCAAGGGGAAGAGCTCGGTTTGACTACATCGCACACACCACATGGATTCCGCTTTTGAGATATCACTTTGATTGTTATGACGTTTGATATACTTATTTTCATTTGGGTTGTATGGATAATGTTTTTGGAATACCGTTTTATGTAAATTAAAAATGTAATTTTTTGATCATATTTTTGGGACGTTTCAAATGGAGGCCAGGGTTTCATTTCTAGGGTTTAAGAGGATGGAGGTTGAAGATAATAGGGTTTGGTGGTGACTTAATGAGCTTAAATAGGGTCCAAGACCATAAATTAGGGTTTGGGTCTGACTGGATTACGCCCTGCGTACTCCCTTAAGCATCCGCAACCAATCTGCCTAGTACGCCCCGCGTACTAGGTTTAACCCTTGAACCACTAAACTTCCGAAGGCCCTAACTTCTTCATTCTAAGTCCATTTTCGACGATCCTTATATCCCCAGAAAGGTAACGAGAAGCTCTACACTTCTATCAACTCATCCTTGCCTTAGAAATTTCCAAACAAAAATAAAAAATTCATAAAAAGCCCGACTGCTACTTTACGATTATACCCTTGGGCTCCAAATCACAAACTGAATTACTAGATCATCTATCATATCCTATCCACACCCAAATGGGTCTAGTCTCTCTTTCTCAAAGGCCCTAAGCCTTATGATAACCGATCTTTGGGTCACGGCCCCGCATTAGGAAATGATTCGGAACAGTGTGTTACACAGAGTACAAATGACGAATCTGGGGCAGTATCGTTATACACTTTGTTCAATATTGGTGAATTATTGAAAATATTAACGTCATTAATTGAATCGGGACTACCGAAGTAGGCATGACAGAACCCTAAATCTTGTGAGGCTACAGCTTCAAGTATAGTCGTAGGATAATGATAGCACCCCTTTGTGTATTGTCCATGATATGCATTTGGACAAAAATTTCATCTTCACTGCATGCAATCTAAACTTCCAAACATCCCAAGTAAAAAAAAAAAGCACATTCACATGATGAGCGTACAACTTTTGTATGTCACTGGAAGTAGGATGATGCAAATATCATGGATCGTACAAAGACATGACATATCTGCAAAATTCGTGAAGAGCTTTTCATGTGGTACGTGCAAACATCCTAAAATTCTCGTCTAGTGCATCATGGGGGTGCCATATGCTAACATATGAAATACAGCAGTACATTTTTGAATTAGATCAAAGCCTAACATACGTCTTGCGTCCGGGCGTTGACATATATACTCACACTTTGAACTAACACCTTCGACAACACGCATAAAGAAATCTTTACGCATCTGAAACCGTCGGTGGAAATAATATCCTTGAAAGAGAGTATGTTCGTCAAAATAATCATGCATGAGACGTTTGTGGGTTGTTGCACACTGTCTTTGTTTATGTTGCATATTCATCAATTCAAGGTTGTTAACATGTTGTTCTAGCATATTACATATGGAGATGACTGACTGTATTACGCTATCAAAAGCATCGTCCGGAAAAAATAACAATGATGATGAAGACAACATTTTTTTTATAAACGGTTGGAATGGTTTTGGAGAATTGTTGTGGTGTACCTGTGTTAAAATATGAAAGGTGAATGGTTATTTATATTGGTTGAAAGAGATGTTTAAAATTTGAATTTTAAAAATAAAGAACCGCTATATTTAAAAAAAAAAATGAAGCTTTTTAAAAAATGAAAGGTTTTGTTTAAAAAATAAAATGGTCAATTGTGGTTTAAATTGGAGTCAATAGTCAATCAAATCCCTCCAGACCTTTTTGTCTCCTCTCGCTTTACTAGTTGCTGGTGACGAGCCCCTGGCACGCGCCAGGGACGGTGTTGAGCATGCATAGCAACCTCCTAGCGAGTATTATTAGCGTGCGACTCCCCTAAGCCTAGCAAAACTAAGAAAAACAAATTTCATTGTATAAGTCTTGGTGCAAAGGGATAACCTTACACGATATTTTTGTGCCGTATTTGACAACAAACCTTTTGGCTTTATTAATTCAATGTTATAATACGAAAATGTCATAGCTGAAAAAGAAACAATTTTGTAGGGGTAGGGGCACAAGTTGTTTGCATTCCATTTCGTTGTAAATTTATTTAGCGAAAAGAAAATCAATTTGATTATTGTTTGCGATGAAGAATTGAAGATATTATGATTTTCAGGTATAATTAATATAAATATATAATAACCATTGAAATGGTATATGATCTGTTGGTGTCCAACAAACATGTTTGATTTGGTACGTCATGCGACTCATAATACAATAGTACTTATACCATCTATCACTGGTTGTTTGGGCAATTGAAAAGCCGCCACCAAAATATATAATATAATATAATATATTCTATCAGGTTTGAGGTTTCAACTTTCGTCCAAAACATAGATGTATTTAAGCTGTGTACTTTCGTCCATAAACACCACCAATGACCAAACTAAGAAAAACATATGATGAGTTGAGTTGAACAAGGTACGACAAAAAGTTGGTCGATGAGAAAAGGATTTAAGAGCAACAATTTTTATTGCAAGCAACAAACAAACAGTATATACAAAATTCTGACCATTTGTTTGCAGTAGTAGAGTAGAGTAAGACTGGATGTTACGAAACAAAATATAGATATAGATTATGTAAAAACAAAACAAAACAAACAAGGAAAGATAATACAACAACAACAACAACAACAACAACAATACGTACATATAGATGATATTGATATGACTCTGTTGAATTTGATCAAAAAAAAAGAATGCGGATGGATGTATCTCAGTGTCGGATTTTAGATTTTTCAGGCCTATTTCGTGGAATAGCAAGGATGGCTACAAGTCCACTAGCAAAGGCTGCAACTGCTGCGATAGCAAAGGCTGGAGAATTCCCCCCACCAAACAACTGGTCCCATGGTCCACTTCCAAGAGACACCAACATCTATTATCAAACACAACACAAACCAACAATACATCTTTTATCACCAAACCAACCCTAAATATATAAATAAATTAACACACAACAACAACAACTGTTGTTGACATCTATCTCTTCTGTTGGCTAATATGAAACAAGGCTTTGGTGTCCCAATCAATAAAAAATATTTTAGGAATTTCATCCTTTCTTTTCCTCAATTTCTGTTTCTTTGGTAACTATAAATGAATGGAATGGTACATTTCTATTCCATTCCATTCTCATGTTTAACTTCACTTGCTTCAAGGAATCTAATAACATTATCTATAATTACACAACTAAATAAAATGAAATCTCACCAAATATACAAAATTTCTAATTCTTTAATATAAACTTTAATCAAATAACTATTATATATATATATATATATATATATATATATATATATATATATATCCTCAAATGTTAGCATCATATAATAATAAATAATATAATTTAAGTTTTGTTTATGGAAAATAGAAAATAGTTTGATTATAAGTTTGAATTTTTATAAAACCATTAGTGCTATTAAATATTATATAAATAAAAGTAATGCTTCATTCCATTCCACTCCTTTGTGGCAAACAATCTTAATTTTTTCACTGAGCCGTAATACTTCATTCAATTCCTTCAATTACTACATACCAAACACTACCTTAGAGTATGGAAAGATGTTAGTCAAATCTTTGGAGTGTGTGGGTGTAATTGGGTGGTGGGGAGACTAGTCTATGTCATTGTAACAAGGTCATGTGCCCAACCAAAAGTCAAAAAACTACAAATGATGCTTTGAGAATGCACTAACAAGACTGAGAATGGAAAAAGATACCTGTGGAATGACAATGGCTACGTTTAGAACACCCATCGACAACCCTGAAACAAGCAAAGAATATATATTTATAAATTTGTTGTGCCAAGTCAAATGGAGAATAAAGAGAAAGGGAACGGAAGCCACCTTGACCAAGTCCTAGTGACTCGATACGTGAGGATACCAATGCATATGGGACACTATATGTAACCTGAAAAGAAAAGAAGCAGTCCATTATTCAGACATGAAAAGCAAGCGAATAAAAAGTCAAGTGTTATAACTTACAGCTAAGGGCATGCCAAGAATTGAAAAAATAACGAGTGCAGCAATGATGATTCCATTCGGAGGGGAACCATCAGCTGCATATTCGGCTTGAGCTGCCACAAAGGAAAGCACAAGCATTGCTAAAAAGCAGAGGAACATGACAATGTTTGAGACCCCCCATATGAAACCAGACCCCCATCTCCTACAAAGATTCTCCATAAACACTGAAGTTATTCCAAGGATGACCGAATTCAACATCAGCCCAAAGGCACCCATTCTCACTCCATCACTATATTTCAAATCACCAGTGGGGTCCCCACGGTATATCTCCCGACCCATCCAATCAGTGTCAAACAGAATAAAAGGAAACCAACCGACCCAAGTCAGAGACACAATAAACAAGATCAACCACACGGGCCCTGGAAGGAACTTGAATGTCCCAAACATTTCCCAGAAAAAAGCTTCTTGGGACTCTCCACCTTCATCATGATGAGCATGAGCTGTCCCAGGTTGTTCGTGAATCGCTGTCACACTTACGTATGTTGTGATGATGATGAAAATAACATCCAGAAGAAAAGCAGCCTTGAGATTCGCACAGTTTATGTCGCATGCAGAGTTCATGGTGAAAGGTAAAACCTTGTACCAACCACTGTAAGCTCCCGTTGCATACCCAAGAACATTACCAATCGCCATAAACAGGGAGTAGTATGCATTTGCTACTCGTGTTCTTCTGTGATCATTCACTGATATATACACAACACACAACATATATATATATATATATATATATATATATATATATATATATATATATATATATATATATATATTTTATCTCAAAGCTAGTAACTAAATGTTACGACTGTAGATTAAAAAAATTATCTTCACATTCGAATAAGAAGACCATGTGTTGTTACAATAATAATAATAATACTAATACATTTTGTAACTAAAAGGCTTAAAAGATCAACATTAATTTCAAAGTGACAAGTTAGGATATTTTTGGAAATCTTCATATTAATTAACACATTAAATGCATGTTGTAACTAACAAATAATTGAAAAATATCTTATAACAGGAGAATATAGGGAGTTGTAAGGTTAACAATTATTGTAGGTTGGCACGTCCTTATCTCCATGGATTTCAACTCTTGGTTGATTAAAAATAATTCAAAACTTTAGACTTTAGTTTGGTTTGTTTGTTATTTTTCACACTACATAATTTAATTTGTCTTCATGTTGTGTATATATGTTTGGATTTGTTTGCAATAAAATAGGACAAATGAAAAAAAGGGTGAATGGGCCCAATCGATCTGAATCTAGTCCAAGCAATCCTAAGGCAAGGACGCTTTTTTGACCCACTCATTTCCCTGTCACCTCATGTCGACTGCCTATCCAATTACAATTCCAGCCTATTTCTCACCTATTCCCTGTTCCACTTGATTGAATTGTATATTATCTGTACTTCCTAATATATACTCCATAAACTTAAACTAAACTAAGTACTAACCACCTATTCTGTGAACCTTCAAAATTAA
The DNA here is from genome assembly GCF_002870075.4 of Lactuca sativa. Lineage (NCBI taxonomy): Eukaryota > Viridiplantae > Streptophyta > Magnoliopsida > Asterales > Asteraceae > Lactuca > Lactuca sativa. The sequence goes on along the minus strand of NC_056623.2, from coordinate 1,307,568 downwards.
ATAAAGATAAAGCTAAAAAGACAAAAATTTAAAGCATCTGCATCCTTATTTATTTATTTATTTTGTTGGTGATGTCACCTTGTTGCTTAACAAAATTAAGTGTATGCCAAAGCGCAAATTTTATGTCAACTTAAAGACACTATAGACTATAATAATGGTTAAGCTCTCCAACTTCACTGATTGAAGTTTAAGATATTTTTAGTATTTTGTTTTTTAGCAAAGTGTCCCTTTCCCAATCTTGGACAATGGCATATCATCTTAATTTAAAGAAAGAAAAGGGTAGGTTGATAGCTGGAGAGCAGCATGACCACGTCTCAAATCTCATGGATGAATGGTGTCCGTGATATATCAAAAATGCAAAAAAAAAAAAAGAGCACAATATATAACTAGTCGACTATGGAGTGATATATCCCTATCCCTTGTGTGTGTGTGTGTGTGTATGTGTGGCTATCTCTTCTCTCCCTAACTGGCAGTCATGTCCCACTCCCACATAAGCATTCATACGCATACCTTCTGGCATGGGACCAGTGACTCTATGGCCTATTATCAGATTCAGTTGTAGGCTTCTCGATTAGGACTCGCTTCCTATCGACTTAGGCTCCCTTGCTTGATATTTGTATTCAAATATTAAAAAGTAAACAAACCATCTCTAAAAAAAAAAATTACAGTTCATAACTATCAGATAAAGGACGTTTAGTTTAGTTTACTGAATAGAATAGAATGTTTTGGCAGCAATTGGGATTTGGAAGATTTTGAATTCTGTCAAACATATGTATGTATGTATGGTTTGCAGGAAATAGAATGGAACGCATTCCATGACAAAATGCTCAAACCCATCATGTCATAGGATTTTGTGAATTCAATCCCGAACTCATTTGCAACCAAACAAACACGGGATTGGAATGGAATTCAGGTCCGATTCGGGCCAAATCCCATGGAATCCGCCAAACCAACCGCCCCCTAAATCCCCTGTGGATTATTGATCATCTAAGTTTCTATACCCAATTAAAAAAAAAAAAAAAAAAAAAAAAAAAAAAAAAGACTGTCAAATTGAACATGGCGAATTATTCAGATCAGCTAGCTCGTTATCACTCATCTTCTTGCTAGGGTTTTTCAACCACCAAGAAATTGAAATCAAAACTGAATCGATCTTGCCTTAATACCAATTGAAAACCCCTAAAAGGAGTTGAATTTGAATCGCAAATAGGAACTGAAACAAGAACTTACCAGTAAGATCAGCAAGAAGAGCTCTACAAGGACCTTGAGTAGCATTGTTTGCCATATCAAGCAGCCAAAACCCTATTATGAAAACGATGATGGCTCTCGTCTTCTTCTCACGATCTCCAAGTAATCCTCCGATATCCGCCGCGTAACCGATCAAAAGTACAGACAAGATGATCGACGCGCAGCCGATGACGATAAACGGTCGGCGGCGACCATACTTGCTTGTAGATCGATCGCTCATGTGTCCAGCCAGCGGCTGAACAAGGAAACCCGATAAAGGACCACAAAGCCATATGATGCTCGACCACGCGTGAGGAATTCCTAGTTCTTGTACATATGGAGTTAATAGAGAGAGTTGTAAGGCCCACCCAAACTGTATCCCACAAGCAACAGAAGCCACTCGGAAGAGTACCCGGAGTCTAGTTGGAGTTTCTACTGGAGTAACGGCGCCTCCACCGCGAGGACGGTGCCTTTGTGTTTGACTTTCCGGCACCGTCATATTCTATCTCTAAAACCCAAGAATTCTTATCAGAGAATAGTGAATTTGTAAGTGGTGGTGGACAACAATTTCTGCAACTAGAAAAAATGATGAGTTTTTTTTGATTGATGACGGTGACAACTCATGATGAATACTAGCTACTGTGAATGAAATTGAGAATCATTTTCAATAAAAATAACAGTAGTGCGTGTAATTTGGTATGGTATATGCGTGAGAGAGAGAAAAAGGGGGGTTTTTTATATGAGTATGAAAATGTATCCTTCTTCAGATTAATAAGGCATCCAGTGATGGTGGGACTAGGTAGGAAAGAGTATACTTCACAGGATGCTGACAGGCGCCATTGTTGTGTTTGTTTCTGTTCTGGGATTCTTAATCACAAAAGAAGATGGCGGATAATTGCAAAATCAGTACTTTCACTTCCTTTCTTTGACAAAAATGGTCCTCTCCAAAAGCACCAAATGAAATGGCTCGATATTATATGAAAAGTTAATAATTTTTGAGAACCAAATATATATATATATATATATATATATATATATATATATATATATATATATATATATATATATATATATATATATTATAATAGAAGCAAATTTACTTGTATCAAATTTATTTGAAATTCTTCAAAAGCTTTCTAACTTCTGGTCATGTTGGACAAAACTAACAGGTAGCGGAAAGCTAGTAACCGGTAACGTTTTGTCAAAATCTGTGTGAGATAGCTTTTACATTTTCAGCGTTTTGTTTAAAGTTTAGAGGTCAAAAGAGATTTTTTTGTTCAAACGGAACATTTTGTCAAAAGTTTTTTTTCACATATGATTATTAATTGATAATGATTTTTTCTCTTGCAAAAAAAAAAAGATAATAATTTTTTATTTTCCTCTCGCGCGTGTGTGTGTGTGTGTGTATATATATATATATATATATATATATATATATATTGAATCTTGTGGACCTTAACAACAGTATACTTTTACTGTTTTGAAATTGTGCCACCAAATTTTTGTCAATTGTCGTTTCGTCCCTCGTTGTCCCTATCATCCAATCACTGACTACTTCCACCACCTTCTAGAGCTTTCATCTATCTTCATCTTTTGTACTGCTTCCCCAAAAATTCTCCATCGCCCTCTTCGATGCCTACCGCCATCAGCCTCTGGCCTTCACAAAAACCCTAATTACTTTCAATCACCGCCTCTTTCCCCCTTCGATCACTGACATCGCACCACTCAACATCGACCATCACCACATCGATTGAATGTTTTTCTTTGCTGAAGATCGAAGAATCCATACATGCCATCAAGAGAAACCTCTACGTCACATCGATTTGCAGGTAAGATGCATTCTCTCTTCACCATGCTACTCCACCAGAACCATAGTCACATAGTTCGCGGTACGTTCCAATATAGGAACGAGGATCGGGAATGCGATTCGTTAGGTTAGGCGTATCGGGTACGGTGGGGGGTAGGCTCATTTCGGTACGTTTCGGTACGGCGTACCATATAAGTCGGTATGTGTACCCAATTGAAAACAGAATTCTGGTGCACTTAGAAAAAAAACATAAACAGATTATATTAAAAGACAAAAACAGAATTCCAGAATTTTAGTCATAAACCTAAACCTGATGTTATAACATAAAAAATAGAATTCCAACTTCCAAGCACTTAGAAAAATAGAAACAGATTACATCAGCCTTAGAAGCTAACCAAAATCATTATCCTTGCCAAGATCAAAGAAGTTTTCAAGGCTTCTGTTTCAATGTCTTCTGGACTAGTAAAAATCTTTCCAAAAACCATTTCAAAGAAAAAAAGAAATACTAAATAGTATAAGAAAAAAAAAGGAAGAATGAATATAGCTTATTGGAAGAATAGAGGGGTAAGCAGATATCGATTGTGATGTTGGTGAAATTGAGTAGCATCATATGTAATAAATTGAATCGATGGATGTTGGAGGAATCAGATGTGGGAATTGAAAGCATCATAGACTTTAATCAAGCGTCGACATGCTTTTCACAAGAAAACTATTTCCCGCCAAAACACAAAATCGGTGTTCCATAAGCAAAATTGGTGATCCAAATCGCGTTTCTGTGTAATAAAATTTAACAAAAATCACGTTCCCAATAGCGAATCGGAGAATAGAAGGGATCGCAAGGAAATCGTACCAAAGAACATTTCGGTTGGCGATTGATACGAAATTGTACCGCGTTTGGGAACGGGGTGTTCGGAACGTGGATCGTGGCTATATTGGCGATCCCTATGACTATGACCAGAACTACTTAGTGGATTGATTTCGTTTTGTGAATGGAAGACTCATCTGGAATCATTGTTCTTCAAGAATGGTGGGGGTCTATTTAGAAATCAACAAACTGTGGAAAGTCGGAATTAAACCTCTCCCTTATCTATTTGATTGTAAATCGGGTACCCCATCTTTCTGCACCATCTCTCCCGCTCTCAAGCATAAGCCCCACCAGATGGAAAATCAATATCATAGCCACTGATATCACTGAACTTCCCCACCCATCTTTTCTTTTTCTGATGATGCTTGCTTCTTGTCTATAGTTTTATTTACTTTTCAGGTGGGAAGAGAAGACAAATCTGATTCAGAGATTAGGAAGAGTGGATCTTGGATGTTCCGGTCTGACTAGGCCAAACAGATCAGAGAAAGGTTTCAAAGTACAGGTAGCATGTTTAACATATGTATATGTTCAATATATTTGTTTGATTCCATCATTCGAATTTACTTTTCATGAGAGCTTTATTATACTTAGGTTTTTTTACTATGAATAGTAATTGTTTGGTTAAATGTCTCAACGAACAAACAAACTTAAAGTGTGCTTCCATTTGCAGTTCAGTTTGAAGTGGTATGTTATATGTTGTGCACTTGATTGTGTGGTTGTAAGAGCATAATTATTTAGGTTGCATAACTGGTCAGAGAGAAGTCGTTGTAGCCTTGACCAACTCCTCCCTCTCATCACCGTTGTCACTTAACCATAACAAAAACATCTTAATTTCAGGTCAACGTCCACCACCTCTTCATCATATATAACATTAAATTGCAATATTTATACACCACATACTCTTATCAGTTTCTGTTAATAATATCGCCATACATTCATATCTTACAAAGCAAATATGACTTTAAAGGCTTATTTCAATGGCAGCCTTATAGGATGTAATGGTTTAATTGTATTTGTGTTTGTTTTCAGTCTTTTTGAAGTGTACGTCAACAACAAGGAATACCAAAAAAAAACTACATGTCTTGGGTTTTGTTTGATTAAATTTAATCAATGATTACAATATTTTAATGGTTAATATATAAGGTAGGGCTTTAACCATTCAGATGCTTTTGACTTTTTAGTGATATACAATAGCTTTTTTAAAAGTATACACTAACTGCTAACTCTTTCAGAGACCATCAACAACAATTTTAAATGATGGTTTATATAGTTAAGAGCTAACTTTTTTAAAAGTATATTATTTGTCAGAAAACGAAATTACATATTTATTGGCTAAGTTTATCAGAGATGACAAAACAATTTGGTTCGGGTGCATGATATTTTACTATTGTATATTGGATTGGGTTACTTAATGATAATGGAATGGTGACAGGTGGATGCGATTCATGTATGTAGTCGTTAGATGACTTCAGATGGAAGACAATATCAGAATGTTGTTGAAATTTTATGATATAAGGAGATAATGAAAAAAGGGGGGAAGTTTGAGGTAATTTTACATTTACTCATAATATATGTGTGATTGTGAATGATGATTATTGAGTTGCATAATCATGATTGGGGGATCGTTGTTTTTTGCAGAGGTAGGAATTTAACTTGCTTAAGCATTGTAATCTAAAACCTTTCTTGAATAACTTGACTAGGAAGCCTATGATTGTGAAGTTCAACTGGAGAATGAAGTTGAAAGGATATTTTGTCTCTGGGGGTTCAAACATCAACTTGCATGTATATGCAAATACTACGATTTAAACTATACACTGTTTTTTTCATCGTTGAACATTTGTTTCAACATGTTATATTCATTTATGCATTTTTCTACATCTAATGTTATTAAAAAACTTAATCTTCTTTTCCAGGAGTCTGATTCTAATCAGCCTCCACCTACAGGTATTTTGTGAGCATGCAAATGTTATTAATGTATTACCCTTTTTAATCAATGAATTTATAGTTTCCTATGCCTTAGTTTTCTTTTTAAAATCTGTCTTTTGCTCTTATTTAACAACTTTATAAACCTGTCAAGTTTCATTGCCAAAAATAACACACCCAAAAAAAAATCTTTGAACTATAAAAAAAAAAAAAAAAAAGCCAACCTGGGGCGAAGCCCGGGCTTTTTCCTAGTTAGTAGTAAAGAAGTAGGTTTTGACCATAAAACAATTACATATATATTGAAAATTTTGTGATTCAAATATGAATAGTTGAAAAATGAGTTTTTTCGTATCAAAAGTTTTTGCAACATAGTTTTTTCTTGAGATAATAGTGTTTCCATATATCAAATGTATGTTGATTTATTTTTATATGATTTATAAGTTTTTTATTAGTTTTTTTACACATATAAATGTTGTAGTAGAAGTTGTATTGTTTTTATGTTATTAAAAGTTTTTTTTCACATTATTTATTATTTGTTATATATAAAATTCAACATAAGTTTGATATATAATTTACAAAACTTAAAACGGTCTACAAAATCATCGAAAGTTGTAGTATGTATTTTTTTCACACTATTTGTTTTTCATGTATAAATATTAAATCACTAGTTGTGAGACCCGTATATTATACGAATTGATTAAAACAAAATGTTAAATAGGAACGATAAGTTTTTTTTTGAATTTGAAAAATAAAATAAGTGAAAATTATGAGAAAAAAATACCTGAAAAATTAATAAATTAAAATTATGTGTTTAGTTGTCAGACTTGTATACTAAACGGGTTAATTGTAACAATATGTTAAAATAAATGGTTAAACTGTAAACATATTTGAAATTAAAATTTCAAATTTCAAATTTGAAGTTAATAGTCATTATGGTAGGTTTAATTTATGGAAATTAAATTAATGATATACTAAAATGAAAAATAAAATAAATGACAAGTGAAAAATAAATATATCTCAAAATTATAACAAAATGACATGTGGCCAATTGAATGAGAGAATGACATGTGACAAAATCATTCTTATTTATTAGGGTAGATAATTTGTTAAAAGTTACTATCAACATCTATTATAATAGAGGCAAATTTACTTGCACCAAATTTATTTGAAACTCTTACACATCTCAAAAGTTTTTTAATTTATGTGTATTTATGATTACAAATTTAAAGTGATTAGTCATTATAACTCAAAAGTTTTTTTTAACGTATGGTTATTAATTGGTAACTAGACATCCACGCCATTAGTGCGGATTTAGTTGGGTCAGGACATTTTCCAGTCAGGTTTTTTAGAGTATTGAATTAAATGGTGGTACATTAATAGAGTTATAAGATATGCATGTTGAGAGTCATTAAACAGATGGTGAGTTATAACTTCTGCATGTTTATAAAAGATTTCTATGAGAAGGTGGATAGACTATTGATTTCTTATTCATGGAACTTGCATCTTGACGAACGGCTTCTACGTGCAGATATGGATCTTTGCATCGGATACATATGTCAGTGTTTTGATTATTATGCCCCTACAATAACAAATTCAATATAACATCAAAGGGGTAAAGTTGGTAAAGTATGTAAATAATCAAAGAGAAAAAAGTTATTACATGTATATCTGAACCTAAAAAGCTAACCATGAAATGAACAATGAAAACTAACATTTAACACATAGTTGCCAAGATATAAATTTTCCATCTTCAAACAATCCATCACCAAAGTTTCCCATCTACTTGTTAAACGTTTCACTAAAATCGGACTGTCATAAGCAAACATATTGTCATGTTTTATCAAATCGAATGCATATGTGAATGTAGTGTTTAGCTGCAGTCAGCTTGGGTGAGGAATCATGCAGTCAACGAAATCAACTATAGATTGCCTTTTTGAACAACAATTTATGATCAGATATCAAGGTTACTAGATTATATTGATGGTGAAAATGGACGTGTTGAATATGTTAGGAGAAATAGTTTTAGTACTTGGTGTGCTACGACATATTTTGAACTAACGAAAGTATTCATGTGGGAAATTAAAGACAAATATCGAAAATACAAAATGAGTTTTGTTAAAATTTTGTAGATAAATAATCCATTCTTATTATTGGAACATGAAGAAGTGGTCCTTAGACAATCCAAGATGAAGACTTCAAAGGTAGCAAGCATTCAGGAGTGAAAATTGTTCCAAAGTGAAGACCAGTCGAAGATAGAGTGTTTGTTTAGAAACATTTTGTGTCTATAATGCATTTATTGTTGCAAGTACTATTTTGTATTATTCTTATTGTTTTCTAGTATAGTACAAGAGACAAGATAAACAACAACGGTTGTGTCAGTCTGTTGATCTTCAAAAGTCTCTCAGTCTATGCGCACTTTATCATATTTGTCTTTTAGTCACTCATTGACTATTTAAGGAGTTGTCTACCTTAAATCAAGATAGAGATGTGTGCACTTTTTTTCACTCTAATCAAGAATCATTCAGTCAATCATTCTCTTTTACATTCTTCTTGTTCTTGAATTACTTTACATTGTTCACACTTATTACTTTTTCATATTTGAGCACTTTGTTGATTATCATTATTTTGAGACAAGATTGGTTTACCAAACTTGACTGGATCTTTATTACAAGCAGATATTGATCTTAAGTTAATTTAAGGTTTAAATTCTCAAACCTTGTCCACACAGATCCTTGCATTCACAATTGGTATCAGACCCTAAGTGGTTTCCCTTTGAATCCATAAAAACACATTATAGTTGGTTGTAGATTACCTTGGTATCTCAATCATTTATGTGTTCAGGATAAAAGTTCTTCTATATACCACTTCAACTCTGATATCTTAACTTCAATGGCTACTTCTAATTAATCTCAACAAATGTATTTAATGCAAATAGAAAATAGATGGGTTGCCCATCGCGTGCCCCATTGCTAGTTGTTGAAGAGCATGACATTGGAAAGTTAGAATGGAGAGATTTTTTCTTGGTAAAGAAAAAGGTGAAGAAATATGGAGGTCAGTGAAAGATGGTCCTTATGTTCCTATAAGACAAGTGGTTAGAGATGTTGTTTCCACTCTCATGGGTTAAGAAGAGTCTCGACCAGAACCACTGACTGCAAGTGACATTGAGAAACTTCATGCAGATCAAATCGCATTCTCTGAAATGATTTTTGGTGTACTTCCATCTCTTTTTAAGAACTTTAAGTTATGCAAATCTGCAAAAGAGATTTGGGATATACTACAAGATTTGTTTGAAGGATCATAGAACATGAAGGATAAGCATTTGACATCGATGGTAAACGACTTTGACACCTTCACTACCACTCCTGGTGAATCTGTAGCCTCTGCATCAAATCGGTATAGGATCGTGGTGAATAACATGACAACACATGGAGTAGTCTGAACTTTGTAACGCCCGTAGATCCGGGCTAGTTAATTTAGAGGCAATAAGGGTTGAAAACGACTTTTCGACAAAAGATTATTAAGAATAAATAATCTCAACCAAGTTTTAGTATACGTTACAAGGTTTCCGTACATATAAAGAGCGTCGAAATCTGAGTTATAACGAAGAAGTTATGACCCGTCGAAGTTTCATGACGGAACCGACACGATACCGCGAGGCGTAAATAGTGAATTTATGATAGAGTGAGATTTAGCCTTAGCGATCTAAACGAAAGTCTTAGTATATGTTAAACCGATAGTGTGCATAAAAAGAACATCCAAATCTGACTTCGTATGAGGAAGTTATGATTTTTCTAAGATTTAGCATAGCAGTGCACAGCCCGAAATCTGAATTTTAGATCGGTTGATTTTTAGCCAAAATAATCTAAACGATAAATGAAGATATCGTTAATAGGAGTTAAACGATAAAAAGACAGTCGAAAACGGAGCTCGTATGCGAAAGATATGGACGAAGCTTAGTCCTTACTCTTCGAGCGTTGCGAATTCGATACAGTTTTGTAAATCTGAGATAGAGTGAGAACTAGCCGACGGGATCTAAATGAAAGTTGTAGTACTCGTAAATACCAACACGTGGATATAAAGAACGTCGATAATAGAGCTCGTATGCGAAAGTTATGGACGAAGCTTAGTCCCTACTTTTCGAGCGCGGCGAATTCGATACAGTTTTGTAAATCCGAAATAGAATGAGAATTAAGCCAACGAGGTCTAAACGAGAGTTGAAGATCTCATTAATAGGAACTCAACGGTAAAAAGACAGACAAAAATGGAGCTCGTATGCGAAAGTTATAGATGAAGCTTAGTCTCTACTTTTCGAGCGCGGCAAATTCGATACAGTTTTGTAAATCCGAGATAGAATGAGAATTAGCCAACGAGGTCTAAATGAAAGTTGAAGATCTCATTAATAGGAACTCAACGGTAAAAAGACAGACAAAAACGGAGCTCGTATGCAAAAGTTACGGACGAAGCTTAGAGACTACTTTACTATAAAACTCCTATAAATACAAGGGTGAACTCCTCATATTTTCTTCACACCTTCAAACCTTTCTTTCTCTCTCTAACCTCCCTAAACCCCTCCCAAGTCTAGGGAACCTCCCTATCATGAGAAGAAAGTCCCGGAGCGCCCGACGGCTCCGAGAAGAAAAGCTTTCAGCTCGGAAACGCTGCTCCAGCAAAGCCCGGTTTTTAATAAAAACCCGTTGTAAGTGAGTTACGCCTATACTATATTTAATATAGCTTTTATTTAATTATAGTAACATTATTAGGACCTTAAAATAATTATTTGGGCTATTATTATGAATTATATTGAGTGTTATTTAACGCTTATATAATAGTAATAATAGCTAGACTATTAATTAGTCGCAATTAACGTGAAAACTAAACTATAGTGGTATTAATACTAGGTTTTGGTCAACGAAAAAAATTGTTTTGAGATAACGGAGTGCTGTTCAAGTACCGAGTCACCACCTAATCAAGTGAGTGCATAGTTACTTTCATCTTACACATAGATATGAAGTATTTTATATAAATTACGTGCTATGTGTGCATATTACCTTAGTACTTGCTGTCTATGCTGGATGAACGATTATATACACGTTTTAAATGATTTAAACTGTATATGTATTTTATATCTACGAAAATGTTGGGGTAAGACATGGGTAGATGTAATAGATGAAATATGAGTTGGATGATGAGTTGAGAGGTGAAATAGACCGTGAGGTGAGGGTGAGAGGTGGACGATGTGAGAAGCCTTTTTCCCAAATGATGGCCCTGTCATTCAGCAGAGTATGGATGATAACCACGGACTATTCTAGACAATCCAGTGGAACACTAGCAGGCTCGCAACCTGTAGGTGTTGTGAACGATGTGTTCACCGGTGTACTCTAAAAACCCATTGATATGTATTGCGAGTGGACTCTCAAAAACGATACTGTCAATAAAACCCTGGCAGATGCGCCTAAAGGACTCTACCGGCAGAAGCGCCTAATAGAGAACCTCATAACCTCGGTAGATGCGCCTAAAGGACTATTCCAGCAGATGCGCCCCATAGAGAATGTCACAATTTTGGCAGCTGCGCGGAAGTGACAGAACTAGCAGTTGTGCTTGACAGATGTGTCATTTACAACGATGGAATTCATACCTATTCCTTAGGATACTCCTTAGGAATGAATGAACAAGAAATAGCTGATTTTTAGGGCAGATCCTTAAGAATAAAGAAGATAATGGGGATGGGTAATTGGGTTAACTGTTTGATGATTAAACATAATAATTATATTATTGTGGGTTGAAAACCCTATGTACTCACCAGGTTTCCCAACCTGACCCACTCAATTTATTTATATCACAGGTGTCGATATGAAGCGACATTACACTGAGAGATTAAAGAGATGTAGATCACTAGTGTAAATAAATGTAAGTTCCGTTTATGCTTATGTTCATGTATTGACAATGACATCCCAAACGTTTTAAAATGAATAAAATACGTTTCTTCGAAAATGTTTTGATAACGTATTTATCGTATTTTTCTGGGAACAAATTCCGCAACATTTTTATGAAAAGAAGTAATCTGATTTTTATAAAGCATAAACAAAAATCGGTCTTTTATGGCCGTGAAAATGGGGATGTCACAAACTCCACTTGAGAACAATCTCAAGTTCATCAACAGCCTCGAAAAAGGATGGGGAAATGTTAAGTCTTGTCGCCAGAGCAATAGATCTCTGAAGAAACTAAAGCTCTATCAGTTGTTTAACGAACTGCAAGGTCATGAATCCAATGTTTATTAAACATTGAGAGAACTCTCAAGAATTCCTCTCGCTTTAGTCAGCTCGGTCAATCCACTGATTCCAAACCCATCTGTTTTGGATTCTTTTGTAGTCATCCCACCTGTTCAACCTACACGACCCACTCCACATGTTACAGCTATTCCTCAAGTTCCAAACTATTCGTACGAAGAAAAATTTGATCCAGAAGCCGCTGATTCTGAACTTCGTTTCCAGCAAGAGTTTTCCCTTCTATCTATGAAGTATAGACGACCTTGGAATCCTAATAAAAAAACCTTCTCAAAATAGATCTCAAGCTCCTCACCAAATAAATACTTAAACCTACCCTAAACCAACTTAAAATCCACTAGCATATCGACCCAACATTCTGAATCGCTCCTCGGAACCTTAGGAAGTTCCGAACTCAGCTAAGCCCAAGATTGTATGTCACAAATTTGGTCTCGGAAACCACTTTGCAAACGACTATTTGGCTTATGTTCCTCAAAAACCAAAGGTGAAAGACTATGCCTACTATGCTTGTCGAGCACATGAACTTGCTGAAAGTGAAAAGGCTTTTGTCACTACGGTTTCAAGGAATGTTGATGGGTACTGGTCATCTGGTGATGAGGGTGAATGAAAATCTACAAGAAACTTGTGTCTTGTGGCTAGCTAGTCAATTGAGTGTGATGAAGGTTACTGGTCTTCCGGTTCGGAAGCTGGTGATGAAGATGTTGATCCAAACTACTACTACATGGAAACCAATGATCCACCTGGCCGCAACATCATCTAGCAGGGAAAATCTATGATCACTGATAATAATTTTGATTTATCTATTTGTGAACCTTATCTAACTCAAATTCAATCAGATATGACAGTTATTCATACGAGTCTACTATATAAAGTTAACGAGAAGTTGGATATGAGTTGACCCGTCTAGATTGCAATTTGAAGACCGGTAGCTTAAGATAGAATCATTAGAGAGAGAACTTGTAATGGCCAAATATGAATGTATTATTCTGAATGGAAAATGTGAAATCTCATTTAGTGAAAAAAATATTTTGGTTAATGATAATAAGCATCTTAATGCAAAAATTGATAGTTTACATAATTCAACTGATGTTCTGGAAGCTAATGAAAGGATGAAACATAATTTTCGTCACCCTTCATCCAAAGCACCAGGTCTCGGAAGCGAGTTTCCGAAACCTATTACTTACCCCCTAAAGGAGCTTCAAAACTTAACATTCATGGGAGATATTTTGAATCACACTTATTCAGATACCCCTATCTCGCCATTATTGTCCATTCATGAGACCTCAGACAAATATAAATCATTAATTCTTGAGTTCAAACCGATTACTATTACATGTCCTGATTCCATGCAATTTCCGCCTCTGATATCCCTAGACCTGAATCTGTCTTCGTAACCTTCACATTGTACAGGCAATATTGGAGTTTGTGTTCCTAACTTTGATCCTCCAAACAATTGTGTTATTGAGGAAATCGTTCCTAAGACAAACGGACATAACTCGGACCAATCCAACTCTTTTTGGGCGTCCCTTGATAGTGATGTAGAAATTAAGAGTGATGATGACAATTCATCTAATTCCTGTGTCTCTAACTTTAATGGGGTTTCTAAGTCGACCCAAGTTCCAATTAAGTCTCGATTCAACAATCCATATGTTGGAAAAACTTCCAATTCATCATCTGACTCTCAGAAGAAACCTTGGTTGAACAAGAAGGACATTATTCATCTTCCTCTTTATCTTTGGGTCGAAGACGTCTCAACAACCTGATTTACTCAAAATCGAAGCATCATTAATCATCGAGACAACAAGACGCCATATGAAGAAATGAATGGTCGGAAGCCGAGTATCTCGTTCTTGCACATTTTTGGATGTAGATGTTTTATCAAAAACTATCATGATCAACTAACCAAGGTTCAACCGAAATTTGATGATGCCATCTTTCTTGGAAACTTAGCCAAATCTAAAGCTTATAGAGTTCTGAATCGTAGAACTAGTGTAATTGAAGAAAGCCTTAATATCGCTTTTGATGATAATTTTGTTTGGAACTCAATACTACTCATGTTACAACAAATATCATGGATTCCGATGCTCCACCTTTTGGGTCTCTTAATCCTCAAGTTATCTATGACTTTGATTTTGAAAGCCTATTCGGACCAATAGAAACTTCTCTTGATTCGGAATCTCAATCAAGACCATCCTCAGTTGCCACTCTTGTTTCTCAAAATGTTTCTGCTCCAACCCCAACCTTTCATCCATTTGATTATGAGACATTTCAACCTTCTCAGTTTGAGGGGGAGAATAGTAATCCAACCCTGTTGTAGCAGATCAATTCACTAAAATTGACCCAATTCCAAACAACAATGAAGATGATGTCAACTTTATTGACTTTCCAAACGATGACGGTGTTGACATATCCGGTTCAGAAGTTTAGGGCGAGCATCATCCTCAAATTCAAATTCTTCAGGGGGATCAACACAACCCCATTGTTGATGTTGGATCATCCGCTACACAAGAACTTCTGAGATTTCATATATGGACAAAGGATCATCCTCCGAATCAAGTAATTAGAAATCTTAATGCTGGAGTTCAAACCTGCTCTGCTTCTAACATTCAAAATTGAGTGTCACTTCTCGGCATTCATATCAATAGTTGAACCTAAATCCATCAAATAAGCCTTAGAACATTCTGATTGGATTACATCCATGAAAAAAGAGCTAGCAGAATTTGACAGAAATCAAGTGTGAACTCTTGTCCCTTCTCCTTAGGATCACCCTATTGTTGGTACAAGATGGGTCTTCTGAAACAAATTGGACGACGTTGGAGTATTAATCCGAAACAAAGCGAGATTGGTAACCAACGGATTTACTCAGATTGAAGGAATTGACTATGATGATACCTTTGCTCCCGTTTCTTGTCTTGAAGCTATCTGAATCTTTCTTGCTTATGTTGCTCACAAAGGCTTTAAAGTTTACCAAATTGACAGCAATGGTGCTTTTCTAAATGGTGAACTTGATAGTGAAGTATATCTTGAACATTCTCCTAGGAAACGTGTCCCCCTTGTAAATACCATTTAACTCATTTCATATTTCATTTTGAACTCTCTTATTTCGGAACTCTCTCATTTCGGATTGCCAACATTCTGGACACCACTAAAACTGAAAATGTCTTCTGATAGCAGTAATGAGATGCATTTTTTTATGTGTAAGTTTCCATTATGTTCATAATTATATGCCTTTATTTTAGATTATATGTTAAAACCTTTATAATTTATGCATTTATATAGGTATTATTTGTTAACGTTACCATATGCGACCACGTTAAATCTGACGGAAAGCACTGACGGGATGTTATCTCGCCAGAGTCTTGGCCGGGTCTCGGTCTTAGCTCGGACAGGTCAGCACCAGGATGACAAATCACTTTCCCCCACGAGGAAGAATATTCCTCGTAATCCGCTCATTCTCTGATTACCAATTAGGTCATGACAAAGAGTCGGATGATGCCCAGAACTGACGTCACCTGGATGTCAGACGGCGTGAGCATACTTCTCCTAGTAGGAAAGTGCCACGTCTCACTCCCACATGGGGAGAATCGCCCCATTCCATTAGCAACGGGTATAAAAGGATCCCTTCCTGCCCAAGGAAGGGGATCATCTTCGTCCCTATACAATTTTACCTAAATCTCTCTCAAAAAGAAAGCTAACTTGATCGACGGAGTGACGTCCCGGGAGAACCCCCAGTTGTCCTCTAACATCTCTTCTGTGTTGTGTTCTCAGGCAAACCTCCAAGATCAACTTGTCAACAAATGTCCAATGCCCTAAAGAGCATGTCACAACATTTGGCGCCATCCGGACGTATCCTTAGAGCGATACTGCCAATAGACGACGTTGGTTCTCTGCAAAAGGGGGACCTAAACCCAACAACAACTAGGACGGTAGAAGAAGATCTGTTCAGAACACTAGTGATAGTAAACAAGGAACATCACCGTGAGTGTAGAACATAGGCCCTAATCCAGGTGCTAATGGCGCAGGTCCCGCCAATTACGACAAAATAGCAGATCTAGTACTCAATAGCAGTTTCTGACAACTATTGCCAAAAGGTTCGTTGCCTCAAATGGCGATAAGTCTAGGCCTGGCAATTGGGTTGGGTTCGGTTTGACGAGTCACGGGTTGGCGGGTTGGCGGGTTGGAATTCAGAAACTCAACCCAACCAATATAATATATGGGTTAGCGGGTCACGGGCTGACGAGTTGGAAACATCAACCCAACCCAACCCACTTAACCTGTATAAGTATATGGGTTGGTGGGTTCTCGTGTCAGTGGGTCGAACACAACCCGTATAACCCATTTAATAAGCAACACATTTTAAGATGAAATTGAAAAATCCAAATAAAATGAAGTATAAAAGTCATAAACATTAAACATAAAGTCATAAACATCCAAATAAAACTGTAAAAATCAAAACATTCATGAAAAGTTTTAAGGATACGATAAATAGAAAATAATAGTATAATATCATCTTAGATTGTTAAAAATTAAAATAAATAGATAATTAAATATATTAGGCGGGTTGGTGGGTTGACCCGCGAACCCAAACGCTTAACCCAACCCAACCCATTAAATAAACAGGTTGTCGGGTTGGCGGGTTGGTGGGTTGGCGGGTCAGAAATCTCAACCCTAACCCGCTTATTTTCGTGTCGGGTTACGGGTTGGGTCGAGAGTTGCCACCCCTAGGTCGATAACACATCTTGATTTGCTGTAGGAACCTCCGTATGATGGCAACAAGTTGCTCACCATCTCTAAATCCTGTAAGAGAAACGCAACTCACCAAACGGAGGATGAGATAGAGGTACTCTCAAGAAAACTACTCAATATCACTTTTTTAAGTAGTGATCCCAGGCCGTTGAACTGGGATCCACGAGATCCACTCTTCATATATGGATTCAGTCGGCATACGAAAATCCATCATATATACATCGAAAATGGTAGTAGCTCCGACATACTCTACAAGTATTGTTTCAAGAAACTACCGGAGACATGGAAGGAAGGGCTAAGGCCCCCAACTAGAGGACCATTGGTGGGGTTTACCGGTCACAACTTGTGGCCATTAGGCACTATCCAGCTACCTTTAACGTTGGTAAGTCATGACAAAAAGGACAGAATCAAAAGAACAATCAAATTTTATGTGATTCGGTTTCCAGCAGAACACAATATTCTGCTCGGACGATCAACAATCTCCTTACTACAGTTCGTGTCATTGACGATACATGACATAGTTAAATTTAGCACACGCTAAGGATCAGTAATAATTATTGCCACAAACATCAGGGCGCAACACTTCCATCAGATCATAGCTGCTCCTGAGTTGGTGCGAGCTCCAAAAAAGTCGAAGGAGGATTGTTCCACCGAACAACACCAGGTAAACGCAGAATACCCAGAGTAGCTTGTGTGAATCGGTACTCACCTATTAGGCGAGACTAAGGCACAACTAGTAGCACTCCTGAAGCAATATTCCATTATTTTTTCCTGGAAGCCAACAGATCTGACAGGCGTAGACCAACATGTTATAGAGCACTGTCTCAACATCACGCCCGTAAGCAATCCTAACATACAAAAGAAGAGGAACCAAGCGGAAGACCGGAATAGGGATATAAATGCAGAAGTAGCCAACCTAGTGAGTGCCGACATACTTACGGAAGCAATGTTCCCGACATGGATATCAAATCATGTCATGGTAAAGAAAGCCAATGGGTCATGGCGAATGTGCATTGACTACTCAGACCTTAATAACGTTTGTCCAAAGGATCATTGCCCCCTTCCGGAGATAGATCATAAAGTCCAATCACTCGAAGGGTTTCATTTCAAATGTTTCCTTGACGCATACAAAGGATATCATCAAGTACAGATGAAACGAGAGGACGAGGCGAAAACAGTATTTCACACCGAGAAGAGCATTTTCTGCTACCAGAAAATGTCGTTTGGACTCAAAAACGCGGGTGCTACATATCAGAGACTAATGGACAAGATATCCGCTGATCAAATTGGTAGGAACATCGAGGTCCACGTCGATGACATGGTAATCAAGAGTCGTGACGAAGAAACATAACTCCATGATGTGGAAGAGACTCTTAAACGCTAGCTAAAGCGCAAATGAGGTTAAACCCAACCAAGTGTACCTTCGGCATAGAAGAAGGTCAATTCCTTGGGTATCAAATATCCAAGGAAGGGATTCTGCCCAATCCAATCAAATTCCAAGAGTTCCTCGAGTCGAAAACTCCCCACAACCTCAAAGGTGGACAAGAGATCAATGGTCGGCTAACGACATTAGGAAGATTTATTGCTAAATCATTAGAATAGGCACTTCCCTATACCAAACTCTCAAAGGATCCTTAGATAAAAATCAATTTAAATGGAAAGAAAGCGCAGACAAAGCATTACAATGACTGAAAGATGCCTTACACCAGCTACCGACCCTCGATTGCCCACTACTAAGAGAACCGCTACAAATGTACCTAGCAGAATCGGAAGAAGCTTTCTCCTCTGTGTTGGTGGTGGAAAGGGAAGGCAAACAGGTCCCCATCCACTTTGTAAGTAGGGACTTACAAGGGACAGAGGTTAATTACCCAGTCTTAGAGAAACTGGTCCTCGCCCTAGTATACGCTTCCAGGCGGCTACGACGGTATTTCCAAGCTCACAAGGTGGATGTCCCAACCAGTTACTCGATAAAGCAAGTTCTGCTAAGGCCGGAAAAGTCTGGACGCATGGCCAAATGGGCCATAGAATTAGGTGAACACGATATCAATTACCACCCCCAAACTAGCATCAAGGCCCAGGCCCTCATAGATTTCCTAGTTGAAATCCCAAATACTATCAAGGGAACACCAACGACAATCTCCGTCGACCCATTGGAGCCTGAAGCCAGCAAAGAGCTTTGGAAATTATACACTGACAACACATCAAGTAAAGAAGGCTCAGGTGCATGCCTGATCCTTCAAAGGCCCAAAGGCACATAAATCACTTACGCATTGAGATTCTATTTCCAAGTATCTAATAACGAAGCAGAATATGAGGCACTCTTAGCAGGCCTGAGGTTAGCAAGGGAGGTTGGTGCAAAGCGATTAGCAGCTCTTAGCGATTCGTTACTCCTCATGAACCAAATAAACAGAACATATGAAGCCAAAGATCCAAGGATGTAGAAATACCTAGATGTAGTCCGCATCTTAACAAGCACGTTAAAAAACTTTTCAATAAAGCAAATCCCCGGTGGAAACAACGTGAGGGTGGACGCTCTCAGCAAGCTAGCCTCAACTTCCTTTGATCACCTAAAAAAGAAAGTGTTAGTCGAAGTGCTCTCAGAGAGAAGCATTGATAACCAAAAGGTTAATATAGTCTTGACTACCCCAGAATGAACCAAACCATACGTCGATTACTTGCGCCATGGTGTACTCCCAGATGACTCGGCAGAAGCGAGAAAAGTCAAGGTCAAGGCGTCACATTTTGCAATTAGAGACAACCAACTCTATCGAAGAGGGTATTTAATCCCATGGATAAAGTGCATCTCTAAGACAGAAGGACAGTATGAAAGACCCTTTCATACTTAACATTATTACTCTGAAGATGCTACATGCATATTCATAAACATATTTTACATATATGATCTTATTACAAAAGACTGGATACAAACCGACTAACGAGGTTTTTACAAAGTTTTATATATTACATAATTTCCCAGGAATTTATACACCAAATAGAAAAGTTATAATTTTATCTATTCTACATCTTCAAACAGTACATAACTATACTGGATGCTAATAATTAAACACTGAGAAGGATAAGTGGGTGACGCTTAGTGAGTTCAATAAAAGTTACAATATAACGTTATACCATATATATATATATATATATATATATATATATATATATATATATATATATATATATATATATATATCAATATGATAGAAACAAAGAGGGACAAAGAACAACAAAGGCAGATGAGTATCATATGACAGGCTTTCCATATCAACCAATGATTTGATTCAAAGATTTACAATCAATGAGACATTAAAATTTCAACTTGATATACTTCAATAACACTTCAGCCCAAGAGGCATAGAAAATACAATTTTGGATTATCATTTTGCTAGAATATACAGGCTTTTAGCCCTACCTATCATTCTGCCAATACCAAAGTGATACAAGTCATTCTCTACATGGCTAAAGGCACAAAGCCAATACCAAAGTGATACGAGACATGCTCTACATGGCCAAAGGCTTCATACCAATACCAAAGTGATGCTTATTCATTCACTTCATGGTCAAAGTTATAGCTCCACTATCATAATAACACAGGAACGCACATTGCACATATAACACATAACATACAATTGTCCCTATATTGAACTCACCGTGAAATAACTGAATGATAAAATGATAATTTGGGCAACACTTCGTCTCTAAAAATGACTTTCTTTGACAAAACCGGTGATTTTTGTTGAAAACCGGGCCTTGCGCGGGCAGAGTTTCAACTTGAAAGATTATTTTCTCGGGTCTTCGGTGTGTTGGGACTTGCTTCGGGTGTCGGGGTGATTTTCTAGGCTTCGGGGGGTGTTAGGGTAATTTGAGAGAAAGTAGAAGGTAAAAGAGAGTGAAAGAATATGAGAATTGGTAAAAAAAAATTCGAGAGGCTCACTTTCTATTTATAGTATGCTGAAGCCTCGCATTACGCAGGGCATAATCCTCGATACGCTGGGCGTACCCGATACGCAGGGCATACCTTTGTACGCAACGCATACGAGCTACATGTCGTCAGTTAGGTTTCTGAGCTTTAGAGGTGTAACCGGTATGAAATAAGCGTTTATCGTGTGAAGAAAGGAGCGACGTGGCTGACTCCTAGCCTAGCTTTCGAATACATGGGGCGTACTACTTTGGATAAGCCTCGAAGTTTGTGTCTAAAACTTCAAAAATTCATATCTTTCGTATACGACCTCCGTTTTTGACGTTCATTATATCCATGCGTAGGTGGAATTATGCACTACAACTTTCGCTTAGACTCCGTCGGCTAATTTTGACTTCATTTTTGATATTACATTTTTAACAGGCCGGGACAGGAAAAGTCTGTTAAAATTTCGTAACTTCTTCATCCAACGTCCGTTTTCGTCTGTCTTTTTACCATTTAACTACAATCGACAAGATCTTTGATTCTTGTTTAGATTGTGTCGGCTAAAAATCGCTCGATCTAAAATTCGAATTTCGAGTTGTACACTGTTATGCTGAATCTTAGAAAAATCATAACTTCTTCATACGAAGTCAGATTTGGACGTTCTTTTTATGAAAGCTCTCGGTTTTACGAATACTATGACTTTAATTTAGATCGCAAAGGCTAAAAAGTAGTTTATCATAAACTCACTTTTTACGTCGTATGACGTCGTGTCGGTTCTGTTGCGAAACTTCAATAAGTCATAACTTCTTCGTTATAACTCAGATTTCAATGAGGTTTTCGCCTAAACGTTTCTAACGAGATAATTTACAACTATCAATAACATTAGTTTTACTTATTTCCAACTTAAATGTTATATTTTCATTAAATTTGATAATTGACTTTTGATCGAAATCTCGTAAGACTTCCAATATTTCCCGAATGATTCTAAACATAGTTTTACTTCAAATCTCATAAAACTATCTTGTTAGAACTCAATGCTCAAAACCATATAATATTTAATAATATTCATTGTTAAACTAACAAAATACGATTACTGAACATGTATGTTACAAATACCTCCTTCTTTTGAGGATTTCGTCCCCGAAATCACAACGATTTAAACAAATGGGGATATTTCGCTCTTATCTCATTCTTATTTTCCCAAGTATAATTTGGGCCTCAATGGTGTTTCAACTTGACAAGCACCAATTCCACTTCTTTATTACGCAATTCAACCGTTTTCTCGTTTATAATCTCTTCGGGATCTTCTAGATATCTTAATTTATCATCCACTTTTACCTCGGATAACGGGACTATTTCATCATATATGCTTAAACATTTACGCAGATAACTCACATGAAGCATATCATGAATATTTTCCAAATCTTCCTGCAATTCCAAATGGTATGCTTGCTTACCAATTCTCTGGATGATTTTGAAAGGTCCAAAAAATCTAGGACTCAATTTTCCTTTCTTCCCAAATCATATAATGCCTTTCCATGGAGATACCTTTAGTATTACGAAATCACCCAACTGGAATTACATGGGTCGTCTCCTTTTTTGTACATAGGACTTCTGTCGATTCTGGGTTGCTTTCATTCTTTCTCGTACAATTTGAATCTTATAAGTGGTGTCTTGAATCATTTCAGGACCACCAAGGACTTTCTGTCTTACATCATGTCAACATAATGGAGTACGACGTTTACGCCCATATAGTGCTTTAGATACCTTCAGTATATTTTCTAATGTTTGGATCGTTATCTCCTTCTAACCATCTTTTGGGGATAATAAGATGTGCTGAGAGTGACACGAGATCCCAAGTCACATTGCATACTTTCCCAAGAATGAGTAGTGCCTCTTCACTACTAGAAGCGATATATAGGTCCTAACCTTAAATAAATAATTTTGAATTGAGTTATTTTTGTTTTTTTGAAGGATTATACAAACCAATTAAAAGTGAAATATGAGTCATAACCTTAATTAAATAACATTGCTTAATTATGATGACATAATTAAATAAATTTGCTTAATTATGCGGACAGTTTCAAGACAGTTTATCTCTTAGATATGTTTGAACCAATACCACCATCATAAATCCATTTTCCTCAACTTTTAGTTGTTTATTGATATCATCAACACATTTCTTCTTTTTGAATGAAAGCTTGAAAGAGTGTATTTATGTCCATTGATCATTGACATTGTTTATGAGTCTCTCTATTGGCCTTCTTTAGTGCAGTGGATAGCTTCGAATAGAGTTCCATTATAGTCGGTATTCGTACCAATTTCTTTAAACTTTCAAGTGAGATTAGGAAAGCAACATTGATAGAATCCTTTGTTTTTTATGTCGGTTACAGTTCATCACGCTTATTCCTATAATAGTTCACCAAAAAAATCAAAATTTCTTATTTAGGAGGATGATTTGAGTTCATATTTAGGATAAATGAAATTAATTTTGTTTTTCTATGTATTTTGCAATGATCCATAAAAAATAAACATGTTCCAACACATATACAAATAGATGATCATTTACATAATTGACCTAACGGTATAACTGGCCTAACGGTATGGTGAGTAGTGTATGACTATATTAAAATATGAGCAATGTAATTCTAAAAAAACAATCAAAACTGACATCTAAGAAACATACACATTCATGAGCGAAAGTAAATAACTGTGGGTTGTCACTACATCAATGTATTTTTGTTACTTTTTATTTTTCCGTTTATTGTCATTATAATTTATTAATGATATAAGTTTATAAAATATGATCTTTTGTTATATGAATTATATAAGGGACTAAAGATACATTACTTTTTCAAATTCCATACATGAAAGATTTGGTATATGAACAATGAATAATGGGTGTGAAACTCATGTATTATATGAGTTTATTTAAAAGAAAAAATTAAATATGAAATTCTAAACATTTAAAGTTTGAATTTATAAAAAAAATGAGAAAAATATTAAATTATTAAAATTAAAGTATTTTTTCTTTTAAATCTAAACAAATAATTTAGATAAATAAACAAAGAAATCTAATGATGCTTTAATTTACTAATTTTGAAGTTAGAAAAGAAAGTCCATTAATGAAATTAATATGCATTTATTATTATATATAAATATTATATGAAATTTAATAAAATAGAAAAAACCAAAAAATGACATATGGAAAAAAAATATGTGACATTAGAAAATAACAAATAATAAAATAATTTTTATTTATCAGTAAAGATAGACACTTATTACTTGGTTAACCAAATATCATATCATTACGCCGTCATAAAAGAAAAATCACACCAAAAAATCGGTTAATAAGCTATTTTTTTGGGTTTAATAAGTAAAAAATCGGTTAATCAGGTATTTCTTTTTTGGGGTTCAAAATGTTGGAGGGGTTTAAATGATAATAAACATATCACAAGGAGCAAAATGTTTTAATTTCATAATAGCGGGGACTGGAACTAAATACCATGTCTCATAACTCATAAGTCATAAAGCAAAGCAAATGGGCCAAAGCTTTGCTTTGTTAATACTCGATTGTCGATTCACACAATTACACATGAGTCATTCGTGCAGATCATAATTGTGTGGTTAAGTCTCCTCATGTATAAATATATTTATATTAAAAGAAATCGTGTGTGTATATATATATATATATATATATATATATATATATATATATATATATATATATATATATATATATATATATATATATATATATATATATATATATAGGGTAAAGTGAATATACCTAACAACCTTATATAAGCTTAGATACCTAACTTCATAATACTACATCGGTTTGTATCATATTTACATTGTAATTGCCAAAGGTTCTTAAATTTCAACCTCATAACTTGATTACTTCCAAAATCTTTGGACATTCACCAATATCTTTCTTTTACATCACGTCTTTCTATCGAATACCACTTGATGGGCTTCATATCCTACCGCTACAAATGAAAGGATGTAGGAGAAATATAATGATGAATTTCCAAATTTTTTTGAAGTAAATCAAGTTTAGGGATGAAGTTTAAGAACCTTGGATGATTGCAATGAAAATTTAATGCAAAATGACGTAGTTTGATGAGGTTAGGTACCTAAGCTTATATAAGGTTGTTAGGTATATTCATTTTACCCATATTATATATATATATATATATATATATATATATATATATATATATATATATATATGGTTAGGTTCATGTGAGACGGCCTAATTTTGTGAGACCGTGAGACGCATTTTTTTATTTATTTTTTTTAGTTAATTCAATTTCCGAAAATAATATTTAAAAAAAGAATTTTTGAATTTTTCCATTTATTTTGCATTTTAAAATTATTTTTTAGAATATGTGCAGTGTAATATTCTATTAGAATATTTCACGTATTTTTCAAAAAAAATGGAATTTATTTTTATTTTTTTTAATTTTTTTTAGTTAATTCAAGTTCCGAAATTAATATTTAAAAAAAGAGTTTTTAGATTTTTCCATTTATTCTGCATTTTAAAATTATTTTTTAGAATATGTCAGTGTAATATTCTATTAGAATATTTCACGTATTTTTCAAAAAAAAAAACGGAATTTTTTTTTATATTTTTTATTTTTTTTTAGTTAATTCAAGTTCCGAAAATAATATTTAAAAAAAGAATTTTTGGATTTTTCCATTTATTTTGCATTTTAAATTATTTTTAGATTTGGTTTCACGGTCTCACAAAATAAGAATGGTCTCAAATATTTTAAAATATTTATATATATATATATATATATATATATATATATATATATATATATATATATATAGAGAGAGAGAGAGAGAGAGAGAGAAGGGTTCAATTGAGAAAAAAAAAGGTTGAGAATGGGAGAATCATTCTCAGTCACTCATTTATTTTTGCCGCAAAAGCCTCCGTCGTACCAGCAGAAATTGGAAAGGAATAGACATGTGTTTTCCAACAAAACATGTTTCCTTAAATTATGCTAATCATAAACATAGTTTTTTCTGTTTTTTTTTTAATTTTTAAAAAGCTATTTTTATCGAAAAATGATTTTAAATATACCAAAATTCATGATTTTTTATTCTCTATAAATAGACATCCATATTGATATAGTTTTAAGATAAAATAATTTTTTTTTTATATTTTCAGCTATCGTTATTCATAAGTGAATAAAAATGAATCAGGTTTTTACTACAGTACATTTGTTATTCAGTTATGAATAAAAACTATGATTAATTTTTTATTTTTTTTACAATTTAAGTATCATTCATATATGAATATAACATATAATAAACATAGTATATTCATATTTAAATATTAGACGATGCACTCACTTATGAATATTACATAGTATATTCACTTGTGAATATTAGATGGTATATTCACTTATGAATATTAGATAATATTTTCATATCTGAATATTACATAGTATTACATGGTATATCATATGTGAATATTACATAGTATATTCATTTGTGAATATCAGATAATATATTCACTTATGAATATTACACAGTATATTCACATATGAATATTACAAGGTACTTTCACAAATATATATAATTTTTATATGTTATTCACATGTGAATAATATACAGACTTGCATATTTGTTTTTTTGTTTTAATAATTATATACTGAGAAAACATATTCATATATGAATATAACGTGATAATTTAGTTTATGCATTTCATCAAACAGTTGGAGTGCATACAATTTAACTTTTTTTTTTTTTAAAAATGTTAAAAACATGATATTTTGACTATTTAAATCTTACAAAAGAGTAGATTGATAGAGAATTATATGAAATTTTTCAAAAAAAAAACGATTTGATTTTTTTCTAACCTCAATTTTGAAGTTTTATTTGATAATCGATGTTGAATGAATGATATGAAGTGGATTTTTGTTGATTATCGATGATGTTGATCTAATAACGCTGGAAGTATAATTAATCATAGATGTTGAAGATCTGATTGTATTCAAACACAATTGAAGGTTGA
The DNA here is from genome assembly GCF_002870075.4 of Lactuca sativa. Taxonomy (NCBI): domain Eukaryota; kingdom Viridiplantae; phylum Streptophyta; class Magnoliopsida; order Asterales; family Asteraceae; genus Lactuca; species Lactuca sativa. The sequence continues at coordinate 1,280,781 of NC_056623.2, read as the reverse complement.
ATTAAAAGAACCAAAAACGAATTTTTGTTGTTAACCGTTGAATCGTTGATTATTGACGAAGATCGATGATTTAACATTGGATGATGTTGATGATGGGTTAATTGAAGAAATCTGGATGATTGTTGAAAGTTGGAGAAGAAATTCGGATGATGAACGATGAATGAGTTTGAACTACAGATACGTATTTGAGATTGAAGGTTGTTATCATATTTACAAATTTGTCACCGTGTCTTTTTATGTTTAGATAAAATGAATGGTTGAGAATGATTCCCCCATTCTCAACCTTTTTTATTTTCTCAATTGAACCCACCTATATATATATATATATATATATATATATTAAAAGACTAAATCTTAAAATACTATAACTTTTGATAAAAATAGTAACTCGGTTGTAGTTGTATTGTCCATCACGTGTATATGTATTCTTTAAGAAAAAGTTTGTTATTATGAAAAGTGTTGGGGTTTAACTAAATTCATGAAATATTTAAATCTATAAATATTACTATTTGTTATAGAAATCTATACTGAAAAATCGTTGATTTCATAAAATCTTTTGTTAATCATATAACCTACATGATATCCTTTATGCTTTAATCTTATTTTTTTCATACATCATTGGCACAACCACACAAAAGTTTTTCGTGTGGAGCATAATTGCGAGGCTAGGTCTCTTTAAATATATAAATGTATAAGTTCTATTTTAATAGAAAAAGTTATATGTTATTTAGATTCTATAATATATTTTGAATATATTACATATAATAAATTTAATATAAATATATTTTATGAGGAAGCTAATGTTGATCATGACTAATTTATTATTTAATATCGGATTTTTGATTTTGTGTTTCAAAATTCCATCTTGACTTACTGATTTTTTTAAAGTTAAAAAGAATGTTTTGCAATTTTTTTTAATAAAAAAATACCTTCTCCACAACTCTAAATAAATAATTTTCAAAAAAAAAAAAAATTCTTGGAACTTTGTGACTTTTTAAGATAAAAAGACTTTATTAGCCTTAATAAACTTTGCACACTCTTTTTCCTTTTTTTTTCTCTATTTCCATCACATTTAGTCATTTTACAACGTGAAATAGTTTTGCCAAACACTAAGAAGAAAGTGTTTATAATATATAAAGTTTTGCCTCCATATAAACTGATTCGGACATTTTTTTTAAATTTCATTTTTTGCCGCAAGTCAGCTAGAACACTTTATTTCGCAATATTCTTTTTCATAAATAGCAACAACAAGATTAATCTGTCGAACACAAAAAACTCGAATCAATTAAAAGTGGATAGCAACAAAAAGATTAATCTGTTTTGTTCGGTTTGGTTTTAATGGAAGAGACAACATATGATATGATTTCATTATTTTGCTTGATAGATGAATTAGTGACAACGAGCTTGGTTTTGTAAATGGAATGGATACACGCGTACCTACCCTACCTACGTGTCTATCTATTTTGTACAAATATTTAAAAAAGCAGCCGTTTGGGCTTGGGCTTTGTTTCGATTTTAAAATCGACTATTCTATTCTCTAAGAACCGGGATTTTGGGTCTAAAAGGTTCAGCCGATCGGATAATCGGATACGAACACTAGGGTCTTGTTAGGCTAACTCGGTCTAGATCTGCACATTTGCGGTCCCGAACCGGTCTCCAGCCAGTTTCGAAACGGTCCGGTTTTTGTGGTCGGTTTCGGAGCGGTCCGGTTTTTTCGGGCCAGTCTTTTATTAGATTAGTCTCTTTCGGTCCGATCGTTTTTGGGACTGGTCTTGGTCTTTTCAGTCCGGTCTCGCAGTCTTTTTGTGTACATTTTTGGATTTTCGGTCTTTTTCGGCCTGATTTCGTTATTCGTTGGTTTTTCTAGTTTCGGTTTCGAGTTTTTCTCTTAATAAATGTGTGATTAATACCAAAATTATAGATTAAACTTTATTAAAAGCGATACACTAAAGTTTAATAAAAGAATAAAAGAAATGAAGTTAGATAGTGTGTGATTAAAAATTGTGTAATTAACACAAAAATGATATATTTATAAACTTCGGCTTTAGGTCTTTTTTGAGATCGGTCTCAGGTCAGTCTCAGACCGGTCTTTTGTCGGTTTCAAAACGGTCTGGTCTTTCTTGGGACCAGTCTCAGAACGGTCTGGTTTTCCTCGGGCCGGTTTGGACGGTCTCGAGCCGGTCTTTTCGGTATAGTTTTGTTTTAGACCGTTCATGTCTCGATCTCGGTCTTTATTCAAGTTCGGTCCAAAACCGTTTTTTTTGTTCAGGTCTAACTAAGTCTATGTGATCGTGAACCATATCACAATTGGTTCTCTAAGGACATCTTAATGCATTCCTATGGCTAAGAAGAGGAATCGTAAATTGTTGAAATGGTTAAATCAAGAAGATGAGTCATACTTCGTTTCAAAACAAGTCTAGAGTCATACTCCAAGATTGTAATTTGAGTGATACATCTTAAAGAAGCTTTATTAACACTTGTCAAATGTAAAAGTAAAATTTGTCCTACTCTTGTACATTTGAAATTGGTAAGTTGTGATGTTTTGGATAAAACAGAGACCTACTTAGGCCAATTGTGTGAAGTGTTTGTCTTGATAAGAATCCGCACTATCTCCTGAATATTTGTTTGTCAAAGAATGGGTCTTGGCAAGAGAGTCTTATATGTCAAGAGGACAGTGGGAGTCTAAAAGATCCTGAAAGAATTTCATGATCTAATCAAGAATAAAACCTGTTGTTTCTCAGTAGCTCACAAATTGAGGTTTATAACCTATCGTGTTGATATATTCCTATTTTTGTGCCCATTCCAGTTAAAGTTGGCTTTGCATATGAGTTCTGAGAGTTCTCAATTGGTTGCATAACAACTTGGAAGCAATGGTAGGCCCTTGTGCTGCCAGGTGGCAAGAAGTTAAGACTACACAAGTTCAATCCATATGAGTTTGGATTTGTCACTAACCTTGTCTTGTGATTATGGTTTTGAAAAATTCACATGGATAGGAACACATACACCATAAAATCTAAGTGTCATAAGGTTTCTCTCCGATTCATGAAAATGATGGTGAGGGCGAACACCACTGTCCCCAGTTCCAGGTCATGAGTGGGGTAATTCGCCTCATGAGGCTTTAATTGCCTCGAGGCGTAAGCTATCACGTACCCCCTCTGCATCAGTACCGCACCCAACCCTGAAATCGATGTGTCACAGTACACCACCAAATCGTCTAACCCCTCGGGTAGTACTAGGATCGGAGCCTCGCATAACCTCCGTCTCATGGTCTTAAAATTCGTCTGTAGATCCATGCCCCACTGAAAGGTCACATTCTTTTTGGTTAAGCATGTCAATGATACAACAATCTTGGAGAAATCTCGGAGCCAGGAATCACACTTGGAGAACTTTGCATAAAGATTCTCTGCCCTCATGGTCTCCAGTACCTCTCTCAAATGCTGCTCATGCTGCTCCCTGGTCTTGGAATAAACCAGGATATCATCAATAAAAACGATCACCGATCGATCCAGCATCGGTCAACACACCCTGTTCATGAGATCCATGAACGCAGCTGGGGCATTGGTGAGCCCAAACGGCATCACCACAAACTTGTAATGCCCATACCGAGTCCTGAAAGTCGTCTTCGATATATCCTCATCCCAAATCCTCATCTGATGGTATCCCAACCGAAGATCAATCATGGAAAACCAAGACACACCCTGCAGTTGATCAAACAAACCATCGATCCTTGGCAACGGATAACAGTTCTTCACCGTTAGTTTGTTTAGCTCCTTATAATCGATGCACATCCTGTGTGATCCATCCTTCTTTTTCACAAAAAGGATCGGTGCTCCCCACGGGGAACTACTCGGACGTATGAACCCTCGATCTAGCAGCTCTTGAAGTTGTACAGATAACTCCTGCATCTCAGGCGGTGCCAACCGATATGGTGCCTTTGCTATTGGAGCGGCACCAGGCACCAAGTCGATGCGATACTCCACCTGCCTCTCTGGAGGCACTCCCGACAACTCTTCGGGGAAAACATCCTGAAAGTCATGTACAACTGGCACAGTGCCCACATCCGTTGCGGTCTCAACCCTCGTATCTAAGATATAAGCCAGAAATCCTATACATCCCTGCTGCAGAAATCTCCTAGCCCTCGCAGCCGAACAAAGAGTCAGCCCCTGCGAGGCCCTATCACCATGTATCACCAGTTCTCCCCCACTTGGGGTTCGAACCCTCACCAACTGGTGCTCACAATCGATCATGGCCCCGTTGGCCCCCAGCCAATCCATCCCGACAATCACCTTCAGCCCACTCAACGGTATCGGGACTAGGTCGACACGAAACCTCTCCCACCAAGCACATTTAGAACACAATCCCGATACATCCTCGCAGCACTAACAGTGCGGTCATCTGCAATCTCTAACTCGAGTGGGGAATCCAGAGTTCCAGGCACGTCCCGTAACTTCTTGCTAAGCGTAAGAGACACGAACGATCGGGTAGCAACCGAATCAAACAAAACATGCCCCGACATACCATTGACCAAAAAGGTCCCTATACAAGCATAATGTACACATAAGCCATACAAATCATAAAGATTAGAGAATAATAGATACGTACTAGCCACAACGTCTGGCGCTGCCCGAGCCTCTTCGGTGTTCAACTGAAATGCGCGGCTCTTCACCGCTGGAACATCCACCTTGGCAGGGCGACCATCGGTAATCGTCAATATGGCGGGCATAGGCGCCGCCACCGCACCTCCCCCTCCCTGCAACCTCGGACAGTTGACCCGCTTATGGCCGGTTTGGTTGCAGTGAAAACAAATCAAGCTCCCCGTGGGGCAGTCCCTACTCAAGTGGCCCTGCTCACCACATGCAAAACATCCTGAGCCTATGATACGACAAGCTCCACTGTGCACCCTACTGCACTTGGCACACCGACCCCGACCCTGCTGACCCCTGTTGGAAGTGTAGGAGGTCTTAGGATTCTTAGCCTGACCTACTGCTACCTGGGCCTGCTCAGGCTTCCGCTTCGTGCAGAAATCCAACTCCATTTCCCGTTCCCGGGCCTTCTCTACTATCTCATTCAAGGTTTTGCACCCTGTAAAGTTTACAAACAACATGATATCATCCCTCGGCATGGAATTATATATCATCCTCCGCATGTCCTCATCAGTAGCGTACTGTAGGATCAACAAAGTTTGTTCTCGAAACTTGGCAATAATCTCCGCTACAGTCTCGGTGGTCTACTGTAGGTCATGAAAGTCTCTCACAAGCCGTTGCACCTCAATGGCTGGTGCAAACTCCAAGTCAAATCGCCAAACAAACTCAACCCATGTCATCTCAGCCACACCGGATGCTCCCACCTGGCTAGTGACCTCACCCCCACCAATCTCGGGCCCTGTCTCTTAACATGCAAGTAGCAAATCCCACCTTTGCCGTATCCGGGCAAGAACTCGTGCACTGGGCATTCTTGATGTCTGCCACCCAGCATCGACTAATAATAGGGTCCTGGACCCCGAAAAACTCCGTCGCCCCGCATGCCTTGAACTCCCAGAATGAGGGAGTTCGGGCCCCAACTGACCTGCAACAATCTCCGCCTTGAATGCCCTGAGTCTTTCCTCCATAATCTCCATCATACCCTCCTTGACCATCCCAAAAATGACGGAGGTAGCGTCAAGGATGCCCCTGGTAACCGCAACTGCAATAAGCCTGCGTAGCCTCTCATCAACGTCTCCGGTAGTGTCGCCTGATCCTGCCCCGGATCCAGATCCCGATCCTGATCCCCCTGCTCCAAATTATGTCACCACCAAGCTGAACTGAAATTTTCATAAATCATAATGATTAGGATTTCCATATAAGGGATCTTCCCACACCGATCCTCCTTGAAGTTGTCAGATCTAACATTGGTTCGGGTACAGGTCCTGTGATTTTAGTAGTACGGGCCCAATACTACCTTCCACACCTACATGTACCTTTCCCCAATGCTCTACCTGATAACTCCAATTCGTCCCAAAACTAAACCATATCCCACAAGATACCGCATACATCAAATCTCAGGCTGTCCTAAGATTTGCTCTACTCATATCTACCAGACCAATCATAACAGGTGGCCTTTATGCATGCAAATTGTACATAGAAAAATATCAAATAGACTTTCGAATAAAAGATTCTACCCTAGAACCACAACCAAACAAGGAACAGGAAATAAGGCCAAATCAATCAATCTAAGTCTATAAGCTCCTAACCATATACAATTTTAAAAGCATACACATAGCAAGTTCCATATGATCAACAAAGCTCAAATATTAGTATAACATGGCTAACATATTGGGGAACTACTGACTTGGCTCGACCGATCATGCGCGTTTCACTCTCATCTTTTCCTTTCTTTCAAAAACCTTTTTATGTTATTTTTTGAAAACTATTTTACCATCTCCTTAGTTTGAGTCCCGACACACCCGAGAGTGTACCCAAATCCCTCAAACCAAGGCTCTGATACCAACTTGTGACGACCCAAATTTTATAAAGAAAATTTCCATTTTAGGATAATCAACACAATTCCAACATTAAGAAAATCTAGTTATAATTCTTTTCAAAACTTAAGTCAAATACAACTTTTTTTTTCAAACATCAGAGGGTCCAGTGAAAACACCTGAGAGAGTGCACGTCGCGCCATCAAGCTTCGCCCTTGACCTTGGGCTCCGATGTACCTGAAACAAATCCACAAACTATAAGCTAACGCTTAGTGAGTTCCCCATAGCATACCCCAACATACAAGTCACATATTACATATCATAACAGCTGTAAAATCTTCCTCTACCACATATCACATATCATCTTATCTATAAAGTTATCTCTACCATTAGCCATAAAGGCTATCTCTACCGTTAGCTATAAAAGCTATCTCTACCATTAGCCATAAAGGCTATCTCTACCGTTAGCTATAAAGCTATCTCTACCATAGCCATAAAGGCTATCTCTACCGCATATTACCACATAATCATGCCACACATCTCTACACAACGAGTATACCAACTATCATAAAATTGGCCGGCCTTGGTGCATTAGACCCAATGGTATGGTGAGAAGACTCACCTTTTGACTGACGAATCTAAAAGCCGCTCTCCTGACAGTCTGTAACCTCCCGTGCTGATTAATAATATTAACTCATGTTAGGACATCACATGATCAATGGAAGAACAAACCCCAAGCTCTTCCATAAGGCCCAAATATCCTTTCTTTGTTAATGGGCCCAAGTCCATGTCCAAAAATCATTAATGGGCCTCTTGGCCCAATAAGATCCAACCATAACACCAATGGCCCAAATGGTTATATAGCCCATTATTCTCATAATGCAACCAAGTCCAATAACCAAATGAGGCCCAACAGTCCAAACGCCCAAAACAGATCTAAGTCGTACGCTTAGCATACCACCCTGGTACGCGCAGCGTATTGGGTCTCTGGGACTTACGCGCGACGTACGCTAAGTTACGCCCAACATACTAGCATATTAAGAACTTTTTCCATCAAGTGCTTAATACTCGATTCCCTCATGTCCAAAAGTCAGATCTAAGCTTATTAAGACGACCTAGGGCATAAATTTGGCAACTTTATGCATTTTCATGTCTCATATGCTCCCAACACCCCCAGTAAGACCTTTCTAAGGTTCTTAACCCATGCATGCGGTCAAAATACCCACCAAGACTCCATTTTTATGTTGCAAATGGACCAAAGGACATCAGATCTGACATTTCCATCCTATGGAGTTGCTCAACTCACAAGAGAAGGTCCAAAATCAACAAAGGGGACCAAACTAGAAAACCCTATCTAGATCTAGTGATTAAGATGGAAAGGTCCAAGCTTTATACCTCTAGAAGCTCCTCAAGGTCGACTATATGCAGATTCTTGAAGCCAAATGACACTCCAAGCTTCCTTAACAACTTCTCCTTCTTGAATGAACACTAAAAGGACCACAAATGCACTCTTAAAGCTCAAAATGCACTCACAAATGGTATTAGGGTTTTTCAAAGACGTTTGAAGGTGAAGGAGGCTGTTTAGGGTGAGGATCAAATGAGTTAAGGGTGTTTATATAGGTCTCAAGTCCGGAAATTAGGGTTTGGACATCTGGCACGTACGCCTAACGTACGTACTGCTCCTCTGCGATCCTTCTTGCCAAGTACACTAAGCGTACTCATGAGTACGCCCAACGTATTTAAGGGTTCTTATGACATATTTGAAATACTTCAAGGGTTACAAGGTCATACTTGATTTGGAGTGTTACATGGGGTTAGCTCATCATTTGCAAGCTTTTGAGGTAAAAAGCTCACATCTTGATGACCCATGATGCTAGACCCAGTTATGTTGTTATTTTATGCATTTTGAGTCCTTGGAGTGATTGATAAGCTTCTTGACTCACTCTAGAAGTTTTGTTGTTAGATCTAGGATTCTTTTGGTCCCATTGTTCATAAAAATGCAAGCTTTATGGTGTATCTTGAACAATGCATGTTTTAAGTGTTGGATATAGTGTCTAAGTCCATAACTATATTTGGTATGTACTTGACCCGACCCAGCATGGTCCATTTGGGTTGCATTTCACCCGAACAATTTATGGATAATATTTTGAGAATAGTATAAGTTATGATTTATTAATATATTATAAGTTCTAATATATCAATATAAGATCATATTATTTAATTAGTATTGATCTATATTTAATCTAGGATTAATTTAGAGATCAAAAGTATTACTAATTAAATATGGGCTTCTATATTTATATAGTGTGGGATAATGCTTATTTAGAATGGGCTAGGCTTGCATGGAAAGTCCATGGATACTCCATGGAGCTTTAACCCATGGATCTCATGGAAATGAAGAGACATGGGTATTAGGGTTTACATGGATGTAACCCTAATCCACCACACTATATAAAGGAGGCTTTGGTTCTTGAAATCACACTAGTTGAGGTGAGTATAGTAGACGGCCGATTTCAAGATAGTAGTGACTATTCTCTCAAAGTTACAAGTTTGTGGTGATTTGTGATTTCCATTTGAGGCATCCACACTATTGGTGCTAGGCTCTAAAACTCCAAGCAATCAACTACAACTACAAGGTAAGTATTTCTACTAGATTTAATTGATTCATGTTCCCCATGCCATGCTAGTTAGGATATGAACCTTGGAAAAATAATTATTTGCATGTATCTTAGACAAACATAGATCCAAGGTTTATTAGGGTTGCATGTACACTTAGGAAGTGTTAGAATGCTCAAATCCCATCAGTGGTATCAGAGCCTAGGCTTGTTTGTTTGATACTTGATGCAAAATATTGGAAATAGTCGAAAAACTTGTTGTCTGCCTGATGAACTCGCCGAGTCCATGGGGGGACTCGTCGAGTTCATGTGTATCTTCATCCTACTCGGCGAGTAGGTTCGTGCAATCGACGAGTAGGAGCCTCAGAATGCAGATTTTCGACTTTTGCTGCTGGAAATGGACCAGAAACATTACCCTAAACTGTTTTGGTGTTATAAAACTTGTTTTAGATAGTGTAATGTTTATGCTAATCCATTTACAATGGCTATAATAAAAAATTACAAGATTTATGAGTAATTTATGATTCTTGAAATGTTCATATTCATGTTCTTGAACTTATGATGATTAGATGATCATAGGAATTGTTTGTAACCTACTTGGTAGTTTAATTCTTGATCATAATGTGTTTTAATGGAGTCCATAACATGTCCTCAAGTTATGGAAAACCAAGAGTCACACTTGAATTAAAACCATTAAAAGAACACAAGAGTTAGAAAAATGAAGAGTCTTCATTTTAATACTCAATTAACTTCATAAGTTATAAGAAATGAAATGTTTTGAAAGTTTACAAAACTTGCCCTCAAGTTTTGGAACAAGTAAATTCATATTAAAAACTTTAGTTCTAACCCTTAGAATTTTAAAAGTTAAAACTTATAATATTATAAGTTAATAATATATATATATATATATATATATATATATATATATATATGTATGTATAAGATCAAAGTCGTCTTACCGCTAGTATGTCTCATTCACGAAGGTAGTCTATAAGGTGGGTATAAGGTTGTTGCCTATAAAATGACAACTTAATGGGTGTCCACTCTCACCCACCGCTTGCTTGACTGGTGGAGGGTCGTTAGCCGAACGGGTAGGACAAGGACTGATAACTTCTCATTAAAAGTATAATGATAATTATAAAGTAACTAAATGTTTTATTAAATTCCCAATATTAGTTACTTTAGGAAAAATGTGAATAAGGTGCTAATCCATGGAATTACACTTTACACTTTGTTTAAGTCGTTAGTGGAGCGTGTGTGGTTAACCGACACACTAACTTGAACTTAACACGGTAGGTGAAGGGTGACTTAATGTTTATCATAGTATCGATGGAGCGTGTGTGGTTAACCGGCACATCGATTGAGGGGTAGTACATTAAGGGTACCAAGTAATTTGCATGGTTACTTCACACCTTGTTTTGTGATCCTCGGCATCCCAGTCACAAAACCTGAAGGGCACACTCGAGATTGAAACATGCCATTGAAGAAAGTTCAATGAATCTCAAAGAATCTAGGAGTTTCTAAACCAATTAAAACCTAATTAAAATTTCATTTTTCATGGTGGAAATTAGTGAATCGTCATTCACCTACCTTCAAATATCTTATAGCTTAGATTACGGCATCCCTCTTCTAAGTTATAAAATATTGTGTTGGGTCCTAGCCTTAATACTACATTTGGGTGTTTTATTAAGGACTATCCCTAATGTAATCTATTCCCTCTTGTTTTCAGATGTCTTCCAATAACAATTCTTCTGGCTCTAACCCTACTAGCTCTTTCTCTCTCATGAATCTTTATGGGAGAGTCATCTTCGATGGATCCAACTTTACTGATTGGATCAGGAACATCAGGATGGTCACTCAGTATGAGAACAAAGAATATGTTCTCGACAAGGAGCTAAAGGTACCCGAGCTAACTGCTACTCCTAAAGAGCTTGTTGATTATGAGGTACATGAAAGGGATGCTACAAAAGTAGCATGCACCATGATGGCCACCATGACAGCCGAGCTCCAAAAGTCCTATGAAGACTATTATCCTTTTGAGATGCACCAGGACTTGATGGACCGTTACCATCAGAGTGCTCGTCAAGAGCGATATGAAATAATCTCCTCCATGATAACAACCCGAATGAAGGATGGTGAACCCATCACGGGCCACATGTAGAAAATGAAAAGGTATATGGACCTTTTACTGAAGCTGAATGTGAACTTCCCGAAGGAGTTAGCAATATATATCATTTTGCACTCCTTACCATCGTGTTATGATCAATTACACATGACATATCACATGAACAAGGAATAAGTCACCCTCAGTAAACTTCAGGGACTCTTGAAGACCGCGGAAAGTGGTCTAAAGGGTAAGTCGGTTGTTACTACTCCTACTCCTACTCCAACTGCGGCCAATGTCTTGGCAATCGGGCATGGTAAAGGGAAGAAGAGAAAGAACCCTTCTAATGGTACTAAGGGTAAGACCCTTGAAGACTCCTCTTCAAGCAAAACCAAGAAAGGTTCTTTCACTCCTTCTGCTAACCTTAATGAGGCTGAATGCTTCTATTTTCATGAAAAGTCGCACTGGAAGCGAAACTTCCCAAAGTACCAGCAAGATGTGAAGGATGGGAAAGTAAAACCCAACCATGCAGGTATATACACTATATTGTCTAATAACTCACCTCATTCTAAGTATTGGGTCCTTGATACCGGTTGTGGTATTCACATATGTTGTGATTTGCAGTGACTAAGAAGAAGTGAGAATGTGGAGCAGGGAATGATAAACTTGATCATGGGAAACATGAAAGCATCACCTGTCACCAAGATAGGAGTTTATTCCTTAGTGCTAAATAGTGGGTTTACATTAGATTTGAATAAGTGTTACTATTCGCTAGAAATGGCAATAAATGTTATTTCCTTTCATGCATTGTATAAACAAGGTTTTACCTTTTATTTTGATAATAATAATGGTAGTATTGATGCTTTCTTTAATAATGTTCATTATTTTAAAGCATTACCTTGTGATGGCATGTATGAAACTATATTTGTTGTAGATAATCTAGGAAATAATGTATTGTATATGTTGGATTAATGTCTAAGTCCATAACTATAATTGGTAAGACTTGACCCGATGGGGCATGGTCCATTTGGGTTGCATACCATCATGCACTTGGATAGACTATAATGAGAGAAATAAGACACTTATGGTTATTAATATATTATAAGTTCTAGTATATTAATAATAAGAATAATAAGATTATTTAATTAGTATTGATCAAGAATTAATCTAGGATTAATTAAGTGATCAAAAGAAGACTAATTAAATATATGGGTTGATTGTGTAAATCATCCATACTTGTATAGTGGGCTAATGCTCCATGTATAATCAAGTTGGGCTAAAACCCATAGGATGGTCCATGGTATATTTGTACCCATGGATCATGGAAATGAAAGGCCATGTCAATTAGGGTTTACATGGTGTAACCCTAACTATATAAGCATCTTATTCTTGACCAAAATTGGCCACTAGAGTGTGAAGTGAAAGGGCTAGCCGATTTCATGAGTTGTAGAATTCTCTCAAGTTATTCTAAGTGTTTTGGTGATTGTGATTCCATTTGAGGCTTCCACACTATTGGGGCTAGGCACTCAAGCTTCATGAAGACTTTCTACATCAAGAGGTATGTATTCTATCTTGTTACATTCATTGTTTTTGTATGCTAGATTAGGATAATACCTTGGAAGTTCTTATTTGCATGTATAATAGAGAAAACATAGATCCAAGGTATTTAGGGTTGCATGTACTCTTAGGAGTGTTAGAATGCTCAAAACCCAACAGTGGTATCAGAGCCTAGGTTTGTTTTCTTGTTATACCTGCAATAGAAGCTGAAAAAACGAATTTGTTGCTGTCTGATCATCAGACTCGGCGAGTCCATGCCTAAAATGTGATCAATTCGATCCAACTCGCCGAGTTGGTTCATGCACTCGACGAGTTGGAACCCCATACAACATATTTTCGAGTTTTTTGGCTAGAAATGGACTAGGAACATTACCCTAAGTTGTTTTTGAACTTATAAACTTGTTTTTAATGTGGTAATGTTCATGCTAATCCAATTTCAAAGATAATTGTCAATAGATTCATGTTTTGAATTAGTTTAGTGATTAGGCTAATTACATGAAAAAGTTTGATTTGAATTATCTTGTTCTTATGAGTTGCTTAGATTAATAGAAAAGTTAATTGATTATGTGTTTTCAATCCAAATTAATCTAAGAGTTGATTCTAAAATGTGTTTTTGTAACTTGTCCTCAAGTTATATGAAAAGTCACATTAAAGACTCATAAAATTCATAAAAGTTGGCAATGGTTACAAAATGAAGAGTCTTGTGTCATTGAATAATTTTTTGTGACTCCATAACTTGTCCTCAAGTTATGGAAGCTCAAGAGTCACTTCATTAAAGAAAAATATGTAACCATAATTAAATCCATAAGTTATAAAATAAAGAAAAATTAATTCTTTTATTAGTTTAAAGTCTTCCATAACTTGTCCTCAAGTTATGGAACTTGAAGAGTTTTTGGATTAAAACTACTTTAAACACATAAGTTATGGAATTAATTAGTTTTGAATAGTTTAAAAACTTGCCCTCAAGTTTTGGAATTTGAAAAGTTTTTCACTTATGAATACTTTAATTCCAAGTTAGCCCTTAGAATTTTAAAAGTTAAAATTCAACCCTTATACTTTATAATATTATAAGTTAATAATATATATATATATATATATATATATATATATATATATATATATATATATATGTATAAGAGTAAAAGTCAGTCTTACCGCTAGTACGCCTCATTCACGAAGCTGGTCTATAAGGTGGGTATAAGGTTGTTGCCTATAAAATGGCGACTTAATGGGTGTCCACTCTCACCCACCGCCTGCTTGACTAGTGGAGGGTCGTTAGCCGAACGGGTTTGACAAGACTATAATTCTCCTTCATTAAAAGTATTAATGATAAATACTATGTAACTAAACTCTTAATAATACCCAATCTTAGCTACTTAGGAAAATATGAATAAGGTGCTAATCCATGAAATTACACTTTACACTTTGTCTAAGTCGTTAGTGGAGCGTGTGTGGTTAACCGGCACACTAACCTGGACTTAACAAGGTAGGTAAAGGGTGACTTAATATTTATCATAGTATCGATGGAGCGTGTGTGGTTTACCGGCACATCGATTGAGGGGTAATTTATTAAGGGTACCAAGTGATTTGCATGGTTACTTCACACCTTGTTTTGTGATCCTCGGCATCCCAGTCACAAAACCTGAAGGGCACACTCGAGATTGAAACATGCCTTTGAACAGTTCAATGAATCTCAAAGATCTAGGAGTTTCAAAACCAATTAAAACCTAATAATACATTTCGTTTATCTTGGTGGAAATTGGTGAATCGTCATTCACCTACCTTCAAATATTTTATAGCTTGGATTACGACATCCCTCTTCTAAGTTATAAAATAGTTTGTTGGGTCCTAGCCTTAATATTTCATATTGGGTGTCATATTAAGGACTTTAAAATCAACTATCCTTGAATATCTCCCAAAAGATGTCTAGTTTAGACATTTATGATCTTCCCAAATCTCTTGAAACAAGCTTTCCTAAATGAAGATGATGTTCCTTGGAAATCATACTTCTTTCACCTCCTCCAATTATTCTCCCTAACCCACAAGTTCGTGAAAAGTTTAAGGTCACTCAAGCCCTATTGGCAAGGCAAGGTCTAGGTGTGGTCACATCTTGGAGATGTAGTCACATATTGACAAGCTGGGAGAGTTGGGTGTCAAAGTCTTGGGAAAGTTGGTAGTGCAATCACTTTCTAAGTCACATAGTGAGTTCCTTTGGGACACCTATGAAACAGACTATGACAAGACCCTTAATGATCTTATCTATTTGCTAAGATCAACTTCCTAAAACTTTATGGACATTGACAATAGTGACATAGGAAATCCAGAAAAGCATTCTCTTCCCAATGGAAATGGATCGGCCATAGTCAACTCGGTTGACCAAATGGTAAAGAGAAAGCTAAGTCTGTGATAGTCCCGTGTACCATTATCAAAGGGTCCATATGTTTATATTGCCAAAGGAAGGGGCATTGGTTGCGAAGCTGCCAAATTTACCTAAGGATGTTAAAGTCAATAAGTTTGACTCTACTTCAGGTAAAGTCCACTATCTAACTCTGTTAAGTTTCTATTATGAGATTCTTGATACATGATGTGACCGGGTCGCATGGTGGTGTTTTAAGAATCACAGAAAAGTGAAGAAACTTAAAGAAAGAATATGCTAAATCTGCTCACGTAGATGGATTTCTATCGCATAAGTTGAAGATCGGATTCTTGAGCTACTTCTTAGGAGTTATGAGATATTGCTTAGGAATAGATAACAACAAGTTTTCATATGGATTGTAAGGATAAATTTTTTCCACAAAGTTTTTAAAATAAAAGAAAATTTTTGATTTTATTTATTTTAAAATATCCTTACAATGGCATTTGAGGAAAAATTGTTGCTTATAAGATTCCATTCATAGCAAGAGTGGAAATATGAAATTGATTCTTTCATTTGTGGTAATGTCTAAATTTACTAAATAAGGAAAGATTCTCATCACCCGAGTTTCAATTGGACCGGAACTTGGAATCATGCAAGTTGTATAGCATGATGAATGAGAACTTTCAAGTATTGAAAAATTAAGACTAATTACTTATTCACATGGATGTGTGAGTCAAGTAATGGACTAAGGGATCGAGTACATAGTCTTGTGCACTGATTAAGTCCACCACAAAATATTGATAAGACTATTCGTCATGATTTACTTAAGTTCAGTAAATATGATTATACTTACAAGCTTAAGTGTAACTCTGAGACATTGGATAAGGTTCCAATGTATGACAGAGCGAATAAGAAGAATCAAATTAGGCAGAAGGATAAAAGTTTCTCAAATCTGAAAAGATGGGAGAGTACTTTAGTATCAGTTTTTGTGATCATCTTAATGATTAAGAAACCATAACACAATTAGTTCTCTAAGGAAGTCTTAGTGCATTCTTATGACTAAGAAGAGGGATCTTGAATTGTTGAAATGGTTAAATCAAGAAGATGAGTCATACTTCGTTCCAATACAAGTCTTAGGGTCATACTCCAAGATTGTCATTTGAGTGACATGTCTTAAAGAAGGTTTAAAACACTTGTCAAATGTAAGAGTAAAAGTTTACTACTCTTGTACATTTGAAATTGGTAAGTTGTGATGTTTTGGATAAAACAAAGACCAACTTAGGCCAAATGTGTGAAGTGTTTGTCTTGATTAGAATCCACACTGTCTCTTGGGTGTTTGACAAGGGAGTCTTATATGTCAAGAGGACAGTGGGAGTCTTAAAGGTCTTGAAAGTCTCAAGAACTAATCAAGAATAAAAACCTGAAGTTCTTCACTAGCACACGACTTGAGGTTTATAACCTATCGTGTTGACATATTTTGTGCCCATTCCAGTTAAAGTTGGCTTTGCACATGAGTTCTTAGAGTTCTCAATTGGTTGCACAACAACTTGGAAGCAATGGCAGGACCTTGAGCTGCCAGGTGGCAAGAAATTAAGATTAAGTTCAATCCATATGAGTTTGGATTTGTCATTATCCTTGTCTTGTGTCTATGGTTTTGACAATTCACATGGATAAGAACACATACACCATTAAATCTAAGTGTCATAAGGTTTCTCTCCGATTCATGAAAATGATGGTGAGGAAACACTTTCACTAAGTAGTTTTTAGCTAGATAGCAATTGTGATATTTGCATTCTCAAAGTCGTTAGTGGAGCGTGTGTGGTTTACCGGCACACTAACCTGGACTTGTGAGATGTGGCAAAAAGGTCTAACCATTATGATTACGGCATCCCTCTTCATAATTGTTTAAACACACAAGTGTGCTATCTAAGGGAAGGTTTATGATTTTTGATAAAGTTTTATCAAAACAATCTAGTATCAGAAATCTGAACTTTGGTAAGAAAGTCAATGAAGTATTGATTTCTAGAAGTCCAGTTGATTTCTGAGTACATGTCAAAGCTAGTGGGAGCATAAGTGTTATGCTAATAATCATCATGTTAGTGGGAGCATGATAATTATGGTAAGTATTGCAAGTTAGCAATGTTAATTATAGAAAACAAAAGGTTTCAATTGGGAAAAAGTTGTTTTGCTATAATTAAGGGAGAGGAAATTATACTTCATCTCAAATCTATAAGCTTAGATCGTGAGGTTTTAATCATTTAGTCAAGGATATATATATATATATATATATATATATATATATATATATATATATATGAATTTCATGTTGTAATGGCTCAACATAAGGAAATTCTGTATATGGGTCCATTATTTGCGTTCTAAAATTCGATTATGATTACGACATCCCTTTTCATAATCTGAATTATGAAAACTTGGCAAATAGAAATGGAAATGTTATAGCAAAAGACTGGTTTAGTCTTTATGTGAAGACATCATGAATCGATTCCCATATGCTTCGGATATAGGATCGATTACATGTGCTATATTCATCCTTTCTAAAATTTTCCAAATGCCTAGGGCATTAAGAAGGGAAAAGGTTTAGAACTGGAGATGACTAAAAGGATTAAACAATTGTCGGGGACAATCTAAGGTTTACCAAAGATTGGTTGCTCAAGGACAGTTGGAAGTGTAGTGATAATTCTGGAAGGACCATATTGACATAGTCTGTAAGGAGGCAACTCTTGGTCAGAAGTGATAGTCAAAAATGGAATCTGGAAATGTTTCAAAGTTAGAATTTTCAATCTGTGTAAGATTAAGGAAACTTAATGCAAGAAGGATGTTTCCAAGGAACTGATCTCCTTTGGAATGCTCTGTAATGTTTGTTGTCAAGTCTTTATGACTTTGTGTATAATCATTACAAGAGGATCAATGCATATAAGTTTAGAATCTAACAGATTTCAGTAAATGACATGAATTTGGAATTCTTGCATTTGCGGTAAGGATTTGGGAGTGTGAAAAGAGAATCATTGAAGTTATGTTTAATTGATCTAGTTCACAAAGTAAAGGTCATAGACAAACATAGTATGCATACTTGGTGTATGGCATAACTAGTGTTTAGAAAACATAGTGTACATGCTTGGAGCATGGGACAACTATTGTTTTAAATTCAAGAATAAAGTTGATAGCTGAAACAGTATACAATGAATAATGTGTAATCATATGGTGATAAATAAAAGGTGTTTTATTTATGTTCAAAGGGTTGATACCATATTGGATTCAATTATTATTGTGTTTCATTTTGCATGTTTTGACTTCCCGAATAAACTGGGTTATTCTTCCGGAATGACTAAGTTATTCAAACCATCCACAGTCGGTCATATGTTGGAAGTAGATATGAATTAAGACTGTCATGGGTTGGCTTGTAGAGGTCTAAGGTGTTGGACAAAGGGCTACAACACTCATGAGTGATCATAAGTTCTGAGTATTGGATTTAACCCGCGCTCATTGGAATCACTTCATGGATTTTATCACGAGTGATCATGAGACGATAATATCTTATATTCTTCAAACCTAGAGATATGAGTTATTACTATGAGTTGATAGTACATTGATTGCACGAAAACGCATTTGGTAACTCGGTGCTATAAAACGTGCCTTTGTGTATGATTCAACAAGTAGTAGAACAAGCCATATGACTCGAAGTTTATCCGTTCCTTTTACCTTCGGGATAAAAGCGATATCTGTGGGCCCCTCGATGATTTGATGATGACAAATGGATGTGCTCGGCCGGGCCAGGACTGATTTGATTTGTTCAATTAGTCAGTCGTCATAAATCGGAAATCAGGAAACAACAAATGGACAGAGAGAATGATTGTAATCCATGTCTCAGTCCATATGATATCTAGAATGGAGGAATATATGATCCCTTATCTAATGGACAAGTCATTGACAAAGGTCAGAGTTCATCTACAAGGTCAGAGTTCGACAGAAGCTTTTGAGAGCTACGATTGCCAGTTGGTTCCTGAAGTCATAAGCAATAATAGTTTTAGACTTATCCAAGTGGGAGACTGTTGGATTAATGTCTAAGTCCATAACTATAATTGGTAAGACTTGACCCGACCCGGCATGGTCCATTTGGGTTACATACCATCATGCACTTGGATAGACTATAATGAGAGAAATAAGACACTTATGGTTATTAATATATTATAAGTTCTAGTATATTAATAATAAGAATAATAAGATTATTTAATTAGTATTGATCAAGAATTAATCTAGGATTAATTAAGTGATCAAAAGAAGACTAATTAAATATATGGGTTGATTGTGTAAATCATCCATACTTGTATAGTGGGCTAATGCTCCATGTATAATCAAGTTGGGCTAAAACCCATAGGATGGTCCATGGTATATTTGTACCCATGGATCATGGAAATGAAAGGCCATGTCAATTAGGGTTTACATGGTGTAACCCTAACTATATAAGCATCTTATTCTTGACCAAAATTGGCCACTAGAGTGTGAAGTGAAAGGGCTAGCCGATTTCATGAGTTGTAGAATTCTCTCAAGTTATTCTAAGTGTTTTGGTGATTGTGATTCCATTTGAGGCTTCCACACTATTGGGGCTAGGCACTCAAGCTTCATGAAGACTTTCTACATCAAGAGGTATGTATTCTATCTTGTTACATTCATTGTTTTTGTATGCTAGATTAGGATAATACCTTGGAAGTTCTTATTTGCATGTATAATAGAGAAAACATAGATCCAAGGTATTTAGGGTTGCATGTACTCTTAGGAGTGTTAGAATGCTCAAAACCCAACAGTGGTATCAGAGCCTAGGTTTGTTTTCTTGTTATACCTGCAATAGAAGCTGAAAAAACGAATTTGTTGCTGTCTGATCATCAGACTCGGCGAGTCCATGCCTAAAATGTGATCAATTCGATCCAACTCGCCGAGTTGGTTCATGCACTCGACGATTTGGAACCCCAGACAACGTATTTTCGAGTTTTTTGGCTAGAAATGGACTAGGAACATTACCCTAAGTTGTTTTTGAACTTATAAACTTGTTTTTAATGTGGTAATGTTCATGCTAATCCAATTTCAAAGATAATTGTCAATAGATTCATGTTTTGAATTAGTTTAGTGATTAGGCTAATTACATGAAAAAGTTTGATTTGAATTATCTTGTTCTTATGAGTTGCTTAGATTAATAGAAAAGTTAATTGATTATGTGTTTTCAATCCAAATTAATCTAAGAGTTGATTCTAAAATGTGTTTTTGTAACTTGTCCTCAAGTTATATGAAAAGTCACATTAAAGACTCATAAAATTCATAAAAGTTGGCAATGGTTACAAAATGAAGAGTCTTGTGTCATTGAATAATTTTTTGTGACTCCATAACTTGTCCTCAAGTTATGGAAGTTCAAGAGTCACTTCATTAAAGAAAAATATGTAACCATAATTAAATCCATAAGTTATAAAATAAAGAAAAATTAATTCTTTTATTAGTTTAAAGTCTTCCATAACTTGTCCTCAAGTTATGGAACTTGAAGAGTTTTTGGATTAAAACTACTTTAAACACATAAGTTATGGAATTAATTAGTTTTGAATAGTTTAAAAACTTGCCCTCAAGTTTTGGAATTTGAAAAGTTTTTCACTTATGAATACTTTAATTCCAAGTTAGCCCTTAGAATTTTAAAAGTTAAAATTCAACCCTTATACTTTATAATATTATAAGGTAATAATATATATATATATATATATATATATATATATATATATATATGTATGTATAAGAGTAAAAGTCAGTCTTACCGCTAGTACGCCTCATTCACGAAGCTGGTCTATAAGGTGGGTATAAGGTTGTTGCCTATAAAATGGCGACTTAATGGGTGTCCACTCTCACCCACCGCCTGCTTGACTAGTGGAGGGTCGTTAGCCGAACGGGTTTGACAAGACTATAATTCTCCTTCATTAAAAGTATTAATGATAAATACTAAGTAACTAAACTCTTAATAATACCCAATCTTAGCTACTTAGGAAAATATGAATAAGGTGCTAATCCATGAAATTACACTTTACACTTTGTCTAAGTCGTTAGTGGAGCGTGTGTGGTTAACCGGCACACTAACCTGGACTTAACAAGGTAGGTAAAGGGTGACTTAATATTTATCATAGTATCGATGGAGCGTGTGTGGTTTACCGGCACATCGATTGAGGGGTAATTTATTAAGGGTACCAAGTGATTTGCATGGTTACTTCACACCTTGTTTTGTGATCCTCGGCATCCCAGTCACAAAACCTGAAGGGCACACTCGAGATTGAAACATGCCTTTGAACAGTTCAATGAATCTCAAAGATCTAGGAGTTTCAAAACCAATTAAAACCTAATAATACATTTCGTTTATCTTGGTGGAAATTGGTGAATCGTCATTCACCTACCTTCAAATATTTTATAGCTTGGATTACGACATCCCTCTTCTAAGTTATAAAATAGTTTGTTGGGTCCTAGCCTTAATATTTCATATTGGGTGTCATATTAAGGACTTTAAAATCAACTATCCTTGAATATCTCCCAAAAGATGTCTAGTTTAGACATTTATGATCTTCCCAAATCTCTTGAAACAAGCTTTCCTAAATGAAGATGATGTTCCTTGGAAATCATACTTCTTTCACCTCCTCCAATTATTCTCCCTAACCCACAAGTTCTTGAAAATTTTAAGGTCACTCATGCCCTATTGGCAAGGCAAGGTCTAGGTGTGGTCACATCTTGGAGATGTAGTCACATATTGACAAGCTGGGAGAGTTGGGTGTCAAAGTCTTGGGAAAGTTGGTAGTGCAATCACTTTCTAAGTCACATAGTGAG
The DNA here is from genome assembly GCF_002870075.4 of Lactuca sativa. Lineage (NCBI taxonomy): Eukaryota > Viridiplantae > Streptophyta > Magnoliopsida > Asterales > Asteraceae > Lactuca > Lactuca sativa. Next base: position 1,258,828 of record NC_056623.2, on the reverse strand, counting down.
TTCCTTTGGGACACCTATGAAACAGACTATGACAAGACCCTTAATGATCTTATCTATTTGCTAAGATCAACTTCCTAAAACTTTATGGACATTGACAATAGTGACATAGGAAATCCAGAAAAGCATTCTCTTCCCAATGGAAATGGATCGGCCATAGTCAACTCGGTTGACCAAATGGTAAAGAGAAAGCTAAGTCTGTGATAGTCCCGTGTACCATTATCAAAGGGTCCATATGTTTATATTGCCAAAGGAAGGGGCATTGGTTGCGAAGCTGCCAAATTTACCTAAGGATGTTAAAGTCAATAAGTTTGACTCTACTTCAGGTAAAGTCCACTATCTAACTCTGTTAAGTTTCTATTATGAGATTCTTGATACATGATGTGACCGGGTCGCATGGTGGTGTTTTAAGAATCACAGAAAAGTGAAGAAACTTAAAGAAAGAATATGCTAAATTGATCACGTAGATGGATTTCTATCGCATAAGTTGAAGATCGGATTCTTGAGCTACTTCTTAGGAGTTATGAGATATTGCTTAGGAATAGATAACAACAAGTTTTCATATGGATTGTAAGGATAAATTTTTTCCACAAAGTTTTTAAAATAAAAGAAAATTTTTGATTTTATTTATTTTAAAATATCCTTACAATGGCATTTGAGGAAAAATTGTTGCTTATAAGATTCCATTCATAGCAAGAGTGGAAATATGAAATTGATTCTTTCATTTGTGGTAATGTCTAAATTTACTAAATAAGGAAAGATTCTCATCACCCGAGTTTCAATTGGACTGGAACTTGGAATCATGCAAGTTGTATAGCATGATGAATGAGAACTTTCAAGTATTGAAAAATTAAGACTAATTACTTATTCACATGGATGTGTGAGTCAAGTAATGGACTAAGGGATCGAGTACATAGTCTTGCAAGGAGTGAAGATGAATCTTGTGTCTATATCAAGGCTAGTGGGAGCATAGTCAGCTTTTTGGTACTGTATGTGGATGACATACTACTCATAGGAAATGACATCCCAACCCTACAGGAAGTAAAGTCCTGGCTTGGGAAGTTTTTCGCTATGAAGGACCTTGGTGAAGCTGCCTATATCCTAGGGATAAGGATTTTGAGAAACAGGAGTAAAAGACTAATTGGACTTAGTGAAAGCACCTATGTAGACAAAGTGTTGAAAAGATTCAACATGCATAACTCCAAGAAAGGTGAGTTACCCATTCAGAGTAACGCCAGATTGAGTAAGACAAAAGCCCTAGTACTTAGGCTGAGATAGTAGAAATGAGTCGACTACCTTATGCTTCAGCTGTAGGATCGATCATGTATGATATGACGTGTACTCGACCTGATGTAGCCTTTGCTTTGAGCATGGTTAGAAGGTATCAGGGGAACCCTGGCAAGGCACACTGGACTGCGGTAAAGAATATCCTCAAGTACCTGCGAAGGACTAAGGACTGGGTCCTTACCCTTGGTGGGAGTGATGACTTGAGAGTTGTAGGGTACAGTGATGCTAGCTTTCAGACTGACAAGGATAATTTCCGCTCTCAGTCGGGCTGGGTCTTTACCCTAAATGGAGGGGCAATTACTTGGAAAATTTCCAAGCAGGAGACAATGGCTGATTCCACTTGTGAATCAGAGTATATAGCAACAAGCGAGGTAGCAAAGGAGGCTATATGGCTAAAGAACTTCATCGGAGACCTTGGAGTTGTACCAGCTATAAAGGAGCCAATGGAGATTTTCTGTGACAACAATAGTGCGGTTGCCTTAGCCAAGGAACCAAGAGATCATGGAAGATCTAGAGACATTGACAGAAAATATCACTTCATTAGACATCGAATAGAAGAAGGAATCCTCGTGGCAAAGAGGGTATCATCGGATGAGAACCCAACAGATCCCCTCACGAAGGGACTGACTGGGGCTAAGCATCTCCAGCATGCTCGGAGCATAGGGCTGAAGGATGATATTAGTTTTAGTAGTTAGATAATCTCGAAATTTGTAAAGTGTAATTGACATTAGATGATGAATAAAAGGTGTTTTATTTATGAGCAAAGTGTTGCTATCTCTTGTCGATCGTTTACTATATTTCTTTTGCATGTTTTGACTTCAAGAATAATTATGTTTGGTATATCATATTATTCAAACCTCCACAGTCGGTCATATGTCGGAAGTAGGTATGAATCAAGACTGCCATGATTAGTTGCAGAGGTCTAAGGTGTTGGACATGGCTACAACAATCATGAGTGCTCATAAGTTCTGAGCATTGGACTCAACCCACACTCACTGGAATCACTTCATGGAATTTATCTCGAATGATCGTGAGACGGTAATATCATATAAGTCTTCAAACCTAGAGATATGATTTGTTACTTACAAGTTGGTTATGCATTGATTGTACAAAAACGCATTGGTAACTCGATGTTATAAAACGTGCCTTTGTGTATAATTCAATGAGTGGTAGAACAAACATATGAGTCGAAGTTTATCTGTTCCTTCTAGGATTAGAAGCGATATCTGGGCCCCTCGATGATTTTGTTTTGACCTATGTATCGGGCCCGGTCAGAACTAAATTGATGTGTTCAGTTAAGTTCTATGTCAAACAAATCGGAAATCGGGAAACAAATGATGGATAATAAGTAAGACCATGTTCCATGTATTTGTCCGGCTGATATCTAGAACAGAGGATTATATGATCACTTATCTAAAATGGCGCGTTCTAGTTCAACAGAGTTTAAAGAGCTACGATTGCTGATCGGTTCCTGAAGTCATACTTGCAACTATAGTTATTAGACTTATCCAAGTGGGAGATTGTTGGATATAGTGTCTAAGTCCATAACTATATTTGGTATGTACTTGACCTGACCCGGCATGGTCCATTTGGGTTGCACTTCACCCGAACAATTTATGGATAATCTTTTGAGAATAGTATAAGTTATGATTTATTAATATATTATAAGTTCTAATATATCAATATAAGATCATATTATTTAATTAGTATTGATCTATATTTAATCTAGGATTAATTTAGAGATCAAAAGTATTACTAATTAAATATGGGATTCTATATTTATATAGTGTGGGCTAATGCTTATTTAGAATGGGCTAGGCTTGCATGGAAAGTCCATGGATACTCCATGGAGCTTTAACCCATGGATCTCATGGAAATGAAGAGAAATGGGTATTAGGGTTTACATGGATGTAACCCTAATCCACCACACTATATAAAGGAGGCTTTGGTTCTTGAAATCACACTAGTTGAGGTGAGTATAGTAGACGGCCGATTTCAAGATAGTAGTGACTATTCTCTCAAAGTTCCAAGTTTGTGGTGATTTGTGATTTCCATTTGAGGCATCCACACTATTGGTGCTAGGCTCTAAAACTCCAAGCAATCAACTACAACTACAAGGTAAGTATTTATACTAGATTTAATTGATTCATGTTCCCCATGCCATGCTAGTTAGGATATGAACCTTGGAAAAATAATTATTTGCATGTATCTTAGACAAACATAGATCCAAGGTTTATTAGGGTTGCATGTACACTTAGGAAGTGTTAGAATGCTCAAATCCCATCATTAAGACCTTTGTTAAGCTCTTGACTCGTATTAAGCCATGCATGTGTGTAAAGTTGCAAACTTTACGTGATAAGTGGTCTTGTAGAATCAGATTTGAGAGTTTGGCTTGAAGTCTCAATGCGTTAAGTGCTTAATGGAGTGGGGTGGCTAATGGGGGAGTACACTAGGCATACCAAGCTGGCACGCTGTGTGTACTAGCCCCAAAGGGTGTACACCAAGTGTACAAGCAAATTACACCCCACGTACTCAGAAAATGGGCTTTTTGGGGCTTACATTCTCAGTTTGGGCCTTGTTGGGTCATTAGACTTCTGATTTGGGCTTTTGGCTAGTGTCTTGGGTTCTTTGGATTTAGGCCCATGATGGGTTTGTGCCCAATTTGGAAGATTGGGCCATATTTGGGCTTTGGGTTGTCAAATAGAATTTCGGCCTTCATGTTAGTTGAATTGGGATAAGTTAAATAAAGGGTAAAATGGTCTTTTGCCTAGACTGATGGTTATGGATTTGGAATCCAATTATTAATTGGATGTTATTGATAGCACGTGTATTTTGTCGGATCAGCAGACAAAGATTTATTTGAGGGACTGAACAACTTGAGTTGAGTTTCCTCACTGTGTTTAAGGGTTCGAAGGAACCAATGTCGACCCATGGTTTATTATGTTAGGCTGATAGATGTTTGTGTGACTCTTGTATGTGTTATGCGTTGGTATGTATACCGAGCGGGGATCGATGTTGGATGGGGGTATGATGACTATATTGTATGCTATTGTCTTTCAGATTATCGCATGTGTTTGTATGATTATATGTTTATATGTTATTTATGTATCGGGCAGGGCCTGATGTTAGGCAGGGCTTGTTGATTGACATATCTGTAAACCGAGCGGGGCCCGAGACCGGGTGGGATGCAATGCCAGGTGAGGCTTGATGAAGGGTGGGGGCCCAGTATGTGTTTATTATGTGTGGTATGTGGTATTTTGGGGAACTCGCTAAGCTTTGTGCTAATGGTTTTTAGTTTATGTTTCAGGTACTTCTGAGTCGAACGGGAAGAGCCTGGGATGATTGCTGAGCACACACCACCTCATTCCGCATTATGTGATTTACTCTGATATTTTATGATGGGGTGATAGGCTTTGATCCATCTTGGTTGTATGGCAATATTTTAGATTATCGTTTTATTAATTTAAAAATGAAAATTTTTGGGTCTTATTTTGGGATGTTACAAGTTGGTATCAGTGCCTTAGTTTGAGGGAGTCGGACATACTCTCGAGTGTGTCTGAACGCAAAGTGAGGATTTGTTAAAAAAAATTCAAAAAGGAAATGTTTTTTAAGGTAAGGATTTTCTAGTACAAGAAAGGGTGTGGTGCATTCAATCGACCGATATCAAGTAAGTTTTCCCAAAATACCCATAAATGTTATATGATATGATTTGATTTGTGAATATGTGAATCAGATGCTAGTTAGGGCTAAGGATCTGCTCAGTATTTGCATGATAGAATGTGATGAGAGATGCCTTTGTATGCCTATTGTATGAGCTTGTAGACTTGCGTGCTAGTATTGATCAATCATTGATAGGATGACCTGATTAGGTTATGCTTGGTTCTGATTACTCGATGCTCTAATGTTGCTTGCTTTGTGCTTTTTAGGAGTTCTCACTAACATCAGCCAACTAGTAAGCGAATATGTTAAGTTACATATTGCGAAACTAAATAATTTTATAGGGTTAGGTTTTAACTTATGGTGTAGCTCTTGTTTAAGTCCAACCATTTTAACGAAAGACCTTTCATTTGAAGAATTATCTGGTGTCAATGATATGTAATTGTATTCGTGAACCAGTTAGAGGGTGTCAGTAAGAGTTCCTTCTACAGCTGATGGCGGAGAGTGGTGTGGTGGTTCCCCTAGGAAAACCTAGGAAGAGATTTGGTGCTAGGAGCCTTATCTTGATGAGGGTTAATTGTATGGATAAGGAGAGTGACTTGGAGGATTTAAGGCAATCCTTGAGGAAAGTATAGACAAATGTGGAAGATAGTATGGTCCCGTACTACTGGAAATTGAGGATCCGTACTTGAGTCAAGGAGAGCTACGATGAAACCAAGAAGCTTGTAGAGTATGAGATCCCTTGATATATATTTTGATGCGTATTATAATGGTTTATATGGTCTATTTTCAGTATGGTGACTCTTTGAGGCAGACCGGTTGGTAATTCTATGTGCTAGTGAGGGCTTGGGCTCAGGTTCTGGAGTCGGGCAGTTGGATGATCAGACGCAGCAGTTCAATTCATCTAAGATTACACGTTTCATACTTGCGCAAACTCCTGTGACCTTTGGTGCGATCAAGGAGGGTATCGTGGAGCTATTGGAAGAGCGTTTGGGTTCTTTCTGTTCTGATATGGTGGCCTTGATAGGGGCATGTTCATTGACCTTCAAGGAGTTTCGGGCATGTGGGGCTCCAGACTACTACAGGGATAAGGACCCGATAGCGAGTAGGTAATGGTTAGCTGATATTTCTAACGCATTCCTCACCAGAAGTTGTCCTGATGGGGCAAAGGTCAGACTTGCTTACTGTTTGTTGAAATACAGAGCTCGAGATTGGTGGGAGGAGGTAGGGCATGCCTTGGGAGGTGAGGCGATTGAGTCCATGTCATAGGATGATTTTGTGACTAGATTTAGGGATGAGTTTGCACTAATGATTAAGGTGCAGTAGTTGGTGGGAGAGTTTCAGGATCACCGCCAGACTACTGAGACGGTGACTGAGATCACCATGATGTTTCGTGAGAGGGCGCTTTTGGTTCTACAGTATGTATCGAATGAGGAGATGAAGAAGGCGACGTACCATGAGATGATGAGGAGTAATATTCAGCAGTTTGTGAGCTGATCCAGTTGCAAGACAGTAGAGAATATTATAACAAGATCCAGAGAGAGAGAGAAAGATTAATATCGATATGGAGAGGAAGAGGAAGCCAAATCAAGATCAGGTTTCAGGGGGACCGGGCAAGAGGCTTAAGGTTCAGGATTCGAGATTGAGAGGCCAACAGGGTTGGAGCCGATGTGGGAAGTGCGGCAAGATGCATGAGGGATCATGCATGGTGGGTGGTTCAGGCTGCTTCAAGTGCGGCCGGTCAGGTCATTTTAGTAGGGATTGTACTGCCACCACCACCACCCCAAGATCTAATCTAATTTGTTTTCATTGCAATCAGAGGGTCTACAAGAAGGCCCATTGTTTGAGTTTGGATACAGCAAGGCCGGTGTCAGCACCTGCTCTCGCGACTCTAGGGATCACTAATGATCGTCAGGGCAAGGTGGATGTACATGTGGTGAAGAGTATAGACTTTTAGTTGACGGCGGAGGAGGCCCGCGACACCAGCTATGGTGACGGCTATGTATATTCTCCTTATATCTTTATTTATATTGAATTGATTGCTTATATTCATGTGTTTTATTTTAGGATCATTCCTCATGAACGATATTTCTGCTTTGGTATTGTTTGATTCGGGGGCTACCCGATCCTTTTTATCGCTTGCGCTTAGCAAGAGGTTTGTTGGAGATCTGGGGGAGCTGGATTGTCCTTCAGATGTCGAGATTGTAGATGATTGATTTGTTTGGGTAGCAAGGGTTCATCAGGGTTGTACTCTTTAGATGTTCAACAAGCAGTATCCGATTGATTTGGTTCCCATTCCTTTGTGTGGGAACAAGGTTATAGTGGGTATGTATTGGTTGAGACCCAATGGGGTGGTGATCGATTGTGAGTGCCATTTAGTTCATATTCGAACCCCAAGTGGTGGAGAGTTAGTGGTTCAAAGAGAGAGAGCCCAACATGAGCCGATTTTGTGTTCAACGGCGAGGGAAAAACGTTATAGTCAGCAAGGTTGTTCCAGATTTGTCGCATATGTTATGGACACCCGGTATAAGGGTAAGGCGACTGTGGATGATGTGCCCACTGTGCGAGAGTATCCGGTTGTGTTTCCAAAATATTTGCCTGGGGTGCCTCTGTTGGATTAGGTGTCTAAGCCCATAACTATAATTGGTATGTGCTTGAACCGAGAGTAGCATGGTCCATTTGGGTTTCATTCACCAGAACAATCTGATAAGATGGATATTTGAGAAAGAGGTTATTTATGATTTATTAATATATTATAAGTAAAATGTATTAACTGAGAAATCATATTATTTAATTAGTATTGATCAAGAATGAATTTAGTGATCAAAATAGACTAATTAAATTAACGGGGACTGATTATGTAAATTAGTGATACATATGGTTTGGGCTATTGATCCATAATGGGCTAAGTTTATGTGAGAGTCCATGAAGATTTAGTCCATATGACTTATGGATCATAAGCCTAAGTGTAACAATTAGGGTTACATATGAATCTTGGAATTCTAACACTATATATGTAACCCCTTAGACCCCAAAATCGGATGCACAAGCCATATAGCAAGAGTACAACCGATTTTAGGGTACTCCTAACCTCTCTCTCAAGTCCTCCAATTGTTGGTGGTGTTTTGTGAAGCATTTGAGGCATCACATTTGAGGTTCTAAGCTCTTAAAGGCTAAGTAATACAAGCTACATAAAGAAGTAATCAGCTAACTAGTTTTTGTTGGAATAGTGTTCAAGGTCATTAACTATTGGTAATATTTCTAATAATAGCAGGGTCCTTTGGGTTGCCCTCAAGATCCAAATTGAGTAGAATAAATAAAGCAGAAATTGGTTTATTAATTATTATAGTTAATAATTAATTAGAAACTAATTGGAAATATATTTTGGGAATTAATTGACAGTTTAATTAATTAAAGGGTTGACTGTTCACTAATCGGTACTTGGTTAATCAGGAATGTTCCAGAACCTTATGGAATTAGGGTTGGATGAAAATCACTCCATACTACATGGTAAAGGAGTGAAATTTCATTGTTATGCCTCCATCCCACATGGGAAGGAGTACTAAACCCTAGGAGGCATCCAAGACTATAAATAGGGCCTTAGGGATTTTATTCCTCCTTGCACCTTGGCTTGAAGTTTCACCAACCCTTTTTCCTCCCCCTCCTAGGGACGATTTCTAACCCCTTTGGGTTTGTCAAACTGAACCTTCTCCTAGTTATTTTTATTCCACTCTTTGGTGTCATTAGGTGTGATACCATTAGAGGGATTCTGGTTTGGATCCTTTCATCCAAGCAATTTCATGGAGGTTCAAGATCTCAAGCATGAAGATTAAGGGCTACATAAGAGGTATGTTTTCTTTCTTATGTTTTAGTTTTCTAGGGTTGATGTAATTAGCATGAAGCCATACATCCATAGGATGCATGTACACTTAGGTATATCGTTGTTTTAATTTTTCCGATGCCTAGTTTTAGAGTGTATTTGATGCGTAGAAAACCCAAAAGTGGTATCAGAGGCATTGGTTCATGGTTACTATCACCCTACATCCATGTTTTCTGAAAATATTGTTTTGGAACTGAATTATGAAAGCTTAATTGAAAAATTCGTAACTTGTTGAAAACCCCAATTCACGACGTGAAAGAGTAGTTCACGACGTGAACATTGATAGATCAAAATTATCGTTTTAATCTTGCTTACTTTTCGAATTCAAGCTTTATCTTGCATGGACAAATACCTAATTGGATTTGATCTGGAAAATTAATATTATTTAAATGTGTTCATTTAAATTTGAATGTTTATAGATAAATATTATTTAATCATATTTTAAATTCGAATATTTATTATTTTAATATTATTTATAATAGTATTTATAAATTTGAATATTAACCCCTCATGTTTTATTAATTGTTATATTGCATCCTTGTAATTAATTTGAATTAATAATAGACAACTAAATTTAAAGAATTTGAAATTTAACCCCTTATATATATATATATATATATATATATATATATATATATATATATTAGAATTTTGTTTATTATATGTATATGAAAGTTACAACATGTGCCCTCGCGTGTTTAAATATTGACATTGTCAGTCTTACCTCGACTAGGATCACCCGTTCTAATGTAAGGGTTTAAGGAGGTCTCTTTGATTCCTAATGAGGTCGGTTTTTAATATGCTTTGCGTTTACCACCCTCACCGCCCTATTGCATTTTGAGAATGGAGTTACCAAAAGGGTTTGATAGTGATAATGGTCAATCCAAAAGTATTATAAATACAAGTATAAAACAAAACCCCGTTTTATTAATAGAATGTGAGTTTATATTATCCTTTAAAATTGCACATTCTCTTTATATTCTATTGGTGGAACTCGTGTGGTTAACCGACACATCAATCTAGAATATAGTTGAGAATGATATGGAACTCGCAAATCTCAAGCGTAACTTGAGTCGGGGACCATGCGGTTTTGCAAGGTTAATTCTCAATCTATTTAATGTGAATCTTATGTTATCCATAAAAGTTGTACATTCTATTTATAACTTTTGATGGAGCTCACGTGGTTAACTGGCACGTCAATTTGAGAGTATAGGTAGAGAATGATGCGGAACTTGCGAATCTCAAGCGTAACTTGAGTCGGGGACCACTCGATTTTGTATGGTCAATTCACCATCTGTTCAGTGATCCGCGGTGAACTTGTCATTGAATTTGAGATGAACATAATCCGAGATTAACATGCCATTAATAGTCAATGAATCTCAAAGATCTAGGAGTTTCATAGTGATCGAAATTGGAAAAGGGCTTTTCCTACCTAAATAACTTTATGGTGTGTTTACGGCATCCCTTTACACATCATGGAGACAAATATGGATCCCAACCTTCTAAAATAATTTAGTTTGATTATTTTCTAAGGATAAATAAAACAAACTATAATGGAATTTTATTGAATGATGTCGAAAACCTTATCCACTAAAATCTACTGCTATAAAACCTTTGAAAGGATTAGCTATGAGGATGATCAATCTTGTCAAATTCGTAGTTTAGGAATAGTTCTCATACACGAAAGGAAAGATCACGCCTTTGCTCTTCCTAGGTTACTTCAAACATTGCATTCTAAATAGTTAGAAAGAGCAATTATCAAATGTACGTTGTAAATTGACATATTGAAGTAAAATGGAATTTCCTTGAGTTAGAAGTTGACTAGGGTTAGTCAACTAGCTGACATGTACGTATAATCAATTCATTTTGATTTTGATATGAACAACTTGGAATGCCCATTAAGAAGTTGTGTAACATGTTGAGGTTTCCTTTTGGAACTAACATGGCCAATCACAGAAACTCATACTTCAAAACACCCCCATATTTTACTATCATGAATAGAAGTGTCAAGAAGAAAGCCAATTGCCCATGGTTTAAAAGTGTAACACCGTGAAAATTTACAAATGATTTAAACTTTTCAAAAACAACCCATATCATTAAGTTATTACAAAAAGGTTTTCAGTTCATTTATTATCAGAGTATCCCTGAAACATCAAATTAAAACTGAGGAGCAGTACGATCACGCCTTCGCCTTGCCACGGTCTCCTGAAGTACCTGAAACAATACACTGAAACTGTAAGCCCGAAAGCTTAATGAGCTACCCCAAAGATACCAACCACAATACCACACACATAACATATCATATCATAAACAGAACAACCATGCATATCGAGTCTACAGTGTGACTGGTCCGCCCATACCGGGCCTTCAGTCCACCTGGTCCACTCTCTGAGTCTACAGTATGACTGGTCCCCCCACACCGGGCCTTCAGTCTATCTGGTCCACTCTCCGAGCCTCGACACGTCTGGTCCGCCCTCTTGGGGCTTTAAACCTATTCGGACCGCTCGTCGGGCCTTCGCTCTTACCGGTCCGCCCTGGGTATGTTGGCCTACAACATAAAGCAGGACCCGCCTCAACCCAACCCCAGTCCAACAACCATGTGCACATAAACATATAATCATATAACATCTCACAACTAATCGAACCGATCCAACATATCACATAACATAACAACATTCTAACCAAGATACCGACCTAACCGGTCACTAGCATAGCATCATCCTATATACCAGGATACCGACCTTAACCAGGTCTTTAACATATACCATCCTAACTACCAGGATGCAGACATAGCAAAGCAATAACATAACAACAACAACCCGGATTTCCATCCGATAAAGGGCCGACCTTGTTGCCTTAGACCCTGTTGATATAGTGAGGATAACTCACCTGCAACTGCCGACTTGAAGAAATAAGATCACGCTCCGACCACCAGCATGAACTCCACCACTGAACAATACCGATTAACAAATCCAATATACACCAATAATTACCAAAATACCCTTGGAAGTCAAACGGTCAACCTTTGGTCCAAGTCAAAGTCAACCTTCCTGATTGACCCTACTCGCCGAGTCAACCCGTTGACTCGTCGAGTTCCTATGCTCAAAAACTCCCATGCCACGACTCAACTCGCCGAGTCGCCCCAAGACATGTCGAGTCCAACAAGCTCTGTGTTCCTTACTGCTCAACTCACCGAGTCATCCCTCGACTCACCGATTCATATCTTAACCAGAAAAGGTTAGGATTCCATGACCAGAATCGCCGAGTCCAAGCACAAACTCGCCGAGTCCAAGGCAATCTTCAACAGACTCGCCGAGTGGTTCTTCCAACTCGCCGAGTCGATGCACATATTCATACAACTCATCGAGCACACCCATGTGACTCACCAGTCTCTTCAGTTCTCATTCCATACAGAGGCTTTTCAAGCCATGCAGGGACTCCAATCCATAGATCCACTCTTCTACAACCTAACCCTCACATAAAGTTGCAAACTTACGTGAAAGCAAGGAGATATAAGACCAAAACACTTCTAGGGATAGGGTTAAAGACAAAGGGATTCACCAATAACTCTTAGACAGGAACTTTATGACCTTGTGGGCCATCACAAGTCTAGATCTGAAGTAGCAACTTCAGATCTAAGCCTCAAACTCGAGATAGCTCCCAAAAAAGCTAATGAATCCCAAATTAACCACCATTCATGAATCAATAATGAAATTAAGGAGGAGGTTCCTTACCCCTGAAATGTGCCCAAACAGAAGTATATTCCAGATCTACCCAAGCCCCTTGATGATGTCCTCCAAATCCCCAAGCTTCTTACACCAAATTTCTCTTCCAAGCTCTAATTCTTCATCAATGGAGTCACACACACGAGATGAGGGTTTCTAGATCTCAAATAGGTAGCAAAGAGGCTGAAAGTGGGTTATAATGTGCTTCATATAGGGCACAATACCCTGATTAGGGTTTTATCCCTTCAACACCAACTCGCCGACTCCAACTGCCGACTCGCCGAGTTGGTCACTTAACATGCGACCAGAACCACGACTCGACTCGCCGAGTCTATCCATTGACTCGCCGAGTCGACCTTCCTTATTTACACTAAGAACCCTGAACTTGCACTTCTGAACTCGGGGTGTTACAATTCTCCCCCACTTAAATTAGGCTTCTTCTTTGACACTTGCAGCAACACATCCCAGATGATACTCCCACAATACAGCTCCTGGTCTCAACCGACTCAGGTTCCTCCAAACACTACTATCAAACACTATGAAGTCCAACTCTTCCCTCAGAGAGTCACAACAACTGCTTTAAACCACCCACCGGTCTCTTTCTTTAATGATGTCTGCATCAACTAAGTATCACCCGATGATACTTCCATCATTCCAACTTACCCACTCACTTGCCCCTTATAGAATTGGATATCACCATGTACCACCGGGTCCTAACCCGATACCAAACTGCTATCCCTTTCCTCAACTGGCGTTACCCCTCTCGAAATCTCCGTCGGGACTCATCCCGCTTCCTTTCTGAATCCAACTCTTTCCTTCCTGTGCTGTCAAGATAATACATCCTACAGCTCTTGAGCAGCTCCCATGAGCTCTCATCTACACTTCCATACTCATATTGCCCCTGATCCAACACCCTCGGGCTGGAAAAACCCGACTGATACCTCCAGACATCCCCAGGATGAATTACCGCTACATACATAACCTCCTGATCACAACCATACTGAAAATCCAAGGCTCCATCCTTGCATCCCTTCCGAATTACTCTGGTTCTACACCACCGGAAATTCTTCCGCAACCTCAACAGACACCCAATCCGGATGTGCTTCCATACCACTTGCGCAATCACAGTGCTCAACGACCATAATTGAAATACTCTCAATCATCTATTTTCACTACCGCTTTCACTTCCGTGAACCAAAACTCCCTCCCGAAGTTACATACCTTTCTCTTTCCTTATCCAAGGAAGTCTACTTGAACACCTTGTTACTTCAACAAGTGCCACAGTGTTTACACCCCACTCTACACTATTCCTTTGTAGAGTAACCGCTATTCCATGCATCACACACACTCTGAATCTTCTCGCAAGGACTCTCAGGTCCATGCACTGCCTTCCACTAATTTGATCAATACCCGGGGCTAGACCTATTGTTTGCTATTGCATCACAACATACTCAATCCATATCCTCATATAGATCTATCAACACATACAAAGTCTTCAGCATGATTGGACCGCCTTACTAGGCCTTCAGCCAATTTGGAGCACTCTAAGAACCTTCAGCATGTCTGGACCGCCCTCCAGGGCCTTCAGCCTGTCTGGACCGTTCTCCGAGCCTTCGGCCTGACTGGTACGCCCACCGGCCTTCAGTCTATCCGGACCGCTCAAACTATCATACATCATCCTGAAATATCCTTCCTAGGAATCTCTCCCATACATACTGTTCTAGCCCTCTAGGGGTTCCGAACTCTAACTCCATTCTATATACTCAAATCCCGGCCTAATCCTAGGCCTCACACAACCAATCACCTTTTCTGAAAACCTTGGTCTGTACCTTGCCCCATTTGACTGCCACTTACTAATACCAGCCCACACTCTTGGCTGACTGAAACACTGTTGAATCCCAAACAGCTAATCAACCTCAAATACTTGTCGATCCTCCTGAGAATTTTCCAATTCTCCCCACTTAGAGCACTGACTCCCAACCACCGGTGACCCAACCGACATCACTTAAACAACCCTACTCAACACATTCCCCCTTATCCATGAACTGATTTCCTCTAAAATGAGCAACCTTCACGAAATCACATCCTGACATCGCACATCTCGAACTCTAAGGGAGTTCGACCCTTAGCTGAACACTCCTCAAATTGCAAATGTTATACCCAACATCCAGACCAAAAAGCCTAATCCCCCACCAACAATCCCCATGGATGATAACTAACTAAGACTCCCAATACCAAAACCCTCAATCATATGATAAACCCGGCAAAAGGACGAACGAATACAATGCCATGAATCATGCGAATGAGACTAGCAGATATACAATACTCCATAATAACCACAAGATAACAAGATAACAAAATGGAAACATACACGCAGCTACATCTGGCTCTGCCATGACCTCCTCTACAGTAAGCTGAAAAGCTCGACCCTAAGCCCTCGGAGGCTCCGCTCCACCCTAGCCCCCGCCAGTAGTCCTCAAAGTGGTCGGTGCTGGAACCTGCACCGGTCTGGAAAAGAGCCGTGGATAGTTGGCCCTCAAGTGACCAACCTGAAGGCAATGATAACAAATCCTCAAATCCTGAACCGGGGCTGACTGCCGACAATCCCTCGCATAATGCCCCTCTCTCCCGTACTTGCGGCACGCACCACCAGACCTACAAACTCCGGTATGACCCTTCCCGCACTTCTCGCAAGGGTGGCTGCTCTGACTTCCCAACCTGGAATCAATGGTCTTGGACCGCTTCGGCGCCGACTGCGACTGCGCCGGGGCCTGCCTCTGCTCTCTCAACTTCAACTCAATCTCCAACTCACGTCGCCGAGCGGCCTCCTGCAACTCCAGTAAGGTCTTGCACCTTTGCATAGACATAAACTGCCTGATATCCCTCTTGAGCATACTCAGATATCGGGACATCTGAGCCTGCTCTAAAGCAAACTCATGGCAAAACATCGCCCTCTCAGTGAACATCCTGGTGATATCCATCACCGAATCCGAATCCTGCTTCAGTTCCAAGAACTCCTGAGCCAACCTCTCCCTCTCAACCCGTGGAACATAACAGGTACTAAACATCTCCCAGAACTGATCCCATGTAACCGCAGCCCGCTACGCATCCGAATAAGATCCCGTAGTCAACCTCCACCAGTCCTTCGCCCCGAGCCTCAAAAGGTTCAGATCACACCTCACTCTCTAATCCGCAAGGCATGAACACGTGAAGAAACACCCCTCCACGTCCGAAAACCATCTCATAGCAATGATCGGATCCTGAACTCCATCAAAAGTAGGGGGATTCATATTATCGAAGTCCCAATACTGAAAACCCCGACCGGCTCCTCCACCTGTCGCTGCTATAGCCGTTGCTGCTGCCACGACAGCCATCTCTGCAAGAGCTGCATAGCGCTCATAAAATACTCAACCATGGAGGTCTTGATCGACCCAAACATCTCTGGCATCTCCGCCCTGAATATAGCAACAATCTTATCATACAGGATCTTACGAATCCTGGCATCCAACTCAGCCGTACTCATCTGACCAATGACCTCGGGTGGCACTGATCCACCCTGACCGCCCTCTCCTAATCCCGATCCTGACCCGGATCCACCCCCGACATGCCTTGTAACCACCATACTGAAAATACACCGCAAGAAAATCAGATGCTTCCCTAATAACCCGGGAACCAACTCCCAACCCGACCCTAGGGGTTGTGACTTCCTTGATACGCGTATGGGTCCTGTGCTTTCAGTAGTACAAGCCCATACTACCTTCCACACCTACCCATATTTATATCAAGTATCACCACAACACCCTAGCGATAAACATATACATGGCAACACTCAATCCTCACCTCTAGAGGAACTGCTAACTACCTCACATAACAGGGAACCCTAGGCTAGCAGGAATTATATAATCAATTCCTGAAGATCCCTAGCCTAGTACTAGCATGCTGTTCTAACATATCACATAATCAGATAACTTGTATGGTATTTTGGGGTCTACTTACTGGCTCTGGCTGATCGTACCTCCGCATCCTCCACTACTTATTTTTTGAAAACCGTTTCAATTTCACTTTGTAAACTCTCCTTGATTTGAGACTGGATTCACACGAATGTTCTTCCAATTCAGTCAAACCAAGGCTCTGATATCAACTTGTAACACCGTGAAAATTAACAACCAATTTAAACTTTTCAAAAACAACCCATATCATTAAGTTATTACAAAAAGGTTTTTAGTTCATTTATTATCAGAGTATCCCAGAAACATCAACATAAAACTGAGGAGCGGTACGATCACGCCTTCGCCTTGCCACGGTCTCCTGAAGTACCGGAAACAATACACTAAAACTGTGAGCCCGAAAGCTTAGTGAGTTACCCCCAAAATACCAACCACAATACCACACACATAACATATCATATCATAAACAGAACAGACATGCATATCGATTCTACTGTGTGACTGGTCCGCCTGCACCAGGCTTTCAGTCCACCCGGTCCACTCTCTCTCCGAGTCTACAGTATGACTGGTCCGCCCGTACCGGGCCTTCAGTCCACCTGGTCCTATAACAGCCCGGATTCCCAGGTATTATTTATTTATTTATTTTGGTAATTTGTGAGGGGACTCGGCGAGTTGGAGCCTAGACTCGCCGAGTATGATCGCGGATTTGGACGCGGGTTCGCGTCCGGACTCAACGAGTCCAAGAGTGGACTCGGCGAGTCCACGCTGTTTAATGAAACCCTAATTTCTCGGGTTTGAGGCGTATTTAAAGGGCCTTATGGCCATCATTTGCACTCATCAGACCCCAGAGTGAAACCCTAGAGCAATTGAGTGATTCAAGTGAGGGAAGGAGCCATTATTGATCTTGGAGTTGTTGTGTAGCAAGGAAAGAGGAGATCTAGCCAAGAGGAAGCAAGAGGGGGGTGGATTCTTGAAGATTTGAGGTCCAGAACATCACATCTGAGGTACAATCTCGAATCATTCTCTATTATTGTGATGTTCATGTAGATTTAAGGCTTTTGAACCCATTTGTGGCTAGATCTAGTGTCCTCATGGTCCCTTAGCAAGTTAAGGTCCTGGATCTGGACCCATAGAGGTCCAGAGCACCTCATTGCCAAAGCTTTATATGCATCCATGGAGGTTTTGGCTTGGGATCAATGTATTTGAGGCTAAAACACCATTCATGAGCCATTCAATGCTTGATGAGCATCAAGACTTGGACTTTACGTGGTCAATAAGCTTAAGGAGACTGGATCTATGAGTTAGTGAAGCGGATCTGACCTCAGAAGGTCGTTTGGGGTTGTGCATGGAATGCACTCGCCGAGTCCATTTCCCAGACTCGGCGAGTTGGTGCGAGTTGTTCGTCGATTACGAACCAGGGGTTGAGTAACCGAGTCGGGTGAGTGACTCAGTGAGTCGGAAGAGATTCAGAGGGATCGGGTTCCCTTGGGAACTCGGCGAGTCCACGCCAGACTCGGCGAGTCGGGTCGACCGTTGACCGTTGACCGTTGACCAGTGTTGACCGGTTTGACTTCGTGGTACTAGTCAGTCAAAGCCAAGTAGTATTAAGTAGAAATACGCTTGTGTTGTAGGAGGACGATAGCTCGGGAGATCGAGTAGTAGTGGTTAAGAGATTTACGAGTTACCGAGACACGCGAGGTGAGTCTTCTCACTATACGTACCTTGAGTGGTATTCTGGTTTGGCCAGAGGGTCTTATGTGCTATTTATGAGATTGTATACTATGTGTTATTTGTATGCTGTATGACTATATAGACCAGACCGGAGGGTCCAACGATTCAGAACGGGCCAGAGGGCCCAATGAGCTATGACTGGACTAGAGGGTCCGACGAGCTGCGGGACTGGAGGGTCCCGCTGAGACATCTTGACCAGAGGGTCGGGTTAGCCTCGAGTGGCGTATTTGTGGTATGTGGTATTTTGGGGAACTCACTAAGCATTTATGCTTACAGTTGTTGTGTTTGATGTTTCAGGTACTAGCGAGGACTGTGGGAAGGCGACCGCTTGACACGTACACACACACACCGATGGAGTTTATTATATGTAGAGATCTTGGGATTTGTTTTTGAAACAGTATTGATTATGGATTTTGATTTGTGATGTGATACATTATGTGATTTTGAAAAAGAAAAATTATTTTGAAAATTTACGGTGTTACAGGTCCACTCTCTGAGTCTACAGTATGACTGGTCCGCCCACACCGGGCCTTCAGTCTGTCTGGTCCACTCTCTGAGCCTCGGAACGTCTGGTCCGCCCTGTTAGGGACTTCAGCCTATCCAGACCGCTCGTTGGGCCTTCGGTCTAACCGGTCCGCCTTGGGTATGTTGGCCTACAGCACAAAGCAGGACCCGCCTCAACCCAACCCCAGTCCAACAACCATGTGCACATAAACATATAATCATATAACATCTCACAACTAATCGAACCGATCCAACATATCACATAACATAACAACATTCTAACCAAGATACCGACCTGACTGGTCACTAGCATAGCATCATCCTATATACCAGGATACCGACCTTAACCAGGTCTCTAAGATATACCATCCTAACTACCAGGATGCAGACATAGCAAAGCAATAACATAACAACAACTACCCGGATTTCCATCCGATAAAGGCCCGGCCTTAGTGCCTTAGACCCTATTGATATAGTGAGGATAACTCACCTGCAACTGCCGACTTGAAGAAATAAGATCATGCTGCTCCGACCACCAGCACGAACTCCACCACTGAACAATATTGATTAACAAATCCAATATACACCAATAATTACCAAAATACCCTTGGAAGTCAAACGGTCAACCTTTGGTCCAAGTCAAAGTCCTCAGTCAAAGTCAACCTTCCTGGTTGACCCTACTTGCCGAGTCAACCTGTTGACTCGTCGAGTTCCTATACTCAAAAACTCCCATGCCACGACTCAACTCGCCGAGTCGCCCCAAGACTCATCGAGTCCAACAAGCTCTGAGTTCCTTACTGCTCAACTCACCGAGTCATCCCTCGACTCACCGATTCATAGCTCAACCAGAAAAGGTTAGAATTCCACGACCAGAATCGTCGAGTCCAAGCACAAACTCGCCGAGTCCAAGGCAATCTTCAACAGACTCGCCAAGTTGTTCTTCCAACTCGCCGAGTCGATGCACGTATTCATACAACTCATCGAGCACACCCATGTGACTCACCAGTCTCTTCAGTTCTCATTCCATACAGAGGCTTTTCAAGCCATGCAGGGACTCCAATCCATAGATCCACTATTCTACAGCCTAACCCTCACATAAAGTTACAAACTTTATGTGAAAGCAAGGAGATATAAGCCCAAAACACTTCTAGGGCTAGGGTTAAAGACAAAGGGCTAAACCAATAACTCTTAAACAGGAACTTTATGACCTTTTGGGCCATCACAAGTCTAGATCTGAAGTAGCAACTTCAGATCTAAGCCTCAAACTCGAGGTAGCTCCCAAACAAGCTAATGAATCCCAAATTAACCACCATTCATGAATCAATAATGAAATAGCTTAGGGAGGAGGTTCCTTACCCCTGAAATGTGCCCAAACAGAAGTAGATTCAAGATCTACCCAAGCCCCTTGATGATGGCCTCCAAATCCCCAAGCTTTTTACACCAAATTTCTCTTCCAAGCTCTAATTCTTCATCAATGGAGTCACACACACGAGATGAGGGTTTCTGGATCTCAAATGGGTAGCAAAGAGGTTGAAGGTGGGTTATAATGTGATTCATATAGGGCACAATCCCTTAATTAGGGTTTTCTCCCTTCAGCACCAACTCGTCGAGTTGGTCACTTAATATGCGACCAGAACCGCGACTCGACTCGCCGAGTCTATCCATCGACTCGCTCAGTCGACCTTCCTTATTTACACTAAGAACCATGAACTTGCACTTCTGAACTCGGGGTGTTACAAAAAGGCGATTGGTATACCGAATCTTCACCCAAATACCTAGTACAAAGGAAGGCTTATTCTAAGACATGTTTTGATAGCTACTTGTTTCCATAACAAGAAAAGGACTAAGAAATCAAACTTGCCCAAATGTATATTTGAGGTGAAAGGACTGGTACATGAAGAAGTTAAATTTGATCATGAATCACGAGCCCGTGCTACTTTCCATTGGATTGAAAGATAACTAGTTCTTCCATGTTTGGTGTCCAACCAAATATATGGATTTATAATACCATCGAAACGTTACTTCTAAACCTTGAGTATTTTACTAAGGATTAAGAACTGACATTTGCAAGAATGTGCAGTAGCTAAAATGAAGTAAGAAGACTAAAACATGAAGAAGATAATTTGATCATGAATGCCATGCCCTTGCTACATTCATAGACTCAAAAGAAAACTCTTTTCAAAATGTGTATTCTATGGTGCTATAATTTGAAATTGTTTATACTATGATTCATGAGATAGTTCTGACTTATTTAAATGTGGAGCATTCTAACATGTTAAAAGAAAGTCATGAAATCTATGAAGCTAGTATTGTAGCAATAGTTCAAAATTGATTCGAACATTTGAATAAGGTGTATTATTGTGAATATTTGTTGATGTTAGTTCAACTAATGGATCGTTCAGATTAATCGCAATATGTACTTATTCAGATACATCCAAAGGTTTGCGTGAAATGTATTTGTGGAATCATAATCTTGGACACATAAATGAGAAATGCATTACCAAATATCCAGTTGGATCGGATTTTGGATATCATTTGGTCTCGAGTCTTATGATAAATGAAAATTTTGTTTATCAAGATAGATGATGAATACGTCACTAGGTGATGTGAGTATCTGTGACAACCCAAGTTGTTCCGTTACATTTCCCCGTTACCGTTATCGGAATATTCCAGTTTATAAAAGTTCCGTTAATTAGGGGTCGTCAGTTAAATAAACATTCCATTCGTTTACATTTAACATGCCGTTAAGTTGTGATAAAAAGAAATAAAAACACATAACACCCATTTCTATTATTCGGAAAATGTTAAGTTTTATTGTTACGACCATTAAATCAGGTGCAACCAAAAGCCCCGTTTAACGGCAGTATCGGGTAAAATTCCACTGAGCCCCGACTATGAACCCTATATAAGGGTGAGTGGAGTCCATTGGAGACTTTTTACACACTCTCTCTCTATACTCTCTCTCTAGACCCGTTTTCGCCCCGAATCCGCAACCAAACGCTTCCAAATTGTAAGTCCGCTTACCCTAGCTTGTTCTAAACATTACTAGCTGTAGTTATAGCCCAAAAACCATCCAAGAAGGCATGGGATAAGGAGTTTACGGCCCAGGAACACTCTAGGGCCGTAAACCCCTAAAATGGTGCCAAACATGCCTTTAAACTTGCCTTTAAGCTTGGAAACTAATTGGGGATCTAGCCTAGGAGTGTTTAAACATCAAAACACAATGATTTAGGGCATAAATGAGAGTTTACGGCCCAAGCACATGATTAGGCCATAAACCCCTCTAAACCATGTCAAAATGCCCCAAAAACACTCCCAAACCACCCTTAGGCTTCATACATAATTTAGGGACTTAGTATTTGGGGTTTGGATCAATTAAACACATCAAAATGAAGGATAAAAAGGAGTTTATGGCCCAGGTCTATACCAAGGCCGTAAACACCCCAAATCATGCCCAAAGTGTGGTTTTGCTTCCCCAAATGGGCTTAGACATTTACCATAAAATACTAGGAGGGATTTAAGGGCTTAAACACAAGAAATGGAGGGACTAAAAGGAGTTTACGGCCCAAGCAAGTGTCTAGGCCGTAAACTCCCCAAAACACATCCAAATGATAGCTTTAATCCCCCAAAATAGCATCAAACTCCATTAGAAATTGCTAGAAAGGTAATAGGGGCTTGAAACTTCACAAAACTCTAAGGGTGAGAGTTTACGGCCGTAAACTCCCTTAGGAGTGTCCCTAGGCCGTAAACTCCAATATAAAGCCCTTAGGAGCCTTGAACCCACTCATGCCTTTTAGGAAAACTGCTTAGAATAATTCCATGATGCAAGTAGAAGCCTTAAACACCCTAGAACCCATCACCATGAGTTTACGGCCGTAAACTCATGGTGAGATGTCCCTGGGCCGTAAACACATCATTGGGAGTGTACTCTTGGATAGTAAGCTCCATTCCTTAGCCATTGACACCCTTAAACGCTACCGGGGACACCCAAACACTTAACCAAAGTGTTTTCCGCTCCTGTGAGTGCGTATATTTGTTTAATTAGTATTAAATATGCTAATTGTATGTAAACATATGTTATCATATGTTAAATAGGTCATTGTGTGTGTTCAAGTCCTTGCGTGACACCAAACGCCCAAACGGCACCTTCGTCGGACCTACTTGCACCAGGTGAGTTCATACCCCTGAATGAACCTTTTAATTGTTTTAACATGTTTTATAGGGGGGAATACAAGTTAAACATGCCAGTTATCATATCAATCACATGTGATTGATAACCCGCATGCACAAGATTTTACCACTGTACACTGTTTTACCGAGTAGGACACTATAATGGTTTCCAACTGTTTCAAAACTTTTACTCATACCGTTTTATCTAAATTCATTCCAACTGATTCATGAAAGATTTTCCAAGGTTTTCAAACATATTTTACAAAAGAATACAAATTGTGATTTTCTCCGGATATAAAGGTTTTTCATCAAAGTTTCCCTTTTTTTTCGACGTATACTTTTACTTGTTAAATACTGCTGCTTCGCTTATACTTATTTTATACTCCTAATCTATAACGCTTTCACTTATACTTGAAGTCACTTATACCTGATGGACGCTTATACTTATTCACACTCTTACTTAGTGATACGATTCTACTTCACTTATACTTGATATCGCCTTTACTTCACTTATACTTGATACGCTCTTACTTCACTTATTGTCGTCTCTACTTCGTGATACGCATATACTTATTCGGCACTCTTACTTCACTTGCGAGCACTCCTACTTCACTTGTTAGACACTCTTACTTCACTTGTGACCACTCCTACTTCACTTGTTAGACACTCCTACTTCAC
Source organism: Lactuca sativa (assembly GCF_002870075.4). Classification (NCBI taxonomy): domain Eukaryota; kingdom Viridiplantae; phylum Streptophyta; class Magnoliopsida; order Asterales; family Asteraceae; genus Lactuca; species Lactuca sativa. The sequence goes on along the minus strand of NC_056623.2, from coordinate 1,235,252 downwards.
TTGCGACCACTCCTACTTCACTTGTTAGACACTTCTACTTCACGAGAATCACTTTTACTTGATACCCACTCAAGCGTAGTTAGATGTATGTCTGTGCTTGTATAGATACATATAAATAATGGTTGAAGGACTTAGGAAGGCTTGTCCGCCCTATTTCCTTTTCTTCGTTGAGATGTGGTCTGGTGGGATCGGATGTCCATCCAAAGGTGGTTTGATTCATTAGTTATATATTAGGTACACAAGCATGGACATACGGCGTTACTTCAGTCAATTCAGTTAAGAGTCTCTACCTATAGTTCAGCACTTACATTAGAAACCCACTAGTTGGAAGTCTCTACCTACTATTTGGGATGCATCTTCAGGACACGACCTTCTCTGTCGTCTAGTTGGAAACCAGAGTCTCCTGTAGGGAGAGCGGACATTGTGTGTATAGATCTATACGGGATTGACACCCCCGCACCCTGACTGCTAGCTACAGTCCACGGCTCACCAAGCCAAGGGGTGACAAATGTCACATTATATAGACGCTTGTAGGGCGTCTGGTACTCTAGTGTCGGTTAGTATGGTTACGAGTATCCCGGGTTACCTTATAATTCATTGGCTTTAAGGTAACGGTATTTCGCCAGCTATTTCCACTGTATGCTGGTAGCTCATTTTCAGAGTCACACTGGTTTGACCTTACAAGACGTATCTTTCATTTGATACTGTCTGAGGTCTGTCTCCTCTGTTTGACCTTACAAGACGTATCTTTCATTTGATACTTTATGAGGTCTGTCTCTTTTGTTTGACCTTACAAGACGTATCTTTCCTTCGATGCTGCCTGGGGTCTGTATCCACTGTATTCACTGTGTTCACTGCGTTCACTGTTTTAGACCTCGCTAGACGTATCTTACATTCGATATTGTCTGCGGTTTGTATTCACTGTTTTAGACCTTACTAGTTGTACCTTTCATTTGGTACCTTCTGGGGTCTGTGCCTACACTTGTTAGACTGAACCAGGCGTGTCGTTCGTTTGATACTTTTCCTGGAGTCTATGGTTCCTTGCCTTAGTCAGCAATCCTCACTGCTGAGGTATACGATATTCCCTGATGTCGTTTGCTTTCCTCAACAATCAAATTCAGTATTTTGATAATGATAACCACTTAGGGAAAACTACTTTTTACCACATAACACTGACCAGCCTTGGTAGAAGGCTGCTTCATTAAAGAAAATATAGGATTTTCTGGAAAGAACTCTAATACACAGTAAACACTTAAACTATTACTTTATTAAGTTATTTGAATGAAATGTCACTAAATGCTTATGAACTCACCAGCATTTGTAAAAAATGCTGATACTCGCTTTTCAAATAACTTGTATTCTCAGGTTAGCATTAGACAGGTACATCTCAGAGCCGTTGATGAAGATAGCTTAGTATCATGTTGTATCTATTCTATTACTTGTATTACTTTGAATTGATGTATTAATGTAACCATGTAAAACTATTACTATTAATGCAATGTTTTGTTGTACTTTGATTACTATAATGCATGTGTTGTGATACTTGACATGACGTCATCCACCCTAGAACGTTTCCGCCGTTCCGGTTTTGGGGTGTGACAGTATCTATTGGAATTAGTTCACTCTAATAGACCGTTCAGATTAACCACGATACATAGTGAGACGAAACCAACTTCGTATGAATGTGAGTCTGGAACCTCTCAGGTGTTCAGAGCTCTCATATAGCGAAGTTAAGAATCAATTAGGCAATAGGATGAGACACTGATAGTGAGAGTCTCAGTCCAAACTTTATCGATCATCTAAGTGATCGTGAAAGAGTTTCATGATCTATCTCCACCCAAAACACTACCACTAGGAAGTGTTAGTTGGATAGAGAAACAAATCGTTCGTTGATTTTGTACTAGATGAGTCGCATTATGTTTGCTAACAATTCGTGGATTGTACCATGAATAATGTTACAAAAAGTCCTTTGGTCTTGTGCCAACTAAGTAGGTTCCTGAAACACTCTATGATATGTGAAGTGGGATTCTATCCTCACCGCCATATATGTAAGTCTACGATTATGAGGCTTACGCTTGTCGTGAAGTGCTCGACAATCTAGAACTTTGAATAGAGATGTGTTATCTTGTTGAAGAACCCATCAAGCGTTTTGGATAACCATCCTTCTGAGAAAAAAATGTATGTTGCTCGAAGGGCAGTCTTCCAAGAGAGGGAGCTGATTTCCAAAAGGGCTAGTGGGAGCCCCATTGATCATGATAAGATTCAAGAGTCAACCAACGAAGAGCCTAAAGTTGGACTTAGCATTCAATTTGGAATTCAAAGAGCTATTAAGGTAACCAACATATTTCCACTTTTTCCTTATAGATTTGATAAAAGACGTCATGAACCTAGTTATATAAGATGTTATATTACTAAGGTATGTGAGTCAATGGTAGAGTGTACCCGCTATCGGAAGCTATGGTAGGCCCTAAAGGCTACAACATGGAAGGAAGACTTGGAGATCGAGATTTAATCCATGTATGTTGTAATTTAATAGATCAAGCACTTGACCTTAACCCTTAGGTGCAAGTGGATCTTCAAGAAGAGACAAGTATGGATAGGAGCAAACACATAATCAAACCAAGAAAGGTTTTGAAGGATGTGTAATCTTAAGAAGTTCATTTATGGACTGAAATAAGCATCTCGCAAGATGGATCATTATTTCAATGAGAAATTTCAAAGTGTATGAATTTCGAGAAATAAAGATGAGCCATATATATGTCAAAGCTAGTGGGAGTAATTGGAATCCTTGTTTCAATGAGAATGTTCAAGGAGTTTGAATTTCAAGAAACATAGATAAGCCATATATTTGTCAGTGCTAGTGGGAGCACTATAGTCACCCTTGTATTGTACATAGATAATGTACGATTCATAAGAAACTATATTCTAGCTTAGCAAGTGTAAAAGCTTGGCTTGGTATGAGAATCGTTTCACTATGATATACATGGGAGATACAAAACACGTACATAATAAGGATCTATGGAGATAGATCAAAGTGATTCATTGGATTAAGCCAAAGTACATGGAATATTGAGGAAACTCGATATGCAGAACTCAAAAAGGAGTTTAGGCTGGCATGACATTGAGCAATGCTAATGTTCTAGTTATACTATTGAGCTAAAGCCAATCATTCGTGTCCCACATGCTTCTGATATGGGAGCGATCATAAATGCCATGACATGTACTAGATCTAATGACTAGTATGCCTTGAGCATGACAAGTTTGATTAGATCAATTTGGCAAAAATCAACGAAACAAAAATCAAGAACATTCTTGAGTGTCCTTGGAGGACAGAAGAAATGATCTTGATATTATAGGAGAGATCATTGTAAGAGTTACATCGATGCTAAATTCCATATTGATAAAGGCAATTCCGTTCGCAGTTGGAATTCGTGCTTTTACTGAATGGTGATACATTAGCTTGGAAAAGTACCAGGTAATACACCATAGTGGATATGAAAAACTTAGAGTATATTGCAGTTGGTTAAATTGCAAAAAAAGACAATGTGGCTGAAAGAGATTCGTTAGTAACATCTTTGTTGAAATTTAATCATTGATGGTCCTTATGAAGTCTCTTTGTGACTTGAAGGGTGAACTTACCTCGAGTATGGATCCCAAGTCACACAAGTTCACATTACACATACTCAATAAGTACCAATGCATTTGATAGCGAGTTAAATGTAAAGACATCATAGTCAATGATTCATATCAAAAGATAATCTTGTCGATCCATTCCTAAGCCAATGTAACTGACCAAGTCTGACAGTCAGACAAAGTCTAGAGGCATTAGATTTGCAAATGAATTGGCTTAAACACTCTTAGTTTTGTTTGTTTTAAAAACCGAGAACTTTAATCAGTATAAGTTTTAATTTTATTTGGCGATTATTAAGCGGTGGTCTTAATATATGATGGATTTCGGTCATTTCAATTAGCCTCTCACTGCATTCTCACTTTTGCATGTTTGGAACCTACTTCCTGAGTATTAATTTACTGAAACGTCCACAGTCGGTCATACTCTTGGAAGTAAGTAGTGATTCAAGACTGTCGTGAGTATTAGTGGATTGTCCATATTGATTGGACATAGCATAGGGATTGCACTAATACTCATGAGTGCTTAATAGAGATGTAAGTATTGGACCAAACTACACTTAGAGATTACTTCATGGATTCAGTCACGAGTAATTCTAGGACGATAATATTTATATTCTTCAAACCTAGATGCATGTGGGGTTTTTCTCTATGATTCTGTTATGTATTGGTCTACTCTAACGCTAACCATAACTGGTAGTTATAAAGGGTATGTCCATGTGTGACATGATGAAATAGACAAAAACTATGTAGTCAAAGTTTATTCGTTCCTTATGCCTTAATAGGAGAAGCAATATCTATGGGCCCCTCGATGATTTGGTGCTGACATCTAAAGTGCTTGGCCGAGCCCTGACTGGAATTGATGTGTTCAATTTAGTAGTCAGATGCAGTCGTCACAAATCTATATCGAGAAACATAATCTTCAATTCTTGAGATTGACCATTATCCATGTCTGAAATTCATATAGATATCATAGAACGAAGGGATAGTTGATCACTTATCTAAGGGTTGAATTTTGATTAGATCAAGAATTCGGTAGTTGCATTGGATGGCTAACTCTCTTTTGATTATTGAGAAATATTAGTCCTCGTATAGTTGATGACTTGTCCAAGTGGGAGACTGTTGGAATAGTGTCCAAGGTCATTAACTATTGGTAATATTTCTAATAATAGCAGGGTCCTTTTGGGTTTCCCTCAAGACCCAAATTGAGTAGAATAAATAAAGGAGAAATTGGTTTATTAATTATTATAGTTAATAATTAATTAGAAACTAACTGGAAATATATTTTGGAAATATATTTTGGGAATTAATTGACAGTTTAATTAATTAAAGGGTTGAATGTTCATTAATCGATAGTTGGTTAATCAGGAATGTTCCAGAACCTTAGGGAATTAGGGTTGGATGAAAATCACTCCATCCCACATGGGAAAGGAGTGAAATTTCATGGTTATGCCTCCATCCCACATAGGAAGGAGTACTAAACCCTAGGAGGCATCCCAGGCTATAAATAGGGCCTTAGGGATTTCATTCCTCCTTGCACCTTGGCTTGAAGTTTCTCCAACCCTTCTTCCTCCCCATCCTAGGGACGATTTCTAACCCCTTTGGGTTTATGAAATTTACCCTTCTCCTAGTCATTTTTATTCCACTCTTTGGTGTCATTGGGTGTGATACCATTAGAGGGATTCTGGTTTGGATCCTTTCATCCAATCAATTTCATGGAGGTTCAAGATCTCAAGCATGAAGATCAAGGGCTACATAAGAGGTATGTTTTCTTACTTATGTTTTAGTTTTCTAGGGTTGATGTAATTAGCATGAAGCCATAGATCCATAGGATGCATGTACACTTAGGTATATCGTTGTTTTGATTTTTCCGCTGCCTAGTTTTAGAGTGTATTTAATGCGTAGAAAACCCAACAATTTTTATGATTCATATATCAAGTTGTATGCTAGATAGGCTTCATGCTTTGGGAAAATTAAAGTTGCATGTATAACTAAAGAAAACTTAGATCCAAAGCATTAGGGTTGTATGTGCATCACAAGGATGTTATGGTGCTCAAAACCCATCAGTGATATTAGAGCCTAGGGTAGTTTTCTGTTATATTGATGAATTGGTTGATTTTCAAAGCTGAAAAGGTCACATTTCTGGACTCTGACTGATGAACTCGACGAGTCCAATGATCTAACTCAACGAGTTCACTCACAAACTGGCAACTCGATGAGTTCAGTTCATGCACTCGACGAGTAGGATCTTCTGCTTGTAGATTTTCAAGCTTTTGGCCAGAATTGGATTAGGATCATTACCACAAACAATTTTGTATCATAAAATCTGTTTTTTCTGATATGGTAGTGATTATCCTCATCTAATTAAAAGATAATTGTCAAAATTTAAAAATTATTGTTAGCTTATATGATAAAGCTAATTGTTTGTAAATTCTTGATTTGATATTATCTTGTCTTATGAGTTAAACTTGATCTAAATGTATTCGAAGAGTTTCATAACTTGTCTTGAAGTTATGGAACATGAAAAGTCTCATTCATTAAACATTAAACTCATAAGTTATGGAAACCAGAAGTTTTGAAGAGTTACAAAACTTGCCCTCAAGTTTTGGAATTTGTAAAGTCTCACTTACTAAATATTTAATTTCAAACCTTAAAATTTTAAAAGTTTAAAATTCAACCCTTATACTATCGTAATATTAAAATTTAATACTTATATATATATATATATATGTATGTATAAGACAAATCAGTCTTACTGTTAGTAGGCCTCATTCACGAAGCCGGTCTATAAGGGGGATATAAGGAAATTGCCTATAAAATGGCGATTGAATGGGTGTCCACTCTCACCCACTGCTTCCTTAACTTGTGGAGGGTCGTTAGTCGAACGGGTAGGATAGGACATTAATTCTCATTAAAAGTATAATGATAATTATAAAGTAACTAAATGTTTTTTATAAAATTCCCAATCTTAGTTACTTTAGGAAAAATGTGAAAATGATGCTATTCCATGAAATTGCACTTTACACCTTGCCAAGTCGTTAGTGGAGCGTATGTGGTTAAGCGACACACTAACTTGGACTAACAAGGGTGGCAAAGGGTAGCTTGATGTTTATCATAGATCAATGGAGCGTGTGTGGTTAATCGGCACGTTGATTAGATGATAAATGACATTGAGAGTACCAAGTATATTTTCATGGTTATTCACACCTTGTTTGTGATCCTCGGTATCCCAGTCACAAACTTGAAGGGCATAATCGAGATTTAAACATGCCATTGAAAAGTTCAATGAATCTCAAAAGAATATAGGAATTTCAATTCATTTCAAATTTAATCCTCAAATTTCGTTTTTCATGGTGGAAATTGGTAAATCGTCATTTACCTACCTTTAAATATTTTGCAATTGGATTACGACATCCCTCTTCCGAATTGTAAAATATTGTGTCGGGTCCTAGCCTTAATATTTCATTCGGGTGTTATATTAAGGATTCTTATCTAATCCAAACTTTGACTTTCTTTTCCAGATGTCTTCCAACACCACTTCTGGCTCAAACCCTTTTGGCTCTTTCTCCCTCATGAACTTGTGTGGGAGGGTCATCTTTGATGGTTTGAATTTCAATGATTGGATTCGGAACATTAGGATGGTCACTCATTACGAGGACAAGGAATATGTCTTCGATAAAGAGCTTAAGGAGTTTGATGAAGCAACTGCTACTCCTGAAGAAATTGTTGAATATAGGACTCATGAGAAGGACGCCACAAAGGTGTCATGTATCATGTTAGCCACTATGATAGTTGAACTTCAAAAGTATTATGAGGACTACTACCAAGACTTGATGGAAAAATACCATCAAAGTTCTTGACAGGAAAGCTATGAAATCATTGCCTCCATGATTACAACAAAAATGAAGGATGGAGAGTCCATCACAGCCCACTTACAAAAGATGCAAAGGTTTGTGGACCGCTTGCTGAATTTGAATGATAACTTCGATGAAGAGTTGGTCATTGATATCATCCTACACTCATTGCTTCCTTGTTATGATCAGTTTCGTATGACTTATCATATGAACAAAGAGGAGGTCAATCTAAGCAAGCTTTAAGGCCTTCTGATCCGCCACAAGGGATGCTAACCACTTCTATGTGACTTTTACTAATGATTACAGTAGATATGGTTATATCTACTTAATCAAGTGTAAGTCATAAACATTCGAAAAGTTCAAAGAGTTTAAACAAGAAGTGGAGAATCAACTAGGCAGGAAGATAAAGATGCTCCGATCCGATCGAGGTGGTGAGTATCTTACTATCAAGTTCCACGACTATCTTAAGGAATGTGAAATTGTTTCACAATTGATGCCACCTATGACACCACAGCTTAATGGTGTGGCTGAGAGGCGCAATCAAACCTGCTGGACATCTTTCATTCCATGATGAGTCGAGCTTCGTTACCTATCTTATTCTGGGGGTATTCCTTAGAGACTGCCGCCCATATCCTTAATCTAGTCCCAACTAAGAAGGTTACCAAAGCACCTCACGAGATGTGGACAGGGAAGGTTCCCTCGTTAGCACATATCAAGGTTTGGGGTTGCGAGGCTTTCGTAATACGAGAGACTCACGACAAGCTCGAACCTCGTAGTGAGCGATGTATTTTCATCGGCTACCCACAGAAATGCTTTGGAAATCTCTTTTGTAGACCGAGTGACAATGTTGTCTTCGTTGCGAGGAGAAGGGTTTTCCGCGAAAGAGAACTCATATGCCAAGAGGACAGTAGGATGCAAATAGACCTTGAATAGCTTCAAGAGTTAAATGATGAATCAACCTCAAACATTAGCACTCAACCTGAGGAAGTAACTCCTGTTGAACCGATTGACGTGTCCGTACCTCTAAGACGTTCTAGTAGAGTTAGTGTTCCACCTGTGTTATATGGTTTTCATATAACAGCTGAAGGTGATATGTTTATCAGTGATAGTACATTGATAAATTTGGATGAACCTAATAACTACAAGGAAACCATGGCAGGCCCTGAGTCTGCAAAATGGAAAGAGGCTATGGACAGCGAGATTCAGTCCATGTGTGACAATCAAGTTTGGTACTTGGTTGACAATGTACCAGGTCGTAAGACGGTCGAGTGCAAATGGATCTTCGAGAAGAAGACCAACATGGATGGGAAAGTACACACATATAAGGTGCGACTGGTTGCGAAGGGCTTTACTCAAACTCATGGAGTTGACTATGATGAGAACTTCTCACCTTTGATTCTATTCCATCCGGTGGTCCATATTTATACATACAGGGACATAATAGTTAGTAAAAACACAATAACCTAAGCCTATATATATATATATATATATATATATATATATATATATAATTGATTGTTATTTTAATAATCGTATTTCATATATAAATATGCTTAATATTCTGTTTTAGCTATTTCTTTAGATGACTTTGGCCAACATATGTCTCATGTGAAATATTGTACCATACTTAAATATCAAATCATGATCCCAATATTTCCAGGTGACTAGATATGTCTGGTGTGTTGCAATGCATGCTCGGACTCTTTTGGAGAGCATGTGGTTCATTGTAAATAACTCTCGTGGTTCAAATATTGATACGATATGGCTAATGATGTTTTGTTTGACGTATTTAAGTACGTCGGGATTTCCACCAAGAAAAAGACATCTGTTAATTTCTTGACTGACCCGGCAGAAGGAAGCTCAACCCTTAGACCGACTGACATTTTTATTTTTGGATAGGTTGGAGGAAAACACGCTTGTGTGGACCTTACATGGGTATCCCCTCTCGTGGTCTTGAGGGTTAGGGTTTTCAAGGGGGGGAAGACTGCTTTAAAAGATGCTACATGCAAAGTCACAAAACATGAGATATCGTGCAAGAAAAATCAACGTGTGATGTGTGCGTATTTATACATCAGAAATTAATATTTTAATTACTTTTATGCCCTTATTAGAACAAAAGATACTTAATTTGTTATGAATTATGTTGTGGGGATAAAAGACATGTTTGGAGCAAAAAGGAAGCAGGAAGCTGGAAGCTGGACCTAGGAGTTGGAAGCAAGGGCGGACGCAAGAATTAGTAGTAGGAGTTGCACAACTTTTTTTTCCAGTCAAACATAATATAAGACATTAAAAAAATTCCGGTCAAATATAATATAAAACATCTAATACAAATTTTTTTTGGTTAAACATATTATAACAACGATCTATTAGAATTTAAATTTGTCCTCTTCGTGCAGACATCTTTTGAATACGCTCCATTACTTTTTCATTCTCAACTTTCACAAGTGCTTCGGTCTCGACATTACAAAGCAATGCGTCGTTCAAAAATTCATCGCCAATATTGTTACACAAGTTGATCTTCAAGAGCTTCATCTTTGAAAAACATCTTTCTACACTTGCGGTCACTACGGGTAATATCAAAGACAACTTTAAAAGCTTATAAACCAAAGGATAATACCGATGCTTCCCCGTACTAACCATCAAACGAGAAAGGTTGGAAATTCCTTTCAAACTAGTAAAGCGGTCATCTTTGATGCAAGAGTGATAAAATATTTCAAGTTGTCCTTCAAGGTCTATCATATCTGAATCATCAAAGTCATAGTTGTATAACTTACCCAACTTCAATAACTTTGATTTTTAAAATTGTGCAAATGAATCACAGGGCTCAAAGCACCCATGTATTCTAGTAATTGGGTGCTTGTTTAACTAAATCGATCCCGATATTTTGTAAGTTGCATATCTACCACCGTGTTGAAGATTTCAACCTCAAAATGAAACCTATTAGTCTTTGTAGTCCTAAGGTTTCTCGCACCAATATACAACTCTTCCATATCTAAAGTATCAATTTTGTGTGTTTGACAAAAAGATGATACTTTTGGCAAAATGCTAGCAAACCCTATGTTTCTAAAAGATTGCAATGCCTCCATTGTCCCTCTAACCATCGAAGCCGCTTCTAAAATGTCTAGATCTTTTCTTTGAAGTTGCTTTGATAATGTGCTCGTCAGGTGTAAAATGTCATACATCGTATGTAAGTAAAACACGAACTCATATGATTTAAAATATGCTTAGATTCCAGATGCTTGTTGACGGTTTGCCAATGACCCTCCCTCCTTTTTCACAAAATCTATAACTACAAGAACATCCACAAACAACTTCATCAAACTTGTGAGTGTGTTGAAATGTGAACCCCATCTTGTTTCTCCCGCTCGAACAAGTGTTGTCTCTTGATTTAACCCTCTTCTGGTTTCAAGTTCACCACTACACAAGCCTTTTTGCACCTTTTCTCTTGCTTGCTCTCATAGTGAGTCTTTTCTTTTACATGAGGCACAAACAACATTAACCACCAACAAAATTTGCTCAAAAAAGTCACTAACACCATCATGCTTCTTTGCTACAGCTACAACTACTAATTGAAGTTGGTGTGCAAAGCAATGTACATAAAAAGCCATGTCATTCTCTTGTAATATCAAAGCTTTCAAACCATCGAATTCCCCTGACATATTGTTAGCCCCATCGTAACATTGTCCTCTTATCTATTAAAATTTAAAACAATTAGTATATATATATATATATATATATATATATATATATATATATATATATTAAATTAAATTGAAATAACAAAAAAGTAAAGAATAAATTACCTGACTAAAACTCAACTTATTACTTGTAAGTACTTCATTTATGGCGTTTTTGAGTGTCAAAGAAGATGTATCCTTCACGTGCACTACTCCTATGAATCTTTCTTTCACAAAGCCAAGACTATTGACATAACGCAAAACAATATCCATTTGTTCCTTTTTTGAAACATCACTAGATTCATCAACTAGTAAAGCAAACACATCTTGATCAATCTCTTCACGAATACTCAAAAGTACTTATTGTGCAAAACATTGCACAAGTTCTTTTTGAATTTTAAGGGAAATAAGTTGATTGTTTTTAGGAGCATTTTCTAAAGGATTGTTGAAAATATCTTCACTAGTCTCTCAAATGGCTTTTAACACTTCAATGTAAAGCCCTCTATTTTTCGAGTTAATCTACTCGTCATGACCACGAAACGGTAAACCGGTTTTCAATAAAAGCCTAGCAACAATAATAGAAACACGTAATCGAACCTTATATTTATGGTCGTCTGCTTCGGTTTGCCTCCTCAAGACTACATTAATAGCTTGTTTTTCCCTCATTAAAAACTCACACTTTTCTCTTGATTTGCTGTGAAAACTATCAACACCACCCACATGAGTCCGAAATGCATCTTTTTTATTCCAAGTATCAAAACCTTGGGAAACAAATGCATCTCTCCCTCCTTTTTGTCCCATGAGGTCCCCACACTGTTTTAGACCTTGCTAGACGTATCAGTCATTTGGTACTGTCTGGGGTCTTTATTCACTGTATCCACTGTATTCACTGTTTTAGACCTTGCTGGACGTATCATTCAGTCGATACTGTCTGGGGTCTGTGTTCACTGTTTTAGACCTTACTAGTTGTACCTTTCATTTGGTACCGTCTGGGGTCTGTGTCTTTTTCTGTTAGACTGAGCCAGGCGTGTCGTTCATTCGATACTCTCCTAGAGTCTATGATTCCTTGCCTTAGTCAGCAGTCCTCACTGCTGAGGCATATGTTATTTCCCTGAATTCTCCTGTTTTCTTAATAATCAAATTCTGTATTTTGATAATGATAGCGATTAAGGGAAAACTACTTTTTACCACATTACTCCGTCCAGTCTTGGTAGAAGACTGCTTTTATTAAAGAAAATATAGGATTTTATGGAAAAGACACTAATGAAATGAATACACTGATATTACCATTTTTATTAAGTTATTTGGATAAAATGCCACTAAATACTTATGAACTCACCAGCATTTGTAAAAATGCTGATACTCGCTTTTCAAATAACTTGTATTCTCAGGTCAGCATTAGACAGGTACATTCCCGGAGCTGTTGTTGAAGATGTTGGATATAGTGTCTAAGTCCATAACTATATTTGGTATATACTTGACCCGGCCCGGCATGGTCCATTTGGGTTGCACTTCACCCGAACAATTTATGGATAATATTTGAGAATAGTACAAGTTATGATTTATTAATATATTATAAGTTCTAATATATTAATATAAGATCATATTATTTAATTAGTAGTGATCTATAATTAATCTAGGATTAATTTAGTGATCAAAGATATTACTAATTAAATATGGGCTTCTATATTTATATAGTGTGGGCTTATGCTTATTTGGAATGGGCTAGGCTTGGATGGAGAAGTCCATGGATTCTCCATGGAGCTTTAACCCATGGATCTCATGGAAATGAAGAGACATTGGTATTAGGGTTTACATGGATGTAACCCTAATCCACCACACTATATAAAGGAGGCTTTGGCTCTTGAAATCATACTAGTTGACACATGTTGAGGTGAGGGCCGATTTCAAGAGAAGTGTGACTATTCTCTCAAAGTTCCAAGTTTGTGGTGATTTGTGACTTTCATTTGAGGCATCCACATTATTGGTGCTAGGCTCTAAAACTCCAAGGAATCAACTACAACTACAAGGTAAGTGTTTATACTAGCTTTATTTGATTCAAGTTCCCCATGCCATGCTAGTTAGGATATAAGCCTTGGAAAAATAATTATTTGCATGTATCTTAGACAAACATAGATCCAAGGTTTATTAGGGTTGCATGTACACTTAGGAAGTGTTAGAATGCTCAAAACCCATCAGTGGTATCAGAGCCTAGGCTTGTTTGTTTGATACTTGTTGCAATATGCTTGAAAAAAGTCGAAATCTTGCTGTCTGACTGATGGACTCGCCGAGTCCATGGGGGGACTCGCCGAGTCCACTTGTATCTTCAACCTACTCGCCGAGTAGGTTCATGCACTCGGCGAGTAGGGTCGACATAGTGCAGTTTTTCGACTTTAGTTGCTGGAAATGGATTAGAAACATTACCCTAAACTGTTTTGGTACTTGAAAACTTGTTTTAGAAGGTGTAATGTCTTTTCTAACTCATTTACAACAACTAGTTATCAAAATTACAAAGATTAAGTGTGATTTTGATATATGAAAGTGTTCATGTTCATGATCTTGTTCTTATGATGTTTAGATGATCATATGAATTATTTGTAACCTATGTGGTAGATTAATTCTTGATCATAATGTTATTTAATGGAGTCCATAACTTGTCCTCAAGTTATGGAAAACCAAAAGTCTCTTGGATTGAAAACCATTAAAAGAACACAAGAGTTAGAAAAGTGAAGAGTCTTCATTTTATTACTCTATTAAACTCATAAGTTACAAGATATGAAAAGTTTTGAAAGTTTACAAAACTTGCCCTCAAGTTTTGGAACAATTAAAGTCAAGTTAAAACTTTAGTTCCAACCCTTAGAATTTTAAAAGTTAAAATTCAACCCTTATACTTATATTATTATGATTTAATAATTATATATATATATATATATATATATATATATATATATGTATAAGAACAAAGTCGTCTTACCGCTAGTACGTCTCATTCACGAAGCCGGTCTATAAGGTGGGTATAAGGTTGTTGCCTATAAAATGGTGACTTAATGGGTGTCCACTCTCACCCACCGCTTGCTTGACTGGTGGAGGGTCGTTAGCCGAACGGGTAAGACAAGGACTTATAAATTCTCATTCAAAGTATGATGAATATTATAAAGTAACTAAATGTTTTATTAAATTCCCAATCTTAGTTACTTTAGGAAAAATGTGAATAAGGTGCTAATCCATGAAATCACACTTTACACTTTGATTAAGTCGTTGGTGGAGCGTGTGTGGTTAACCGGCACACTAACTTGGACTTAACAAGGTAGGTAAAGGGTGACTTAGGGTTTATTATAGTATCGATGGAGCGTGTGTGGTTTACCGGCACATCGATTGAGTGATAAACCTTAAGGGTACCAAGTGATTTGCATGGTTACTTCACACCTCGTTTTGTGATCCTCGGCATCCCAGTCACAAAACTTGGAGGGCACACTCGAGATTGAAACATGCCTTTGAAAAGTTCATTGAATCTCAAAGAATCTAGGAATTTCTAAGAACCAACCAAAAACCTAATATTTAAACATTTCGGTTTTCGTGGTGGAAATTGGTGAATCGTCATTCACCTACCTTTCAAATATGGTATAGCTTAGATTACAGCATACCTCTTCTAAGTTATATTATATTGTGATTGGATCCTAGCCTTAATATTACATTTGGGTGTTTTATTAAGGACTCTCTTATATCTAAACTAATCTTGTTCTCTTCTTTTCAGATGTCTTCAAACAATGCTGCTTCTGGCTCTAATCCTAATGGCTCCTTTACCCTTATGAACTTGTGTGGGAAAGTCACCTTTGATGGATCCAACTTCAATGAGTGGATCAGGAACATCAGGATGATTACCCGCTACGAGGACAAAGAATATGTCCTTGACAAGGAGCTTAAGGAGATTGATGAGACCACTGCAACTCCTCAGGAGATCGCTGAATTTCGGGCACATGAAAGGGATGCTACGAAAGTGGCTTGCATCATGATGGCCACGATGACAGCGAAACTCCAAAAGTCTTATGAGGATTTCTAACCTTATGAAATGCACCAAGATTTGATGGAAAGATACCATCAAAGTGCAAGACAAGAGAGGTATGAAATCATCTGCTCCATGATAACAACCATGATGAAGGACGGGGAGTCCGTCACGAGCCACATGCAGAAAATGCAAAGGTATGTGGATCGTTTGCTGAAGCTTAATGTGAACTTCCCTGAGGATCTTGCAATAGATATCATTTTGCACTCCTTACCATCGTGCTATGATCAATTCCGCATGACATATCACATGAATAAGGAAGAGGTCACACTCAGCAAACTTCAGGGACTTCTCAAGACCGCAGAATCAGGTCTTAAGGGGAAGTCGGTTGCTATCACTCCTACTCCAAACTCAACTCCGGTTTTGGCAATTAGGAAAAATCGATGGAGGAAGAGAAAGAGATCCTCGAAGGGTACCAAGGCTCGGACCCTTGATGGCTCTTCTTCAAGTGGAACCAAGAAAGGTTTCGTCACTCCTTCTTTTGACCCAAAAGAGGCTGAATGCTTCTATTGTCATGAAAAATCTCATTGGAAGCGGAACTGCCCAAAGTACCAGCAGGATGTGAAGGATGGGAAAGTCAAACCCAACCATGCAGGTACTTACACTATCATTTCTAATAACTCACCCCATTCTAAATCTTGGGTCCTTGATACCGGTTGTGGTATTCATATTTGTTGTGACTTGCAGGGACTAAGAAGAAGTGAGAATGTGGAGCAAGGAAGAATAAACTTGATCATGGGGAATAGGAAAGCTTCATCTGTTACCAAGATTGGAGTTTATACTTTATCGCTAAGTAGTGGGTTTAATTTAGATTTGAATAAATGTTGTTACTCGCCAGGAATGGCAAGAAATATTATTTCCTTTCATGCTTTGTACAAACAAGGGTTTACCTTTTCATTTAATAATGAAGTTGGTTCTATAGATGTTTTCTATAATAATGTTTTTTATTTTAAAGCATTACCTTGTGATGGTGTGTATGAAGTTGTATCTGTTGTAGATAACTTAGGAAATAATGTTTTGTGTATTGATTCTACTAATAATAATAACTTGGATAAAGCATCGTTATGGCATTGTCGTCTTGGACATATAAGCAAGAAACGCATAGGCCAACTCCAAAAGGATGGATTCTTGGAGTCGTTTGATCTAAAGTCAGATGATAGTTGCGAATCATGCTTACTTGGAAAAATGACAAAGTCACCCTTCACAGGCTCGTGTGAGAGGGGTGAAGGTTTGTTGGACCTTGTACACACAGATGTGTGTGGACCATTCAAACATGCCACAAGGGATGCTAATCGTTATTATTTGACTTTTACTGATGATTACAGTAGATATGGATATGTCTACTTAATCAAGCATAAGTCAGAGACTTTCGATAGGTTTAAGGAATTTAAACAGGAAGTCGAGAATCAATTGGGCAGGAACATTAAGATGCTTCGATCCGATCGAGGAGGTGAGTATCTTAGTTCAGAGTTCCTCGACTATCTTAGGGAATGTGGGATTGTCTCACAATTGACACCTCCCAGGACACCACAGTAGAATGGTGTGGCTGAGAGACGTAATCGAACCTTGTTGGATATGGTTCGTTCCATGATGAGTCGAGCTACGCTACCAATCTCATTCTGGGGGTATGCCTTAGAGACTGCCGCCCATATTCTTAATCTTGTCCCTACAAAGAAAGTTGCCAAAACTCCTCACGAGATGTGGAGTGGCAAAGTACCTAAGCTAGACCACATCAAGATTTGGGGTTGTGAGGCTTTCGTGAGACGCGAGACTCATGATAAGCTCGAACCTCAAAGCGAGAGGTGTATTTTCATCGGCTACCCACAGCAATCCTTTGGTTATCTCTTCTACAGACCTAGTGACAATGTGGTCTTTGTAGCAAGAAGAGGAGTCTTTCGAGAGAGAGAATTTATAAGCCAAGGAGACAGTGGGAGGAAAATTGATCTTGAAGAAATTCAAGAATCAAGCGGTGAAGGAACTTCGAACACTAGCCCTCAACTTGAGGAGGAAACTCTTGTTGAGCCAGTTGATGTGCCTGTACCTCTGAGGCGTTCCATGAGAGTTAGGAATGCACCTGAGCATTACTATGGTTTCCATATTACTGTGGAAGGTGAGACACTTATTAGTGATGAGACACTAGTAGGTCTGGATGAACCTAACAGCTACACAGAAGCCATGGCAGGCCCTGAGGCTGCTAAATGGAAAGAGGCCATGGATAGCGAGATACAATCCATGTATGACAATCAAGTTTGGAACTTGGTTGAGAATGTACCAGGTCGTAAGACTGTAGGGTGCAAATGGGTCTTCAAGAAGAAGACCGACATGGATGGTAAAGTACACACTTATAAGGCGAGACTGGTTGCAAAGGGCTTCTCTCAAATTCCTGGAGTGGACTATGATGAGACCTTTTCTCCAGTAGCCAAGATTAAGTCTATTCGGGTTCTGTTAGCCATAGCTGCATTTCATGACTATGAAATATGGCAAATGGATGTCAAAACCGCTTTCCTTAATCGAAAGTTGGCTGAAGATGTTTACATGAGTCAGCCAGAGGGTTTTGTCAGCGACGAGTACCCTAATATAGTGTGTAAACTCGAGAAATCCATTTATGGATTGAAACAGGCACCTCGCAGGTGGAATCTTTGCTTTGATGAGAAAGTCAAGGAATTTGGCTTTTCGAGGAGTGAAGATGAATCTTGCGTCTATATCAAGGCTAGTGGGAGCATAGTCAGTTTTTTGGTACTGTATGTGGATGACATACTACTCATAGGAAATGACATCCCAACCCTGCAGGAAGTAAAGTCCTGGCTTGGGAAGTGTTTCGCTATGAAGGACCTTGGTGAAGCTGCCTATATCCTAGGGATAAAGATTTTGAGAAACAGGAGTAAAAGACTAATTGGACTTAGTCAAAGTACCTACTTGGACAAAGTGTTGAAAAGATTCAACATGCATAACTCCAAGAAAGGTGAGTTACCCATTCAGTGTAACGCTAGATTGAGTAAGACACAAAGCCCTAGTACTGAGGCTGAGATAGCAGAAATGAGTCGATTTCCTTATGCTTCAGCTGTAGGATCGATCATATATGCTATGACGTGTACTCGACCTGATGTAGCCTTTGCTTTGAGCATGGTTAGCAGGTATCAGGCGAACCCTGGAAAGGAACACTGGACTGCGGTAAAGAATATCCTCAAGTACCTGCGAAGGACTAAGGACTAGGTCCTTACCTTCGGTGGGAGTGATGACTTGAGAGTTGTAGGGTATAGTGATGCTAGCTTCCAGACTGATAGGGATAATTTCCGCTCTCAGTCAGGCTGGGTCTTTACCCTAAATGGAGGAGCAATTTCTTGGAAGAGTTCCAAGCAGGAGACAGTGACTGATTCCACTTGTGAATCAGAGTATATAGCAGCAAGCGAGGCAGCAAAGGAGGTGATATGGCTAAAGAACTTCATCGGAGACCTTGGAGTTGTACTAGCTATAAAAGAGCCAATGGAGATTTTCTGTGACAACGATAGTGCGGTTGCCTTAGCAAAGGAACCCAGGGATCACGGGAGATCCAGACACATCGACAGAAAATACCATTTTATCAGACATCGGATAGAAGAAGGACTCCTCGTGGCGAAGAGGGTATCATCGAATGAGAACCCAGCAGATCCCCTCATGAAGGGACTGGCTCGGGTTAAGCATCTCCAGCATGCTCGGAGCATATGAATGATGATATTAGATTTAGTAGTTAGATAACCCGGAAATTTGTAAAGTGTAATTGACATTAGATGATGAATAAAAGGTGTTTTATTTATGAGTAAAGTGTTGCTATCTCTTGTCGATCGTTTACTATATTTCTTTTGCATGTTTTGACTTCCAGAATAATTTTGTTTGGTATAACATATTATTCAAACCTCCACAGTCGGTCATATGTCGGAAGTAGGTATGAATCAAGACTGTCATGATGGGTTGTAGAGGTCTAAGGTGTTGGACAAGGCTACAACAATCATGAGTGCTCATAAGTTCTGAGTATTGGACTCAACCCACGCTCACTGGAATCACTTCATGGAATTTTATCTCGAGTGATCGTGAGACGGTAATATCATATAAGTCTTCAAACCTAGAGATATGATTTGTTACTTACGAGTTGGTTATGCATTGATTGTACGTAAACGCATTGGTAACTCGATGTTATAAAACGTGCCTTTGTCTGTAATTCAATGAGTGGTAGAACGAACATATGAGTCGAAGTTTATCTGTTCCTTCTTGGATTAGAAGCTGATATCTGGGCCCCTCGATGATTTTGTTTTTACCTATGTACCGGGCCCGGTCAGAACTAAATTGATGTGTTCAGTTGAGTTCTATGTCAAACAAATCGGAAATCGGGAAACAAATGATGGACAATAAGCAAGACAATGTTCCATGTATTTGTCCGGCTGATATCTAGAACAGAGGATTATATAATCACTTATCTAAATGGCGCGTTCTAGTTCAACAGAGTTTAAAGAGCTACGATTGTTGATCAGTTCCTGAAGTTATACTTGCAAATATAGTTACTAGACTTATCCAAGTGGGAGATTGTTGGATATAGTGTCTAAATCCATAACTATATTTGGTATATACTTGACCCGACCCGGCATGGTCCATTTGGGTTGCACTTCAGCCGAACAATTTATGGATAATATTTGAGAATAGTACAAGTTATGATTTATTAATATATTATAAGTTCTAATATATTAATATAAGATCATATTATTTAATTAGTAGTGATCTATAATTAATCTAGGATTAATTTAGTGATCAAAGATATTACTAATTAAATATGGGCTTCTATATTTATATAGTGTGGGCTTATGCTTATTTGGAATGGGCTAGGCTTGGATGGAGAAGTCCATGGATTCTCCATGGAGCTTTAACCCATGGATCTCATGGAAATGAAGAGACATTGGTATTAGGGTTTACATGGATGTAACCCTAATCCACCACACTATATAAAGGAGGCTTTGGCTCTTGAAATCATACTAGTTGACACATGTTGAGGTGAGGGCCGATTTCAAGAGAAGTGTGACTATTCTCTCAAAGTTCCAAGTTTGTGGTGATTTGTGACTTTCATTTGAGGCATCCACATTATTGGTGCTAGGCTCTAAAACTCCAAGGAATCAACTACAACTACAAGGTAAGTGTTTCTACTAGCTTTATTTGATTCAAGTTCCCCATACCATGCTAGTTAGGATATAAGCCTTGGAAAAATAATTATTTGCATGTATCTTAGACAAACATAGATCCAAGGTTTATTAGGGTTGCATGTACACTTAGGAAGTGTTAGAATGCTCAAAACCCATCAGAAGATAGCTTAGTACCAAACTGTACTTATATTATTACCTGTATTACTTTGTTGTACTGTTATGTAAACTATGTAAAACTATTACTATTAATGCAATGTTTTGTTGTACATTGACGTCATCCACCCCAGAACGTTTCCGCCGTTCCGGTTTTGGGGTGGGACAATATGTATGAATATAATTAATGTCGATTAAACAAAAAAATAAAGTATAAATCTGATTTGCATTATTGAATATAATACGATATTACCTGAATGTTTTCTTGAACTACATTTCCATAACCGTCTGATTCATTGATTACTTGAAATGGATCTTGCAATTCACCCATACCCAAACCTATTGTCCTACACTCGACTCTTTCTCGCTCACGCAGTTTATCAACATTCCAAAAACATATTGTTGGTCTGGCTCGTACAATCTTTACTGAATCGCATCGTACACTTTCTACATATAGCAGCTACACCACACACAAATAAATATTTCAGTAAGTAAATATACTTTAATGAATTTCTACATGTACGTAAATATATATTGAATGAAATCTGAATTTCATACAAACTCTTACCAAAAGAAAGATTATTGGCCCAAATAGAATCCTTTTTGTTGTTTGGATTCCATGCACTTTTTGTGTCCTTAAGGCAATCAAAAACATATCCACACCAATCGATGTCACTTAGATTTATGTCTTTTGTCACTTTTGATAACATGGAAAGGTCACATGTTCCCATGCTCATTGACTAACCTAGTGTATTACACAGCAGAACAAAGATGTTTACTTTAAAAAGTAAATATGCACGTGTTGTTTGCATAATAGCTTGTTGAACTGCCCTTGGTCTAATATTATCTTCATCTTCGAATTGTTTCTTCCAAACAATTATCGTGTCGTCTGTTACTTGTCTATAAGCCATCGACTTTATTGCAACATTCCCCAGAGGCAGACCCAACAGTTCGTGAATGACCTCCCAATTTATTGGTATATCACCATGATGAAGATTGAGTACCATCCTATCTGAATCAAAATTCCTTACGGTATAATGCCCCATAATTGATGCACACCCATCCACTTTCATATTCAACAAATGCCACATACCAATAGAAGAAATATATGATTTATGTTCCTCGCTAAGGTTATGTATACAAATGTACAACACATTTTGAGATGTTCGTACCTGTATTCGCCTTGCATCTTCTGCATCATTTGCTACAACTTTAGGCACTTTCCTTGCTTTCCCTACATTTCCTTCTTTATTCTTTCGCCTTTTTTGTACAAATTCATTTTTACATAATTTTTTCACATCTTCTTTACTATCATGTTTGAATGAATTATCATGCATTCTCATTTTCCTAATAACCACAAGTTGAGCATCTTCAAAATCCGTGTCTTCATCATCATCAAACTACTTTACATTTAGCTTACTTCTCAGATTACGTTCTCCTATTAAGACATATATATATATATATATATATATATATATATATATATATATATATATATATATATAACAAAATAAATGATTATAACAAAATAACGAAATAAACATCTACTAAATTTAATTTAAAGTAATTCA
Organism: Lactuca sativa; assembly: GCF_002870075.4. Classification (NCBI taxonomy): domain Eukaryota; kingdom Viridiplantae; phylum Streptophyta; class Magnoliopsida; order Asterales; family Asteraceae; genus Lactuca; species Lactuca sativa. The sequence continues at coordinate 1,213,142 of NC_056623.2, read as the reverse complement.
TTACTTGAATATGAGTTTAAAACAACAACTTCATCACCCTTTATTTTAAAACTATCAAACCATTTTTTTTTCTCAGTTCATTTCCCATATGTATTTCATTTTCTGTTGTCATGTCAACAATTTCATTCAAACCTGTCAAGATGTAGATAATATAATCATTACTGAATATTTTTGGATATACACATACTATTACATGAAAACATCATTAATACCTATTTTTTTATTTTTATTTTTAGATGTTGAATCGATTGCCTTTTCTGCAACAAACTTCTTCACCTTCAGTTTGTGTTTCTGTAACATCCCCCTCTGGCACGTATCACAATATTGTCCGCTTTGGGCCACTCGGCACAAGGACTTCCTAGGGGGTCACCCATCCTGGTACTACTCCCGCCCGAGCACGCTTAACTGTAGAGTTCTTATGGGATCTACTGCCCTCACTGCTTTAAAACGCGTTGTGTTAGGGAAGATATCCACACCCCTTATAAGGAATGCTTAGTTCTCCTTCGCAGCCGATGTGGGATCAGATCTAACCCACATTCTAGCCTAGGCATTTATATTGAGGTGATAGTCTAGGTTAACCTTTGTAACTCATTTTGAAGAAATGAAAACGAATTATGTGAATATTATGTGAATTGTGTGTTTTATGCTTAATTATTAGCGTTTAATTAATTAAGAATAAAAATAAGCGTCAAAATTAAAGTGTAAGATAAGCCCGATATCTTTACATAAAGTTGTAGTGGCCGAAACAAGGATTTCGGGGATATAAAGAATACCAAAATCCGAGTTATAACGAAGAATTTATGACCTGTCGAAGTTTCACGACAAAACCGGCACGGTGCTGAATGTCGTAAAAAGTGAGTTTTTGATAAACTACTTTTTAGCCTTAGTAATCTAAACGAAAGTCGTAGTATTCGTCAAACCGAGAAGTTCGATAAAAAGAACGCCCAAATCTGACTTCGTATGAGGAAGTTATGATTTTTCGAAGTTTTAGCTTAGTAGTAGACAGCTAAAAACTCGAATTTTAGATAGAGCGATTTTTAGCCGACACAACCTAAACGAGAATCGAAGGTCTCGTCATTAGTAGCACAACAGTAAAAAGTCTGACGAAAACAGACGTCGGATGAAGAAGTTATGAATTTTTAACGGATTTTCTGTCCGGGTCTGTTAAAAATAATAATATAAAATTTAAAGTCAAAATTAGCCGACGAAGTCTAAATGGAAGTTGTAGAGCGTAATTTTAGCTACGCATGCATATAAAGAACATCAAAAACGGAGCTCGTATGCGAAAGTTATGGATTTTAGAAGTTTTGGCGCGAAAATCGAGAAAATTCGCATAGTCACATTTTGCCACGTCACCTTCGCTGAAAGAGTGCCACGTGTCCTGCTGAGTCACCAAGCTGCTAAGTCATGTGAAGCCACGTGTCAGATTCTAATTTGACCGAAGGGAGGTCCAATCCGAGGCTCGCATATGGACCGAACCTCGCACCCCTAGCTCCGAGCCTCGCACATGGGTCACGACTCCGCGGTCCAATCAGCAAGTGCCACCGAGGCCCTCGCACGTGCTGACCACCTGCGTACCGGAACCGGCTTTGGACACACTCTTCGGACCAATCACAAGAAGCCAGTAGCCCCTTTGCACATGCTACCCTCGTGTGAGCCACCCCCTGCGAGACCTCTCAGTCGTCGGATCAGGAGCCTCTCAGTCGTTGGATAAGGACTTCGGACCCTATAAATAGGAGGGTACCTGCGAAGGCTCTCAGTTACTTTTGGAGTTTTCCCATATTTAGCCCCTTTCTTCATATTTTCTTCATCTTAGAATCCCCCAAAGCCACGGTATCGATTATAAGCCCCGGAATACGCCACGAAGTGCCCGAGAAGCCCGTAAAATTTATCTTTTCAGTTTCGAAGCCCGACTTTTGCAAAGCCCAGTTTCTCAATAAAACTCTTGTTTTTATTAGAAATGATCGTTTTAGGAAACAAATTGTTGCCCGATTATCATCAAATCAAGTGAGCGTATAGTCACTTTCATTTTACACATAGATATGAAGTATTTACCTTATAATACGTGTTATGTGTAAATATATTAATTGTTTATTTGAGGTGACTGTTGTGTTGATGTTTTATACAAGTTTTAAACTGTATAAGTATTTTTATCTACAAAAATGTTGGGTAGAACATGGGTAGATAGTGATGTGTGATAAAATAAAATTTATGAGAGGCCTCAATGTGTTTTGAGATCCAGTCATCTAGCGGAGTTTGGATGACGACCAAGGACTTTCTAGACAGTCCAGTGGGAAACATTAGCAGGTCCGCAACCTGTAGGTTTTAATGAACTGAGAGTGTTCATTCGTTGTACTCCATCCCCCTCATGGTTGCCTTTAGGACATGTATGGCTGAGGAAACCCCTAAGCAGTAGTGTCCATCCCGATGATATTCTTAGGCTAGGTCCCTTGTGATAAGTGTTTAGGGACGTAAAGTGAGGATAACGGGAACGGGTTATCAGGGTTATTGTTGATTGATGAACTTAGTAAGTTTATTATTATTGTAGGTTGAAAACCCTATATGCTCACCAGGCTCCCAAGCTTGACCCACTCAGCTTTTTATGTTACAGGTAGTGGACCCCGAGCATAGTCGGAGGACGACAAGAGATTTTTGGATTATAGGCCAGTAGTTGTAAATAACTGTTGAAAGGCTTATAATGTCTTGTTTATGCTTTTGATCTGTATCGGAACATGACATCCCGAGGTTCATATATATATATATATATATATATATATATATATATATATATATATATATATATATATATATATATATATATATATATATATATATATATATATATATATATATATGGAAAATATATACCTTCTTAATGAAGGGTTTTGATGAACTTTTATCATATGTTGTTTGGGGACCAATTCCGCAACATCTTTTAAAAAGATTTCTCTGATTTTATTTTAAAAATCATAAATTAAATCGGTCTTTTCTGGCCGAGAAATTAGAGGATGTCACAGTTTCATAGTTTCTTATGTTAATACATATAAAACAATATAAACAATTATAACTAATCACCAAAATAAACTTCAAATAAATTTAAGTTTTAACTAATTAATTACTTGAATCTGAGTTCAAAACTACAACTTCAAGATCCTTTCTTTTACAAATGTCAAACTGTTTTTTTGTTCGCATTTCATTTTCTATTCTCGGCCAGAAAAGACCGATTTAATTTATGCTTTTAAAATAAAATCAAAGTAATCTTCCAAAAAATGTTCCGGAATTTGTCCTCAAACAAAATATGATATAAATTTATCAAAGCATTTCTTAAAGAAATGTATTTTCATTATAAATCAAAACCTCGGGATGTTATGTTCCGATACAAACAAAAAGCATAAACATTACATTATAGGCCTTACAACAGTTATTTCTATCTACTGACCTATAATCCAAAAATCCCTCGTCATCATCCAACAATGCTCTAGGTCCACTACCTATACTATAAAAAGTTGAGTGGGCCAGGCTTCGGAGCCTGGTGAGCATAGAGGGTTTTCAACCTACAAATAATAAATTTATTAATTTTCAACAACCAACAATAAATTTATTAATTTCATCAACCAACAATAACCTTGATTACCCGTTCTCGTTATCCTCACTTTACGTCCCTAAACACTTATCACAAGGGACCTAGTCTAAGGATTTTCATCGGGGTGACAACACTACTTTAGGGATTCCTCAGCAATTTATGCCAAATAAGACAACCATGAGGGGGATGGAATACACCAGCGAACATATAGTTCACCAACACCAACAGGTTGTGAGTCTGCTAGCGTTCCATTGAACTGTCTAGAAAGGTTCGTGGTCGTCATCTATACTCCGCTAGATGACAACAACAACAACAACAATAACAAGATCGATGCCTCTCGTCATTTTAACATACATCAACTATTTCATCTACCCATATTTTACCCAACATATTTGTAGATAAAAATACATATACAGTTTAAAAATTGTATAAAACATCTATTCAACAGCCATCTCAAATAAACAAACAATATAATTACACATAGCACGTATTTTATATAAAATACTTCATATATATATATATATATATATATATATATATATATATATATGTAAGATGAAAGTGACTATACACTCACTTGATTTAATGGTGAATGGACAACACTTTGTTTCTTAAAACGATCGTTTCCGATAAAACCGAGATGTTTTCCCAAAAACCAGGCTTCACGCGGGTAGAGTTTTGGCTCAAAAACTCTTTTTTCTCGAGATCTTTGGGCTATCCGGGACTTGCTTATGATGCTAGGATGATATAATAGGATTGGGTGTAATTTTTGTAATATAGAATAAAGTAGAAGGTAAGAGAATGAAAGTTTGTAACATAAATTCAGATGACATCGTAATCTATTTATAAGGGAGGTTGGCCAGGTCTACACAACGCGTTCCTCGGAGGAACGCAGCGCGTTCCGGTGGGTGCGTGGCTTCGGACGTGTCAAGATGCGAGATACGTGTCCACTGCATACGAATACGGGGCGTTCCCTCAGACGCAACCCGTTCCCTTCAGATAAGCTTCGAATTTTGTGCCACAAACTTCAAAAATTCATATATTTTGCATACGAGCTTCGTTTTTGACGTTCTTTATATCCACGCGTAGGTGAGATTATACTCTATAACTTTCGTTCAGACTCCGTTGGCTAATTTTGAGTTTATTTTTAAAGTTATATTTTTAACAGACCGGGACAAGAAAAGTACGTAAAAAAACATAACTTCTTCATCTGATGTCCGTTTTCGTCTGTCTTTTTACCGTCTAATTACTATCAACAAGATCTTCAATTCTTGTTTAGGTTGTTACTGCTAAAAATTAGTTGATCTAAAATTTGAGTTTCGGGCTGCATACTGCTATGCCAAATCTCAGAAAATTCATAACTTCATCTTACGCAGTCAAATTTGGACATTCTTTTTATGCACGCTCTCGGTTTAACGTATACTACAACTTTCGTTTAGATCACTAATGCTAAAAAACACTTTATCGTAAATTCACTTTTTACGTCACACAGCGTCATGCCGGTTCTATCGCGAAACTTCGACATGTCATAACTGATGGGTTTTAGCCATAAGAACATTCCTATGTGCACATACAAACCCTAATGCTTGGATCTAGGTTTCTCTAATTGAACATGCGTTGAATCCAAGACTTCTAATGATAATTCTAGTATAATAACATAAGAAATCAGATTTGGATGATTACCTTGAATCACTTGCTTGAATCTTCTTGTTCTTGGAGCTTTAGAGTCACAAGTGTCACTCCTCTAATAGCTTACAAACACCAACTAACAAGAGGATGATTATAGAGAGAGGAGAGAGGAGGAAGAAATCGGCCAGGGTTTCTTTAGAGACAAGAGTGCCGATTTTCCTTAGCCCTTAGGGTCTATTTATACTAGTGAGGCTCCTAGGGTTTCACCATTAAACCCTAATTGGATAACTTAAGCCCTAAGCAATCCAATCCCTTTATGATAAGCCCTTGGATGAATTCTAGGCTCTTCTAAACCCTAAATTCGTCCAACCCTTATCCTTAAGAGATTATAGCCCAAAGTACAACTATCATACAATTGACAGTTTATGTCCTTCTATTTAATTAATCTCTTTAAGTCACCAAATTAATTCCTAATTAATTTATGACTTATATTAATCAAATAATAATATTATTATTCCTTATATTATTCTCATAATATATTAATAATATTTCTTCTCTCATTATAAATCATCCTGTCAAGTTGCTATGGTGAAGGCAACCCAAAATGACCATGCACAACCGAGTCAAATACTTGCCTAATATAGTTGTAGCCTTAGACACTATTCCAAAAATAACTTCTTTGGTATAACTCGGATTTTGGTATTCTTTATATCTCCGGAATCCATATTTCAACCACTACAACTTTCTTCATAGATATCGACTTTATCTAACATTTATTTTCGATGCTTATTTTTATCCTTAACTCATTAAATTATAATAATTAAGCATAAAACACATAATAATCAAATAATACAACTTTATTATTTCAAAACAAGTTACAAAGGTTAACCTAGACTATTACATCATCATTAATGTCTAGCCTAGAAACATGGACGTTACAATTCTCCTCATTGGGATGATTCCGTCCCCGGAATCACACATCAACAATCAAATGCGGATAGTGAGTCATCATTTCACTCTCCGTTTCCCAGGTGAGATTTGGTCTATTCGTATGTTTCCATCGCACAAGCATTAAATTGACCATCTTGCGTCGCAACTTCTTAGTCTTACGGTCAACAATTGCCTCCGAATCTGCAATTAACCTCTTACTTTCATCCAACCTTAATTCAAAATTTGGAATGATGTCAGGAACTTCTCCCATTAACTTCCTCAAATAACACATGTGGAAGAATTATGAATACCTTCTAGTTCTTCTAGTAGTTCTAGTTTGTAAGCTTGGTTCCCAATCCTCTGAAGAATTTTAAACGGTCCAATAAACATTGGACTCAATTTTCCCCCTTTACCAAATCTTATAAGTCCCTTCCACGATGAGACTTTAAGTAAAACCGAATCACTAACTTCAAATGATATCGGTTGTCTTTTCTTGTCATCATAGCTCTTTTAACGATCCTGAGTTGCTAACATCCTTTCCCTAATCACTTTCAGCTTTTTAGCAGTCTGATGGACTATTTCAGGTCCCATAAACTGCTCTTCCTCAGCTTCAAGCCGAGACAACGACGTTCGACACTTTTGTCCATACAAAGCTTGATAAGGTGTCATCTTCATGCTTGAGTGGAAATTATTATTGTAGGAAAATTCTACCAAAGGTAAATGTTCATCCCAATTTCCTTGGATTTCCAGGGTATATGCTCGTAGAATATCCTCTAATTTTTGAATCGTTCGTTCGCTCTGACCATCGGTTTGCAGATGGTAGGTTGTACTTAGACACAATTTCGTACCCAATTCCTCTTGTTGACTTCTCCAAAACCTTGATGTGAAACGAATATCGCAATCTGACACAATCGTCAGGGGAACACCATGAACTTTCACTATCTCTTTCACGTAAACCTTTGCAATCTTTTCCATAGACCACTTCTCATTGGCGGCTATGAAATGTGTACATTTTGTGAACCGATCAACGACCACCCAAATCATGTCATGACCATTCTTTGTTATGGGCAATTTAGTTACAAAATCCATAGTGATGTCTTCCCATTTACCCATGGGTACGTCCCATATAGTTTCTGATGTTGTGCCTTAACCCTTGCACGTGTAACACACTCGGACACATACTTTGCAACATCGAGCTTCATCGTCGGCCACCAGTAGTAGGGTTTCAGATCCCTATACATTTTCGTGCTGCCGGGATGAATCGAGTACATGGTCTTGTGAGCTTTTTCCATCATAAGATTTCTTAATCCTCCCGTCTTAGGTACCCAAATCCTGTCTTGGAATACCTTCAACCCTTGGTTGTTTGTACCGAACACTAACATTTTGCCCAAACAGTTTTCCTTTCAGTCATTTTTCTCTGAAGCTTCCTCCTGATCTTTCTTTCTACTTTCCACAATTGTCGAGACAACTTTAATTCTCAACTTTCTTGGACTTTTATGTTCAACGTTTACCTTCCGACTGAGAGCATCCGCCACAAAATTTGCTTTACCAGGGTGGTAAAGTATCTCATAGTCATAGTCCTTGAGTAACTCTAGCCAGCGTCGTTGCCTCATGTTCAATTCCTTATGATTAAAGAGGTACTTAAGACTCTTATGATCAGCGAAAAGTTTGCACTTTGTGCCATAGAGGTAATGCCTCCATATCTTTAGGGCAAATACTACCGCTGCCAACTCCAGATCATGAGTGGGGTAGTTCTTTTCATGCTCTTTCAATTGTCTCGATGCATATGCTATCACCTTATCCCTTTGGGTCAGAACACAAGCTAACCCAACTCCAGATGCATCGCTATAAACTACGAAGTCTTCAACTCCTTCAGGTAAAGAAATAATCGAGGCTTCAAACAATTTCTTCTTTATCTTCTCAAAAGCTTCCTTATGCTTTTCACTCCAAGTATAAGTAGCTCCTTTGTGGGTCAAAGTTGTCAATGGATGAGCTATCGAAGAAAAGCCTTGGATAAACCTTCGGTAATATCCGACTAATCCTAGAAAGCTTCGGATCTCCGTGGGACTTTTTGGTTGTTCCCACTTTGTTATAGCTTCAATTTTAACTAGGCCAACCATATTCCCTTCTTGGTTAACCACATGACCCAAAAATTAGACTTTTTGAATCCAAAGATCACATTTGGAGAACTTTGCATACAACTTCTCCTTTTTTAGAACTTCAAGCACTTCATGCAGATGCTTGTCATGCTCCTGCTTGCTTTTTGAATAAATCAAAATATCATATATGAACACTATCACAGATTTATCGAAGAATGGTTTACAAACCTTGCTTATCAAATCCATGAATGTTGTTGGAGCATTGGTTAGTCCAAACGACATAACCAAAAACTCGTAGTGTCCATATCTTGTTATGAACGTAGTCTTCTTAATATCCTGCTCTCTTACCTTTAGCTGATGATATCCTGACCTAAGATAGATCTTCGAGAAATAACTTGAACCTTGCAACTGATCGAACAGTTCATCAATCCTTGGCAACAGGTACTTTTTCTTTATTGTTGCCTTGTCCTGCTCTCTGTAATCTATGCACGTTCTCATGCTCCCATCTTTCTTCTTCACGAATAACATCGAAGCTCCCCAGGGTGATGAACTAGGTCTAATTAAACCGTTGTCCAACAACTCCTGAAGTTGCGTCATAAGCTCCTTCATCTCTATCGGTGCTAATCAATATGGGGCTTTTGATATTGGTGTTGTTCTTGGTAACAAGTCTATTCTAAAGTCCACTTGTCTATCAGGGGGCAATCCAGGAAGATTTTCGGGAAAAACTTCCGGATATTCACACACCACTGGTATACTTTGCATATCCTTTTTCTCCTTCTTAGCATCGATCACGAATGCCAATTATGAGGTGCATCCTTTAGATAAACATTTTCTGGCTTTCATTAGGGAAACGATTCCAGAATTTACTCTGCGCTTATCTCCGTACACCATAAATGGCTCTTTTCCAGGCGGATTTACCCTTACTATCTTTTTCTTGCACGGTATTTTGGCATCATTGGCGCTAAGCCAATCAATGCCCAGAACGATGTCGAAACCAATTACCTCGATGAGTAACAACTTCTCTTGGAATTCGTTTCCATTTAAGTCGATGACAATGTTCTTAATATAATTGCTAACATGTATGAATTTGCCACTAGCAACTTCTACAATTAGGGCACATCCCAACCATTCTTGGGCAAATGCTAATCACTCCTTGGACCAGCATAGTTGATCAGGCTATGCCATTTCCAAGACTAACCATATATCCCTAGGCTTACTTGTGATATTCAACAATCATAATACTTTTGTTCTTGTCATTGTGACACTGATTTTAGTATGAATGCAGGCACGTATACTTACTTAAATATTTTATTATTTAGAAGTATAACTCTTAGACAGAGTGTTTTAATCCCAATGTATTTATAGTTACTATATCTTTTATGGGTTGATATACTATATTCACTATAAAAAATGCTCTGATACCAATTTGTCACACCCCAAAACCAAGAACGGCGGAAACGTTCCGGGGTGGAGGACGTCATGTACTGTATCACAACAGTGTAAAGTAGTAAACAAGCAACAACATCATCCATTGAATTAAAAGTAAAGTTTTAATACATGTGTGTTTTTTCATTGTAATAAGACACCAAAATATACAATCAAAATAAAAAACGAGTCTTGTCTGTGCTCCGTCTTCTCAAAACCTGGCCATCGTACCTGTCTATTGGCGACCTGAGAATACAAGTTATTTTGAAAGCGAGTATCAGCCTAAAGCTGGTGAATTCATAAGTATTTAAGTGTCATTGTCTTGTTTTGGAAAGCTGTTATGAATGCTATGTAAATCTTTGAATGAAACAGTTGATATAAGTATGAAAACCCTAGAAAATCACATATTTCCTACTAGTATGAAATGTAGTCTTCTACCAAGACCCGAGTGTTTTGCTATGACAATGATAGTTTTTCCTTCTTTTTGACTATTACAAACAGTACTTAGTCTAAATCATCGTTTATGTGAATGTATCACAAAATAAAGTAATAGGAAAAATGTAATCATGTAGGTGTTGTCCTTTTGCATTAGGATCAACTCGACATCGCGACTGCCGAAAGGTATAACCTTGAACATCCGTAGATTGTTCATTTTCCTATGTAGCTGGAAGCAGGTTTTAAGGAATGGTTAGTCCCGTAAAGGTACTCCTAATATAAGTATTAACTGTAGGCATCCGTAGATGTTCATTACCTTTGTTGCTAACAGGTGGGTTCCGGAATGGTTAGTCCCGTCCAGTTATCCTTTTGAACTAGGATAGGCAGAACAATTTACACATAATGTACTAGTAAATCATCCTAATGAATCTAGGTACAAGTATCCATGTAAGTGTATACAAGTAAATATATCTATGTAAAGGTATTCATGTAAGCGTATCTATGTAGACGTATTCATGTAACATGTAATGCATAGTATAGACTTATGAATGAACTGACTCTGGTGTACTTCCTTGTAATAGGAATAATGTTTTGTATTTCCTAACTATCCCTATAATAGTTAACTGGAAGGTAATTGATTGCCCAAACAGGTTTATACACCCTTGCTACACAAGGGTGTGGGAAACTGAATGAAGGATGAAAACTATAACATCAATACATATAAAAGAACATAAGTGTATAGATATAGTTTTGTTCAAGAAGGTAAAAATGGTTTTGTAAGACATCTATGAGTTTTAGAACAATAATTAACAATGACTTGATGTCATTTTAATAAACATTTCAAACGTAATACTTTTGCTACCAAGGTATTTTTAAGGCAGAAAACCATTTCATGCATCACATTTTGAAGTATGTGAAATCTACTGGATGAAAACACGGTTATAAATACATATGAGTGATTTAATAACATGCTGTTTTCTACTTGTATTCCCCCCATCAAAGCATTTAAAATCATTTACAACATTGATTAAGGGGTATGAACTCACCTGAAGATGGTGGTTTGGATGAGCTAAATAATGTGGGATTGTTAGGTGTCAAGTGAGGACTTGTACACACTATGATCCTAATGAACATATAATCACACATATATGCACCCAATTAGTCTTAAACTACTAATTGAAAATATTAAGACATCCTAGAACATGACAAACACTTTATATAAGTGTTATAAGCCCTAAGGATTGCATCTAAGTTGTTGTAGGACAAGGCTAGTGGGTTTAGGGTTCCAAGGGACCCTATACATGAGTTTACTCTTCAATAAACCTCACACAAGGAGTTTACGGTCGTAAACCCTTGATTTTACGGCCGTAAGCTCCTAGGCCTTATGTTATTTGGTGTTTTGAAGTGTTACATGATCCCTAGAAGCAATTCTACTTGATGGTTTAATCCTTGGAAGGGTTTAGGGCATTAATACACTCCTTTGAGGAGTTCACGGCCCTGGGACCATTTCCCTTAGAGATTATGGCCGTAATCTCTCATGGGGGTGGGTTTTTGGTGATTCCAAGTCTCTAAATTAACTAGGAACTTATCTAAGCTAGTGTCCAAGGCTTTAGGAGTGATTAAGGCACCTTTTGGCCCTTGAGTTTGGAGTTCACGGTCCAAGAACTTCTTGGGCCTTGAACACCTTACTCTTGGTGTTCATGGGTGATTTCTAGTCCTATATACACAAACATACAAGTCTAAGGTAGTTACATATCAAGGGGAAAGGACTAGGCATCATTTTACCCTTATAAAAGAGTTTACTCCCCAAGGTGTTCTTGGGCGGTAAACTCTCAAATCTTGTTGTTTTGATATGATTTCTATGTTATTAATCACTTAACAACCTATATAATACAGCTAGAGAGAGGTACTCACGATTTGGGATGAAAACCCGAAGATCCGTGAGAGAGAAATTGGCTTTTCTCTAGTTGGAATTGGAAATAATGAAATAATATTTCTAAGATTCATATATATATATATAGTCCTGAGATTTTTGGCAAAAAATATTTTTATTCAAGAAATGAACTCTAATATCATAGAGTTTTGAAATAACAGAGTTGCACAAAACCCTAGTGCATCCTCTCTCCTGATATCTCTTTAAGTGTAAATTCTGAAATACTCAAACTTATACTAAAAAGTCTGAATATTTACTGCAACTTTTCTGACTTCTATTGAAGTGATATTGTTTGTACAGAATAGAATTTCGGGTTGTCACATGGAGCACACCTGCGAACACATAGTTCACCAACACCTACAGGTTGCGAGCCTATTAGCGTTCTACTGAACTGTCTAGAAAGGTCTGTAGTCGTCATCTATACTACACTAGAAGACAACAACAACAACATCGAGGCCTCTCATAATTTTAACACACATCAACTATTTCATCTACCAATGTTTTACCCTACATATTTGTAGATAAAAATACATATACAGCTTAAAACTTGTATAAAACATCTATTCAACACCCATCTCAAATAAACAAACAATCTAATTACACATATCACGTATTTTATAGAAAACACTTCATATCTATGTGTAAGATGAAAGTGACTATACATCCACCTGATTTAACGGTGATTGGACAACACTTCGTTTCTTAAAACGATCGTTTCCAATAAAACCGGGATATTTTCCCAATAACTGGGCTTCATGCGGGAAGAGTTTCGGCTCAAAAACTCTTTCTCTCGGGATCTTCCGGCTCTCCGGGACTTGCTTATGATGCTAGAATGATATAATAGGCTTGGGGATAATTTTTGAAATATGGAAGAAAGTAGAAGGTAAGAGAATGAAAGCTTGTAACATAAATTCGGATGACATCGTGATCTATTTATAGGGGAGGCTGGCCTGGTCTACGCAGCGCGTTCATACGAACGCAACGCGTTCCGATGGGTGTGTGGCTTCAGACGTGTCAAGATGCGAGATACGTGTCTACTGCATACGAACGCGGGGTGTTCCCTCGGAGCAACGCTTTCCCCTCGAATAAGCTTCGAAGTTTGTGGCACAAACTTCAAAAATTCATATCTTTTGCATACGAGCTCAGTTTTTGACGTTCTTTATATCCACACGTAAGTGGGATTATACTCTACAACTTTCGTTTAGACTCCGTCGGCTAATTTTGATTTTATTTTTAAAGTTATATTTTTAACAGGTTGGGACAAGAAAAGTCCCTAAAAAGAATCATAACTTCTTCATCCGACGTCCATTTTTGTCTGTCTTTTTACCGTCGAACTACTATCAACAAGATCTTCAATTCTTGTTTAGGTTGTTTCGGCCAAAAATCACTCGATCTAAAATTCGAGTTTCGGGCTGTATACTACTATGCCAAATCTTAGAAAATTCAAACTTCCTCATACGAAGTCAGATTCGGACATTCTTTTTATGCACGCTCTCGGTTTATCGTATACTACAACTTTCATTTAGATCACTAATGCTAAACTTTATCGTAAATACACTTTTGACGTCTCAAAGCGTCGTGCTGGTTTTGTCGCGAAACTTTGACAGATCATAATTTCTTCGTTATAACTCGGATTTCGGTATTCTTTATATCTCTAGAATCCTTATTTCAACCACTACCACTTCATAGATATCAGATTCCTCTAACATTTATTTTCGACACTTACTTTTATCCTTAACTCATTAAATTATAATAATTAAGCATAAAACACAAAATAATCAAATAATACATCTTTATTATTTCAAAACAAGTTACAAAGGTTGATCTAGACTAATATATACATATATATATATATATATATATATATATATATATATATATATATATATATATATATATATATATATGGGAGGGTTCAATTGAGAAAAAAAAAGGTTAGATTGAGGGAATGTTTCTCAGCAACACATTTGTTTTGCAGCAAAATACTTAGGCGCACCGAAGGAAATGGATAACGGATACACATGTGTTTTCCAACCAAACATGTTTCCTTAAACTATGTTAATCATTACCTTATTTTACACAAAAACATTTTTTTTTGTTTTTTTGATTTTTAGAAAGCTATTTTTATCAAAAAAAATTATTTTTAATATATCAAAATTCATAATATTTTTTATTCTCTATAAATATACATCTATATTGATATAGTTTTAAGATAAAATATAAAATTTAATTTTTCAGAGTTTCCGCTCTCGTTATTCATAAGTGAATAAAAATCGATCAGAATTTTTTATTATAGTACATTCGTTATTCATTTATAAATAAAATATATGCTTAATTTTTTTTACGGTTTAAGTATCATTTATATATAAATATAACACGTAATAAAAGTTTTTTTACCTAAAATATTTTTTTTACATAATTTTTCGTCACATGTTATATTTATATATGAATAATATATGTTATATTCATATATAAATAAAAAACTTATCAGATTTTTGTTATAGTTTATTTGTTATTCGAATATGAATAAGTAGTGTGTTAATAAAAGATGACGTATTTTAAAATTTTTGAACTACTTATTCATATATGAATAACAAATGAACCGTAACAAAATTATGATAAATGTGTTTTTCATATACGAATATTGATGAGATTAAAACTTTAATCTTTGAAGATCGATTAGATCTTAAACAGGTAAGTAAATATAAAACAGCAAGAACACGAAAATAAGAACAAGGCAAGAGTGAATCAAACGTGTCGAATGATTAAAACAAAATCCTCAGAAGAGCTCGATTAAGAACATCAACTGTAGAGGATTGGTAGGTTTACAAGAACGATCAAATAAATCTGTAAATACTGTCGTTATGCTCCTGATCAATCGTTTTCCTAATATGCATGCAAGCATATACTTATATATTAAACATAATGGGCTCTCGGTTGGACAGGCCTAAACCGGAATACAAATTAAATAAACAAATAGCCGAGCCCAAAGACGCAACCCTTGAACAAATCTTCAACCCAACAAATATAACTTCTGAGGAAACTAATACACATATTATTTATATGTGATTATAACATGTGACGAGAGCTGATGTAAACTATAAAGAGTTTATATATGTTATATTTATATATGAATGATATTTAAACTCTAAAAAAAAATTTAATCATACTTTTTATTATAAGTGAATAACGAATATACTATAGTAAAAATATGATGTATTTTTATTCACTTATGAATAACAAGAGCTGAAACTATAAAAAAAATAAAATTTTTATTTTATCTTAAAACTATATCAATATGGATGTCTATTTATAGAGAATAAAAAATTATGAATTTTGATATATTTAAAAATCATTTTTTGATAGAAATAGCTCCTTGAAAATTAAAAAAAACGAAAAATGTGTTTTTGTATATATTTAGGTAATGACATAGTTTAAAGAAACGTGTTTTGTTGGAAAACACATGTATATTCTTTTCCCATTTCCGCTTGTACGTTGGAGGCTTTTACGGCAAAAATAAATGATTGAGTGAGAATGATTCCCCCCATTTTCAAACTTTTTTTTATATTTTCTCGATTAAACTTATCTCTCTCTCTCTCTCTCTTTCT